>NC_133880.1:12552629-12728403 GCF_044706935.1 Curcuma longa | reverse complement strand
TCGATTTCTGACCAAATCGCGGTCGGATACCGATCGAGGAAGGACCGCCGGCCGTCGGCGATCCTTCCTCGGCCGATATCCGACCGCGATTTGGTCGGAAATCGATCGCGATTCGGCCATTTCTCTGGCGCGTCCACTGCCGTCCCGATTCCGACCGAATTGCATCGGATTCCGGCCAAATCATGGTCGGAGACCGGCCGAGGAAGGACCGCTGGCAGCCGGCGGTCCTTTCTCGGCCGATCTCTGGCCGCGATTTGGCTGGAAATCGATCGCAATTCGACGGGAAGTGACTCGTCATCGTAATCGGCAGTTTTCGGCTAAATTTATCGGATTCCGGCCACTATCCCGTCGGAATCCGGCGGCTGTCGGTGCGTCGGCGAGTCGCGCGTCGATCGTGCCCGGTCCGGCCGTCGGTGGTGGCCGGACGGCGCGCAACGGCGATGGCAACGAACGGGGGTCGCGGGTGTCGCGAACGATCGCGTATTTCTCCGTCGAATATTATATATATATATATATATATATATATATATATATATATATATATATATATACAAGTTTGATATCCTGCGCGAACGAAAAAATGCGCCCCGTGCGCACGAAATCCCAGTCGTTCATCGTGAAAAATCCAGGCCGTTTATAAAAAAAATCACTGTAGCTTCTCTGCGTCGTCGGCGTTCTCGCCACTGCCGCTCCCCCGTCCGGCCACCGC
The DNA here is from genome assembly GCF_044706935.1 of Curcuma longa. Taxonomy (NCBI): domain Eukaryota; kingdom Viridiplantae; phylum Streptophyta; class Magnoliopsida; order Zingiberales; family Zingiberaceae; genus Curcuma; species Curcuma longa. The sequence continues at coordinate 12,727,694 of NC_133880.1, read as the reverse complement.
CGGCCACCGGATCGGCGGCGATGGATGCGCAACTCACCGGCGCCGGACTGGTGGTCGGATTCCGACCGAATTCAGCCAGAATCCGAACGAATTTCGGCCGGAATCGACCAACAGCTACTGTTGGCCGATTCCGACCGAAATCGGCCGGATTCCGACCGAAATCGGCCGGATTCCGGCCGAATCACGGCCGGAGAGGCCGGAATCCGACTGATTTCCGGCCGACAGTGGCCGTTGGGCACTGTCCTATTTTCGGATGGATTCCGACCGGCCGTAATCCGGCCGTAATCTGGTCGTAATCCGGCCGTAATCCGATGCCGGAATGTGCGCCGGCGAGTTGCGCATCCAACGGTCCGGGTCCGGTGGCCGGCGGTGATCAGACGGCGGCGCGACGGCGGCGGAAGTGGGCGGGGGTCGGCGGTCGCGCACGGATCCCGTAGGGATGAGTCGCGCGGGATATCAAACCTATATATATATATATATATATATATATATATATATATATATATATATATATACGGAAAGTTTCTGCTGGGCGACGGTATATGGGCGTAGCGTGGGCGACGTCTGAGCTGGCTGCCACGTCGTTATTCCTCGCGTGCGCGTGGCGTGGGAAAAAAGCGTCGGCCTCTCCTCGCGACATTTTCTCCGCAAACCCTAACCTTTCTCTTCGCCATCTCCTTGCGCGATCCGCCGACGCGAACCCTCACCCTCGCTGCCTGCGTGACCTCTTCTCCGCCGGCGCGCCGCCCTCTCTCTGCCTCCCCTCCTCTCCTCGCGCGCTTCCTTTCTGCCTCCCCTCCTCTCCTCGCGCGATCCGCCGACGCGAACCCTCACCTCGCTGCCTGCGTGACCTCTTCTCCGCCGGCGCGCCGCCCTCTCTCTGCCTCCCCTCCTCTCCTCGCGCGAACCCCTCTTCTCCGCCGCCGCGAGCCCTCTCTGCCTCCCCTCCTCTCCTCGCGACCTCTTCTCCGCCCCACACAGCAAGCCCTAACCTCTCAGCCCGCTCTCAGCCCGCTCCCAACCCTGCTCGGGATCTCTCGTGGACAGGAAAGCAGAGGTCTCTTCTCCCCTCACGCGCCTGCACTGCTCTCTGCTCACCGCCACCAACCTCTGCTCGCCGCCAACCTCTGCTCGTCGCCACTACTAGGGTATAATTTAGGGTTTAAATTCCATTTATTTTGAAATTTTTTTACAGCATTTATTTTAAACTGGTATAGTTTAGAATTGGATTTATTTTGCTTTTAATTTAGGGTATAATGAAGATTGAAGAGAATGAAATGCAGAAGAGAATGAAATGCATGCATTGCAGGAATTTTCTTATCTATTTAATGTTAAGGCTAGAGAAAATTGCCCGGTTTGCATAAATCTTGAGAAGAGAATGAAGTCTAGTTAATAACTTCAATTTCCACAGATGATGATGATGAATTGTTACTAATGACTGTAGTATGGATTTGTTGACATTTCCATGATCTGTTTTGCAGTTATGTTATTTGAAAAATTTCTCAATCTTTGGTTAATTTTTTACTGAGAGTTCTTATCTTTACTTTCTTATTTTGCTATAGAATCCAAACAAAATAATTTTCATGCCTTTCAACATAGTATTATCGATGCTTTTATCAGATGGATTTGCAATGCTGATTTTGTCATCATATTACTAACTAACTGATTAGGCCCTGCCTCTGAAAAGGTTCTTGCTCCTGTTTTGTTTTCAGTTTTTAGTAATTCTATTCTGATTTGTCTATTTTTTTTGCAGGAAACTTGCAAATGGTATGTTATTTGTTTTTAAGTTCTAAAATTTTATTTGTATAAGATTATGAATGTTTATTTTTGATATAGGGAAAAACATATGTGGTTTTTTTTGGACGCGAACCAAGTATCTACGACACATGGATAGAAGCATCTTATCAAGTGACTGGTTTTAAAGGTGCTATACATCAATCTTTTAAAAGTAGAGAAGAGGCTGAAAAAGCTTATACTAAACATTTGAATCAAACATCTACACCCACTCCTTTAACATCAAGGGGAAAAGAAATTTCAGGGGCAACTTCTAGTTCAAATTCAAATTCAAGGAGAAGTCTTTCGAAGGCTGAACAAATAGCTAAGTTGAAAGATGCGGTAGAAGACATAATGCAACAAATAGAATCTCTACAAATGAGTAGTGATGATTAGATATGTTATTTCAAGTTGTTAGGGAGTGTTATCTTGTAAATATTGATTATATCTAAATTGTTGTAAGTGTGGTTTATCTAAGTTATTTGTAAATGGTGTGTTGAACTTGAAATTATATTTTATTTAGAAAATGTGTTGGAATAGTCACTTGCTTCTAGTAATGCTGCCAATGCGATTTATTGTAGTCCATTATCATATCAAAGAGCTATGTAAATCATGCTATTTATTTAATAATCTAAGATATCTAATTAACAGATTTCAAATCAAAGAGCTATGTAAATCATACCAAGTGGTTTCACTATTCAGATGATCCAACTACAGCATACCCTGAAAAATATTGCAACCTGATATATTATCTCATTGTATCTTTTAGTCCATTCTCTTATGTTGCAATTTTGGTTCTAAAGTCAGGCTCTTTAAGTAGTTGCTTATTCTGCATGTAGACAACTTCTTGTGCTTAAAGCAATTGAACTTAAATAGCTCCTCGACTTGTAGTAGGTTAGACAAATACTAAAATATAATTGAGTCAAAATCAAAACAACTAGTTGATTTGCTTGGCAAATCATGCTTCTTGTAATTTATTTAGTAATCTTAGATATCTAATTAACAGATTTTATATTGAAGAGCTCCTCGTGTTTCTAACATGGAAGAGTAACACTTTTTCCTGATGACAATCTGCCTTTTCGTACAGGGCCACACAATATTACAAGCTAATCTTGGAGCCATCCAAATAGTTCACTGGCAAGGATTATAATAGAAAAACTATGGAAGGAAAAAGAAGACAAATTGTACTACATAATCCAATCAAGTTTTTCAAGTCTCATTGTCTTCACTGATGCATATAAGTAAACATTACATATACTTTTCCACCTACACTGCAGGTTTTTCCAGTTGCAGCTCCTGCAAAGATCATACAGTTAAGTGATGGTCGGAAGGACCTACAAGGGCGGGACCATGAATTCAGCACACAAACTCCCACCAGTTACGTTGAAATCTGATTTGTGTTGTTCTGGGATAGCTATTGACGTCTCCGACTTTGGTTTAGTAGAGGATAACATGGATAGACTTGCAGGATCTTGTCCATCGTCATTTGATTTTTCTTTGCTGAGCATCATCCTGCACACAATTGATCAGCAATTAAGTAAACAACAAGAGACAGCTGTTGATAAACTAAATAATCAGCCTACACCCTGCATGAAAAAGATCTATTGCAACGTTTTATATCAGGTTGACAAGCAGAATGTGGATTTATTTTTTCAACAAACATTATTGGAGTAACAACTAAACAAAGGCCATTACTTCTAGTTTGAAATAGTGATAATTCAGAATCTCGATAAAAAAAAAACAACCAGTACTAATAATGCAGGTTTATGACAGAGTTTTCAACTAGTTCAAGATTTTTCATTTTGGGGAAAAGAGCAAAAATGCAGGTTTATGACAGAGTTTTCAATCTTCGTGATGTAAGACAAAGCTACCTGAATTTATAGAATTTGGCTGGGGTTTCCTTCGACGTCTATTATGTCCATCAAGACGTTTGCGACAGCTTCGCTTTACCTCATCAAATTCTACAAGACAATGGAATCTGCAACAACAATTTATTCAGGACAAGGTAACTGAATATTCATCGTGGAGAAGGAATACATAAACACAGACACACAAATGGCCATTATAAAACATTGGATAAAAAAGAGCTGATCACTGTCATGGTATAAATTACGGCATAATCCGAAACTTACAAAGAGCTGATCATCTGAATTGACAAGGTCTACTATTCATGTATGGCCAGAATAGATATTGCAGAATTTCCAGAAATCTCTCTAGAGTAAGTTTGTGATACCTGCATTGAAGTTCAAGAAGGATAAGAAAAGAATAAGTTGCAGCAAAAGCTTATCTTATTCTATTCAAAGTAGAACTCAAAAAACTAGTACAATTAAGGAAGATATTTGAATGTTTAAACATGAATCTACAAATTAAATCAAAATATGAAACATACTGATCAAAGAACATAGTTTACATTTTAATGAATAGTTTTCACAACATAACAGAACCGTATCATAGTGAAGCACAGTCAAGGTGACACTAAGAAGAAAATTTAAGAAGTGCTAAAGATGAACCGTAACATACAGATTAAGACATGGCAACTAACCTGTATGAAAAAACTCAAGTTACTGCCAACAGCGATTGATCAGCAATTAAGTAAACGACAAGAGACAGCTTCAATACCTGGGTGAGGTGTCATATTTTCTGCAATAAAATATCACCAGCTTATAGAATCATTGCCAACAGCGCCACTTAGAGCAACCTAAACCCCAAAAACAGAAAAGGCATGCTAATCATATCAATAAAAGAAAATATCGTACTGTAATATTGTACACTAAAAAAGCAGTCTTGAATACCTGGGTGAGGTGTCATATTTTCTGCAATAAAATATCATATTCTCATAAGCAATCTTGAAAGCTGTATCTAACTCTGATACTTTTCACAGTGCAGCAAGATTCATTACAAACAAAACAGAACTACGTATCTACGACACGATTGAGTTCAACATTGATCATCCAAACACAGGTTCAATGCATCAACCATTCAACAAAACAAGAAACTAATCAGAATTTATACAACATTGATCATCCGATGTAATACTGGCAAATAAAATATAACAAGTAACTTGATACAACCATCAGTCATGATCAGATCAGTCCATAGTTTGCTCACAGAATTTGATAACTTCCTCATACCTTCGAATCTGTAAAATTGAAGAAAAATCAAGATAGTCAATTACATACAACCTCAAGAAAAATAATATGTAAAGGATGCTACTCCAAGATATTATCCCGAGCATCCAAGTTATCCTAGTATTTACCCAGATCCTTTCAACATTGAATCCTAAAGCATATTGTTAGAACCTACAACAATAAAGACAATTATTAACTTTAATTTCTCAATCAATCAACCACAATAATTATTAAAATGAGACCAAAACAGTACCAGCCATAGATGCCAAGGGTTCATATGTGTCGTCATCATTGATATTATGATCATCTACACTTGATCTGGAAATGGAAAACACATTATCATATTTACAACATTTAATAAAATAAATTGATTTACAAATAAAATTATATAAATACAAAAGTATTCGACACATACCCTTGCTGTAAAAGTGGACAGTTGCGCTTGTCATGTGAAACACCTCGATGCCCACATCCATGACATAGCCGGGACTTTGCAACTGCCTTTTCCTTTGATGATTTTAATCTCTTCCCACATCCTTTTGATCTTACTAAAGAAGGATCACTAACAATAGGAGTCTCATCCGTGGATTTTTTCCTTTGACTTCCATTGTCACATTTTTTACCATTATTCATCTCTTGAATTTTTGTGTAGATACAATCAAATTGTTCTTCTAAGAAATTTGTTCCCTCATCAGTCAAAGATGCATCATCAATTAACACCGACGCTTTATATGCCAACTTTGAATGTCTTGACATCAATAATTTTTCTGGATCATCAATGAAATTATGCTCCCCCAAATCATATATTGCTCCAACCTTTGCATTTTGTGTCCAACGTTTGAGTATATACTTATCAGGCAAATGAAACACTTGATTTACACGGAAAAAAGCTAACATATGCCTGCACGGAATGCCATCAAACTCAAATTTCTTGCAACTACATGATATATAGTCTCTATGATTGTCATGCGTGAGGACCCTTGGTTTAGAGGAAGAACAACTTTGAAATTTCATCACATGGTAAACTATAAGATCAGCTTCTATAGATATCTGTTTCACACAATAAACATGACTCTCACTCATTTCAATTTGAAACTCCTTCCATTTATTTTTCGTATACAACTTCACCATTTGAGTTTCCATTGGCGAGATTGTCTTAGTTTTAGGATGCTCATTCATATCAATATGGTCTGCAATTAACTCATTGTGTCTTTGGTGTCTCAATGCCCTATTGAAACGGGTGATAAAATCCATCAATGAGTTTTTTTTTGAGATATATTTCTTGAAAAATGCATGTGAGCTTTCAGATCTTTGACTACTTGACATTCCAGCACAAAAAACATGGCTAAAATAGGCTGGCACCCACATTTGTCGCAATTCATACATCAAACACAACCAATCATTTTTCTCCAAGTTAGCACACTTGATAACCTCTTCCCATGATTTCTCAAATTCATCCGGCGTTGTAGAATTTTTAATGACATTCCTTATGATTTGATAGTTGTCACGAAAAATCAAAGGATTTAATTTCTCTGAGAATTTGCTCAAGATGTGCCATAAACAATATCTATGGAATGTCTGAGGAAAAACTTGTGCAATTGCCTTTGTCATAGCAGGATCTTGATCTGTGATGATAACTTTAGGTGCACCTGTAGGCATGGCTTCAATAAACTTGTTAAACAACCAAACAAAAGATTCAGCTTTCTCATCACTTAAAAAACCACAGCCAAAAATAATAGTTTGATGATGATGATTAACTCCAACAAATGGTGCAAAAATCAATCCATATTTGTTGGTATTATATGTTGTATCAAATACAACAACATCACCAAATACACTATATGCCCTCCTTGATATATGATCTGCCCAAATACACCTACTGAATCTGTTATCTGAATCAACCTCATATTCATAGTAAAAACCAGAATTTTTTTCTTTTTCAGACGCAAATAACTCAATTAATGTTTCAGCATCAATACCTTTTTCTTCATCCCTTAGGTCTCTCTCAAAATTTCTAATATCTCTTTCTGTGCAACCTACTAGCTCAGGTCCTCCATACTCTATTTCCAACAGTCGCATTTGTTGACAAGTAGGTATATTGGCCTCTGAAAATTGTTGAGTCAATGCTTTTTTGGCTGTGGAAACAGAACGATGTGAGCGTAGTAAATGCACCTTTGAGGGGGTAGAGAGTGGATGATTATGACTTTCCACAAAATTTGTGACAATCCAATTAGGTCCAGATTGATTCTTTACAATTGAAATCTTTGACTTACAACCGGTTCTAACTTCGCCACGTACTCTTTCCCTTTTTTGTTGATCACCTTGTGTCTGTTTTCTGCGTTGATCATCAGTATGTCCTTCTTTGAAACATACAAATGTTTTCCAAATAACCTCATTTGTTATCTTATTTTTCCTGCTATGACTCATCCTTGCACTAAATCCGGCTTCTCGTGCATATTGATTATAGCACGAAAATGCCTCCTCTATTGATACGAATTCCATCCCAATTTTTGGTTTTCGATCATCTGTAACTTGGGGAGTATATGACTGATCATCATTGCCAATTTCTTCCATTATTGGGGAATGTCAATTTAACAAGATGTGAAAATCTGTATTAAAAAAATCTGTATTAAACTATATTAAACTAACCATAACAATGGTTGTTGATATTATAGGATAAAAACAGCTTGTTAAATGGTTATGAACAAATATAATGTTCACTGTTAGAATGCAAAATAAATCCAATCCAAACTGGAAATTGAATAACAAATATAATGCTCACTGTTAGAATGCAAAATAAATCCAATCCTAAACTGGAAATTGAAGTTATTAACAAATATAATGCTCACTGTTAGAATGCAAAAGAGATCGTGGAAATGTCAACAAATCCATACTACAATTATTAGTAACAATTCAGCATCATCATCTATGGAAATTGATGTTATTAACTGGACTTCATTCTAAACTATACCAGTTTAAAATAAATGCAGTAAATAAATCCAAAATAAATGGAATTTAAACCCTAAATTATACCCTAGTAGTGGCGACGAGCAGAGGTTGGCGGCGAGCAGAGGTTGGTGGCGGTGAGCAGCTAGCAGTGCAGGCGCGTGAGGGGAGAAGAGACCTCTGCTTTCCTGTCCACGAGAGATCCCGAGCAGGGTTGGCGGGGCGGGCTGAGAGCGGGCTGAGAGGTTAGGGCTTGCTGTGTGGGGCGGAGAAGAGGTCGCGAGGAGAGGAGGGGAGGCAGAGAGGGCTCGCGGCGGCGGAGAAGAGGGGTTCGCGCGAGGAGAGGAGGGGAGGCAGAGAGAGGGCGGCGCGCCGGCGGAGAAGAGGTCACGCAGGCAGCGAGGTGAGGGTTCGCGTCGGCGGATCGCGCGAGGAGAGGAGGGGAGGCAGAAAGGAAGCGCGCGAGGAGAGGAGGGGAGGCGGCGGCGCGCCGGCGGAGAAGAGGTCACGCAGGCAGCGAGGGTGAGGGTTCGCGTCGGCGGATCGCGCGAGGAGATGGCGAAGAGAAAGGTTAGGGTTTGCGGAGAAAATGTCGCGAGGAGAGGCCGGCGCTTTTTTCCCACGCCACGCGCACGCGAGGAATAACGACGTGGCAGCCAGCTCAGACGTCGCCCACGCTACGCCCATATACCGTCGCCCAGCAGAAACTTTCCGTATATATATATATATATATATATATATATATATATATATATATATATATATATATATATATATAATCGCCGTCCGGCCACCTCCGGCCGTCGGACCGGTCCCGATCGACGCGCCACTCGCCGGCGCGTCGACCGGCGTCGGTCCGGCGGCCGGAGGTGGCCGGGCGGCGCCAAAATCGGCCGGAAACCGAGACACAGTGGCCGGCGGCGATTCCGGCCAAATCGCGGCCGGAATCCGGCCAAATTCCGGCCGGAGACCGGCCGGGGAAGGACCGCCGGCGCCGTCCGGCCACCTCCGGCCGCCAGACCGACGCCGGTCGACGCGCCGGAGAGTGGCGCGTCGATCGGGGCCGGTCCGACGGCCGGAGGTGGCCGGACGGCGATGAAATCGCGGCGGCAGTGGGCGTGGGTGGGAGAGCTGCGATTTCCGGCCGATTTCGGCGTCGTCCGGCCACCTCCGGCCGTCGGACCGATGCCGGTCGACGCGCCGGCGAGTGGCGCGTCGATCGGGGCCGGTCCGACGGCCGGAGGTGGCCGGACGGCGAAACGGGAGCGGCGGCAGTGGGCGTGGGTCGGGTGTCGCGCACGGGAATCGGGTTTTTTGATCGGGCAGGATATCATTTCTCTATATATATATATATATATATATAAGTATAAATTTGAAAATATGATAAGTCTTTTGAAAAATTCTAAAAGTTAAATGTGCCCTTTAGGCCTAAAACGTCGTTGTTTGTTCGAGTGGTTGACCACACCCATAGGAGCGCGTGCAACTTATTCAATTAACTGAACTGGCTGTTTAATTGTGAATTAAGCCATCACAATCCAGCTTAATTAGAAAACTGAAACCCTAGCTACCTTGTGTGTTAGACAGTCGAGTCATTCATTTACCACCCTAAATTTAAAATCCATAAAATTCATTTAGAGCCATCGCATTGGGGCCCTTGACCGTAAAAGGATCAAATTAGTTGGAGTGATTTGTGATGTCTGTATCAGATTAATTGTTCTAGATTGCCCATAAGCTGATCCGGCGGAGCATCGTAACTGAGCCACCCTTTAATTAAATTAAATGAATATCCGTTTCCTTGGCCTTTCCTCGCAGTCGCTCCCGAGAGAGATGGTCGAAGGGGGGCGCCACAACGCACCCGTCGAGCACACAACCTGAGACCCCTAATTCACCGATCGCGTCTCCTCCTCCCTAATTCACCTATGGCGAATTCGGAGGCAGTGGAATCGTTGACCGGCCCCGCGTCGGCGGCGGCGAGGGTCGAGGAGTTGAAGAAAGAACTGTGGAGGCTGGTGAGGCAAATCTTGGAGTCGGAGGTTTGCAGCTTAGAATTTTACGAGGACGCGTCCAGGGCGCTCAACGCCCTCAAGGACATCAGGTTCCGCGGGGGCGTGAGTTCGAAGGAGGTTCTTGCGTGCCAGAGGAAGGCGGAGGGAAAGATGGAGCCGGCGGACGTCCCCAAGCATTTCTTGTGCCCTATCTCCTCCGAGACGATGAGAGATCCTGTCATCCTTGCCTCCGGACAGGTACCGGTGGTCATGGAGTCTGGACTTACCGAATTCATCGATTTTTGTTCTGCGGCAGAAGAAATGTTGCTTTCATAAATTCCCTTCCTTTTTCTTCATAAGCTGTGCTTTGCTAACTGGATTTTAGGACCGCGTTGCTGACTTAGAGCTTAGAAAGGCAAACACCCAGGGATATTCTGGTTGATGATTTGATTTATGTCTTTATTCTCTTTTATTATTTTTCCCAAGGTCGATCCTTTTTCCTGCTCCATGGTATGTGTGTTTTGTGTTAGTCGCTGTTTTTCAAATGGGATTTCCTGTGAGGTTATGTCAATTGGCAAGTGTCAAACGTAGGGTTCTCTGCGTATTTTACTGTTCTATCATTTTGGTATTTTACTTCAGTCAAAGAAAATTAATAGAAGAAGACTTCCCACGGAACCTCGTCTCTTACCTTCCATGTCCAGACTGTCATAATTTTCCAACCTTTAGGTAATTTCTACCTACCCTGTATTTTACTTTCATCCAAAGAAAGATTTCTCTAATCCTTTTTGGGTTGAATTGTGGATCAAAGTAGCAAAGAACAATTTCTCAAACTTGATGCAGAAGTCAGTTCTGCTTCTATATGCTCAGAATGCATTGATTTTCATGTGTAGAAATAATCCTATTCTATAATTACAAATATTTGCGTTTCCTTGTAATTGAAATTTGTTTTGGTGAATGATAATAATGGTGTTGGTATTCATGACGTAAAGTTTTGCTTCTGTATTGCTGCAAACGCTTTGTTCCTAATTTGCAATAAACATTTGATGCTTCTGTTTGTAAAGGTTGGATTCTTAGTGGCGCTGCTATTTTTGTGTTACTACGATTGATGCCTTTTGCAGACCTATGACAGGCTTTTCATTCAGGAATGGTTCCGTTCCGGGAATAGAACATGCCCACAAACTCAACAAGTCCTCTCCGACTTCACCGTCACCCCCAATCATCTCGTACGCAGCATGATCTCCCAATGGGGCATTGAACATGGCGTCACTCTCCCTCCACAAGATCATGAACAAGGAGGGTTGATAACTAGAAAGGAGCGGAATGCACTTCGTAGGATCCTTGACGAGATATCGTTGTCCTCCTCCATTCCAGAACAAAAGCAAGCAGTTAGAGAGCTCCGTCTGCTCACCAAGCAAAATGGATCATTTCGTGCATTGGTGGGGGAGAACCCAGATGCAATATCACATTTGGTGTCTGTTCTTTCTGTCCCGGGATTGAATTGCGACCGGCAGGTGCAGGAGGATACTGTGACGACGATGCTTAACCTTTCGATCCATGAAAGCAATAAGAAGATTGTTGGTGATAACCCTCAAGCAGTTGCTTTGCTTATTGAGGCACTTAAGACTGGAAACATGGAGACCCGTAGCAATTCAGCTGCAGCATTGTTCAGCTTGTCTGCCCTCGAGTCCAACAAAGTAAAGATAGGTAAAATGGGAGCGATGAAACCACTGGTTGAACTGCTAGAACAAGGCAGCCCCAGTGCCAAGAAGGATGCTGGTTCTGCAATCTTCAACCTTTGCATATTTCATGAAAACCGGGCCGGGGCACTGATGGAAGGGGTGGTGGGTGTTCTGCTGAAGTCAATTGCAGACCAATCACTAGTCGACGAGTCACTGGCGATCCTTGCATTGTTATCGAGAGACCAAGAGGCGGTCGAGGAGATTGCTGAGAATGGCGGCGTGGCCTCCATGCTGAGCATAGTGAAGGACAACGGTCGCACTCGCAACAAACAAAACAACAAAGAGAATGCAGCAGCCATTCTGTTTGCAATTTGCATGCATGACCGGACAAAGCTGCGGGAGGTTGCAGAGGAGGAGAAGTCGACCGGGAGCATCTCTCATTTGGCTGAGAACGGCACCCCCAGGGCACGCAGAAAAGCTGCTGAAATTCTGGAAAAATGGAAGAGGACGTTTTGCAGCACACATTATTCATGTTGAGGAATCATCGAGGTGAAGATGCACATATGTAAATAATACCCCAATCTCTACGCATCTGGGTTGCTCTTCAGTTCGTGGAGACTACATCTTCTGAGATGTAGAAAAAGATCTGGTATTTTTTCCCTCCAATAATGTCCATCTTTTGGATATACATGATTTTTGTGTGCGACTTGCTATCAAGATTTGTTTGCTATCCTGCAAAATATATGGCATTTTATATAACTGCGTATTTGATTTTGTATATTAATCAAAATGCATACTTCATTTGAGAATTGAGCACATCATGTATCCCTTCTCATTCTCTTTTCCATAAGACTCCCCTTTCTTTTTATTATTTATCCGAAAAATGTCTAAAATACTTTATTTTTTCCTAGCTAAAAAAATTAATCTCTTAGCTCTCCTCCTTCATCTCCGCCTCGATAAGTTTTCTCCATTGCTCCATTTCGGCTTCGCCCAGCAACGCAAAGAAACATGGTAAGTCAAACTGTCTGAGATCAAGACTAGAGTTTTTGGATCAATTCGTAATGGACTCTAAGAATCAGTAGTATTTCTTATTGAGATTTAGAAGAAAGTGAACGACATGGAAGATGTGGTGAGTACGTCAAGGACATCGAATTGCAACTTGGTCTGTTGGGCTTCGATGAGTCGGAGAAGGCGATCACAAGGGATGGAAAATGAATGCTTTTGGAGGATGAAATCAACTTCGTCAATTCTTCACCAGAGGGTGATTCTGATCACAGGAGTGTCGGTGCGTCTCTGGTGGCCAAGCAAGTTTTGGATTTCAGATCAAAGATGTGAACTTTGTATTTTAAGATGATTCTGATTTTTTACTGATAGTTTTTTGATGAAATGTCAAGGCACAACGGAAGGTGGAGATGGAGGTGAACACCGCTTGGTTGTTTGTGAAGGTTAGCATGGATGGGACTTTTTACTTGAAGAAGATTGATCTCAAGGTTTACAAGGAGTACAAGGAGCTCAGGTAGGTCTTAGATAATATGTTCAAATAATTTTCTTTATGTAAGTAAGCATGTCTTAATCAAGGTTGTCAAAATCGCGAGTCAACTCGGCGAGTTTACGAACTATTATTTCAATTCCGTGTTGAATCAGCTTAAAATCGGGCCCCCTTGTAAACTCGTAAACTCGCGAGTCAACTCGGTAAACTCGGTAAACTCGCGAGTCAACTCGGTCAAACTCGGTAAACTCGATAAACAAAGGAAATCTTTGTTTGATGTTTCCTTTTATCAAATTTGGACAATGGAAGCTTATTTGGTATATCTATTGGACTATTTTTGTATGAAATTTTAAATTTGTCATTTTGTAACTTGATGTTGAAACATAAATTTTGAAAATTTCATATTTTTCATGTTAAATTTTCATGTTTAGTCTTTTTTTTTATATATGAAAACATGTTGTTGATAACTATATTTATGCTTTTTTATTAGATATGTGAAATAGTGATTGTTCTTATGAAGTTATGATCAAATATATATTATTTGACATTTTATAACTCTTTTTTGGATTATCTGTAAACTCGTACGAGTTTACGATACGAATTTACGATACGAGTTTGTGCACCCCTAACTGAGTCGACACTGGAATCGCGAGTTTGACAACCTTGGTCTTAATTGTTGTTATCATCACAAATTGATATTTATTTATATTTCTCAATAATTAGTGTTATAAATTATTGATTCTCACATCTCTTGCAAAAGAAGCATTAAAAAAAGTAGGTTGCAATGGATGTGAATATGTCATTATTTAAAAGACAAAGATGATGACTTGATGTTGATTGGAAATGTTCCTTTAAAGTGAGTGTCATGCACTAATTTATGTGTGTTTAAGAAAATATTTCTTTTTCTTATAAATTAACAGGATATCTTTAATTGTTATTTATAGAATATTTATATCTTCTTGCAAAACACTAAAGATAATGAAAGGATCTTAAGTAAAAGTCTTGGAATCAAGACAGCAAGAAGTCAACCAATCGTATAAAGATATACAAATGGAACTTGAGTATTTATTTCATTAGTTTGCCTCCATTTATAGGTCATTCTGTATTGTTGGTCTTTAGAAGATCAACAACACAACAATATATTGCTGATCTTCTGATGACCAACAACAATGCCGTCAAACATCATCGTAATACATTGTATTGAATCTTTTTTTTAACTCGTTTCCATCTTGAGCAATGATCTTGGAAGCTCATTACAAATGGTAAAACAATGATATTCATTATTCGACATTACAAGTGAGTTCATAGGACTCACCAATGTCAAACAAAATTAAATTTTTTATTTTTAGAATTTCCTATGTCTATTAGTCAATTTCATCTCAAAAGTGGCTAATAAACTTAGAAATGTCTGATTCACTCTAAACAAACTTTTAGTACTCGGCTTAATCTCTTTATTATACGAATAGTGTCAAATACCATCGCGATACACTATATTGACAACAGTAATTTTTTTAACTCGATTCAAGTATGATAAATAATATCAAAAGTACATTATAAGGGTGATGATGATCATACTCATTGATTGATATCATAAATAAGTTCCTTGGACTTCTATTTTTTCGAAGATATCAAATTTTTTTATTTTTAAATAGCGAAGGTACATCTGTCAGTTTTATTAAAAAGTGACTTATGGACCTAAAGAACTCAAAATAATTTTAAATGAATACTTATGTACTCGTCTAATGTTCTTGAATATATCTATGTCCTCAAACAACAATATGATATACTATATTGAGAGCAATGATTTCTTTAATTCGATTCAAGCATGAGAAATGATATCAAAAGCTAAGGTCACAACGATCATATTCACTGACTAATACCACAAATAAGTTTATTAATATGTCAAAATCAAGACCATTTTACAAAAGTACTCATCTGATAGTTTTTCAAATATCAATTTACAATAAGAATTCAATATCAACATAGAATAAAATAAAATATTTCTCAAATAAAAGAATATATAAGATCATTTTATAACATACTAAATATCAATTTACAACAGACAAATAATAATAGATCTCAAGTTGATAGCTTCCTTTTCTTTCACACAATAATAGCACATATTATATACAATATACATGATATTCTCAATTAAATGTATGTTTGAACAACGTTTAACATTTTGTGTTGTAATTTTTTTTCATACTTTAAACTTTTTGTTTAAATAGAAATAATAAGATGATCTAAAATATACTTCTAATCTTTCCTTTCTCTGTTTAGTGTCTATGAACTTGGATAAAATAATTTGTTTCATAAAATAAATACTCAAGTTTCATTTGTATCTCATTGTATGACTGGTTGACTTCTTGCTATCTTGATTCTAAGTCTCTTGTTTCAGATCATTTTATTATCTTTAGTCTTTTGTAAGAAGACATAAATATTCTGTAACTAGCAATTAAAGAGATTCTTGTTAATTCACAAGAAAAAGAATAGTTCTTAAATACACATAGGTTAGTCCATGACACTCACTCTAAAGGAACATCTTCAACCAATATCAATTCACCATCTTTATCTTTGTAAGTGATGATATTTTCATATCCATTACAATCAACCTTCTTTTCTTGATACTTTAAGAGATAAGAGAATCAATAATTTACCATAACAGTTATTAAGAAATACAAACACATATTAGTTTATGATGGTAGCAACAATTAAGTTATGTTTGTTTACTTAGAAAAAATCATTTGAACATGCTATCAAAGGTCTCCCTGAGCTCCTTATACCCTTTGTAAACCTTGAGGTCAATCTTCCTCAAGTAAGGAGTCCCATTCATGCTAACCTTCACAAACAATCAGGCAGCGCTCACCTCTATCTCTTCCTTCAGTTGCGCCTTGACATTTTATCAAATAACTATTGATAAAAAAATAGAACCATCCTAAAACACACAAAATTCACATCTTTGATCTGAAATACAAAACTTACTTCGCCACCTGGGGCACACCGACATTCCATCTCCTCCTTCAGTTGCACCTTAACATTTCATTAAACAACTATTGATAAAAAAAATAGAATCATCCTAAAACACACAAAGTTCACATATTTAATCTGAAATCAGAAACTTACTTTACCACAAGGACACACCGACACTCCGTCTCCTTCTTTAATTGAACCTTGACATTTCATTAAACAACTATTGATAAAAAAAATAAAACCATCCTAAAACACACAAAGTTCACATATTTATCTGAAATTAAAAACTTACTTCATCACAAGGACACACTGACACTTCTACGACCAGAGTCATCCTCTGACGAAGAATCGACAAAGTCGGTCTCATCCTCCGAAAGCACTCATTTCCCACCCCTTGTGACTGCTTCTTCGATGCATTGGAGCCAGGCAGACCAAGACATAACTCAGTGTCTTTGATGTAGCTCGTTATAACTTTCATATCGTTCACTTTCTTCCAAATCTTGATCAGAAGCACCACTAGTTCTCAAATTAAGTTCACTATAAATCGATCTAAAGCTTTAAAGTTGATCTTAAATTGCCATCAACTTATTGTGTCTCTTTATGCCGTTGAGCGAAAACAGAAGGGACGACGAAGAAAACTCGTCGAAACATAGGTGAAAGAGGAGGATTAAGAGATTAAGTTTTTTTAATGTAAAAAATAAAAATATTTTAAAATTTTTTTATTCGGATGAACAATAAAATGGAAGAGACATTATGAGAAAGGGAATGAAAAATAATACATGATATAATTAATTTAAAAATAAAATATATATTTTGAGTAATAGGTAAAATCAAATATGGGATTTGATCAAATGCCGAAAAATACATGCTTTAGATAACCTTCAGAACCAGTGCATATATCCTCCCAGTTCTTTTTCTAACATGTAGTAGTATTTTATTATTATTATTATAATATATTGGACAGAAAGAAAGAAAGAAAGAAAAAATCAGGGAGGAGAAGAAGCGGTGGTTGCGGTGATGGTGATTGAACTGCACTCACCAGCTCGGCTTCAGTGGGTGCATGGCAGCAGCGCCGCTCATTGATTGCGACCTCCCCATTCACGCGCTTTGCAACTGCCTTTTGTGTGTCTTGAACCCCACAAATCACGGTTCTGCTCAAAACATTGCACGACACGGAAAGAGAGTGGGACGAAATCCCCATTTCATTTCCATGCCTAATCAATGATGCCAGATTCCATATAAGCCACTAAACTTGGATGACTGCATTGTTCACTTTTCCATCTTTGCACTGTAACAATTCTTCTTCTGCTGGGAGTGAAATCACTGAAGTGACTCCATTGAGTCAGTGGTTCAAATGAGTGGTTGTGGTAAAATGACTCACAATTGCTCTTGACTTGTCCATTCTTTTAAAAGCGATAAAATCCCTCGTCGTCAAAAGTAGTCCATTTCTTTTAAGACAATTTATCAAATGACACTTAGATTTCAAAATTTTTCAAATCATACATTATACCTTATATTTTATGCAAGAGCGCAGTTTTCTTTCTATAAATGCCCTTCCACCCATTAGAAACCCAATTTTTTTTAAAAAAAATTCTTACTTAAATTGAATTGAACCGAATCAAGGTAAAAGTACCAAATTTAGTTATTTCATCAAGCGTTATCTTCTAAAAGTCATTGATGGTTTTAAAATTTTTAAGTTTATGTTAAATTAATATCATTCTACTCTTAATCTCTCATGAATTTATTTATATTTTAAAAAAAAATTGAGCTTTTTAGGTCGATCAACGTGATTTGATCAAAGTCATCGACGATATTAAAAAGTTTAGATTTTTTCTAAATTTATGTGGTTGCACTTTTGAAAGTCTCATGAATTCATATATGTTTTTATTTTTAAATTTGGAGCCTCAATAAAAATAAATAAAAACTTAAAAATTATAAGTGAACTTTAATAAATTATTTTTTAGTTTTTATAACTACTTAGAAGAGAAACAAGAAAAAAACAAAGTGTGCAGCTCCCTAGGCTTGCTAGCCGTGGAGCGATGGGCAGGTTCCCTCGGATGAATGGACACAGCGGATGAGTGGTGTCGAAAGGAGACTGGGAGGATTGCTGGATGCTGATAACTATGGCGGCCGGGACGTGGCTGTGCATGCTGGATGCTGGATGACGATAGCTGAGGCGGCTGCGAGGCGGCCATGCTTGCTGGATGCTGGATGATGATGAATGAGGCGACCACAAGATGGTCGTGCTTGCTAGAGGTGGAGATTGATGGGGTCGTTGAGGATGGACATTTGGGAGGCCTATCGATGCTGCGTGTCCATGGCTGCTGGCACAGGACCTATCTGGTGGCTGGAGGGCTACCCTCGCGCACTAGGCGGATGACATGGCTACTAGATAAGGATATGGTACACGGACCTGCAGATACACACATGATATTTGTACACATGACTGAGTGAGAGACATTGATATGGAGAGGTATTGAGACGAGTGTGATATTCATAAGAGCACATGTACAACATACTTTTGGCGGTTGCTTAGATCTGACAGTTTGTCAGACATGATATGAGCAGATGTCATTGGAGCTCTTGTATCTTCATGTATTTCTTTGATGATATATATATTTACCTTTAATTAAAAAAAATAAAGAAAAAGACAGAAAGAATAACAAAATTACAAAATATAAAAAAAATTATGTCAAATTAACATTGTCGCACCCTTGAATCTATTTTTATATATATTTGTTTAAAAAATTAAGCCTTTTAAATCCATTAATAAGTTTTTGATCAATTGTATTATAGTTTTTAATTTTTTTTATTGAGGCTCTAAATTTAAAAATAAAAATTTAGATCGATTTAGAGGACAACTATTAAATTTAGAATAAATTTAAAAATTTTAACATCATTAATAATTTTTGATTAAAATTTATTGATAGATTAAAAAAAATTTAAAATTTTAAAAATATATTTGTATTAAATTTTTTATAAAAATATTTAATAAAATTAATTGATATATATATATATATATATAGAAATTTGATCTGCCGCGCGACGCTTTCCTACGCACCCGTGCGCGAAGCAATCCAAACCGTCAATTTTTCAGGATGCACAGTATTTCTCCTCGGACGTTTGCCGCTTCTCTGCCGCTGTTCGCCATCTCCGGCCACGTATTCCGGCCAAATTCGGCCGGAATCCGGCCAAATTTCGGTCGGAATCGGCCAACAGCTACTGTTGGCCGATTCCGACCGAAATCGGCCGGATTCCGGCCGAATCACGGCCGGAGACCGGCCGCGTCGACCGTGGTCGGTCTCCGGCCGTGATTCGGCCGGAATCTGGCCGATTTCGGTCAGAATCGGCCAAAAGTCGTTCTGTCGCGTTTCTGGCTGGATTCCGGCCGGATTCCGGCCACAATCCGGCCGGAATGATAGAACGTAAAATTTCTTTGTCGTGAAAAATTTATCCATGAAGACTTATATAATTATTGGGTTTCTACCAATGAGCAAAAAAAGTACAACTTGAGTAATGAATTAATAAGTAGAATAAAAATTCTAGAAAAAGAAAAAGTATCTCTTACTCTAGATATACTAGAAAAAGAACCAGATTATGCAATGATGAGAATAAACAAGAATACTTGCCAAAAGCATATGATCCTCTTTTGAATGGCGCATATCGTGGAAAAATAAACAAATTCTATTCACATACAACCATGAATCATTTAATTACTTCTTCCTTACCACCATTTTTTATTCCTTTCAGGCATTTCACCTGAAAATAATAAATTCTAATGATACTAAAAAAAAGTGGGTTCCTTCGTTTCTATGGTTATTTCTTAAACGACGAGGTCCTCTCTATACACCGGAGCCCCGACCGGAGCGCCGGCGAGCTGGCTTTCCAACGTGTCCGGTCCGGCGGTCGTCGGTGACCGGACGGCGGCGCGACGGCGGTGGAAGCGACGGTGGGTCGGAGTGTTGCGCAGGTGTCGCGCAGTGGGCGGTGGGCAGGAGATCAACTCTCTCTCTCTCTACATATATATATATATATATATAGTTTTGATCGGCTGGGCGACTTCTGCTGGGCGTGCGCTGGGCGACAGCTGACATGGCTTCCACGTGGCTTCGACGGCGTGCGCGTGGCCAGGGAGAAGAAAAACCCCGCTCTGCTTTTCCATTCGCGATCTCCGCAGAAACCCTAACCCTCCGCCTCTGCCTCCATTCGCGATCTCCTCCTTTCTCTTCGCTTCTCCGCAGAAAATCCCTAACCCACCGCCATCCTCTTCGCCG
Source organism: Curcuma longa (assembly GCF_044706935.1). Taxonomy (NCBI): domain Eukaryota; kingdom Viridiplantae; phylum Streptophyta; class Magnoliopsida; order Zingiberales; family Zingiberaceae; genus Curcuma; species Curcuma longa. Next base: position 12,707,450 of record NC_133880.1, on the reverse strand, counting down.
CCGCAAACCTCCCTCCTCCGCCTAAACTCCCGATTCTTCCTCCAAGCCCTAACCTGCCGCCATTGCTCGCCATTCCTTCCTCCAAGCCCTAACCCGCCGCCACTGCTCACCATTCCTCTCCTCTCCTTCGTTTCTCTTCGATGTCGAAAACCCTAACCCTCCTCCGCCTTTCTCTTCGCCGCCGCAGTCCTCCGCCTTTCTCTTCGCCGCCGCAGACAGATCGAGCCCTAAGCCCGCCCCGATTCTTCCTCCGCCGCAGTCCTCCGCCTTGCTCTCTTCTCCTCTGCCGCGCCGGCACTGCTCGCTGCCGCGCAGGTCCCTTGCTCTCTTCTCCTCTGCCGCGCCGCCTGCACTGCTCGCTGCCAGGATCTGCTGGGCGCCTTCTGCTCGCCGCCGCCTGCACTGCTCGCTGCCAGGATCTGCTGGGCGCCTTCCGCCAACCTCTGCTCGCCGCCAACGATATGATATTGATATGAAAAGAAAACTTGATGTTATTTTCTTTTTACAGAATATTCTTTGCCAAGTTGACATCTTCTGTTATTATGTCCATGCATTTAGATTTTGTAATTCCATATCAGTCTTTTTGAAACTAGTTACTTAGTTGTTAAAATGATGCTGTTAATGTGTTTGCAAGTTGATTTATTGATTCGATCTAAAACCATTTGATGAAATTTTTTTAGTGTGTGGACTATTCATGGAATTATGCAGGTACCAAAGCCAGAACAAGCGGCAAAGACTACCGCTTCAAAGGCAGCCGTCAAAAGTGCTGGGAAGAAAGATAAATTGCCTGAAGCTAAGACACCTGATGTAGCTGATGAAGTTCTAGCAGACCCTTTTGCTGAGAAACTTCGCCAACAAAGGTTATGTTTATGTTTCTTTGCTACTAAGATAGCTTAGCAGATTGGGTTCGTGTGAAAATTTCCTTGCTAGCAGTCATCACTTATGAACCCTTGGCTGTGTAATCCACACTGACATGTATAACTAATCGTAGCAGACTTGTTGAAGAATCTGATTACAAGTCGACTGCAGAATTGTTTGCCAGGAAAGGTGATCAGAAGACCCTAGACAACTTTATTCCTATGTCAGAGGATGATTTTCTGGAATACGCCGAGCTCCTTTCTTATAAAATTTGCCCTTATGAGGTAGAACTTGTAGTTCTTCGTTGGATCTCCTATACTTGTATGGTACCAACTATCTTTTACCTCCCATTCCCTTCAGAAAAGCTTTCATTACATCGGCCTTCTTAAAGCAATCTTGAGGCTTTCCATGACTTCACTAAGAGCAGCAGATGCGAAAGAAGTAGTTGCCTCAGCTTCGGCAATTGCAAACGAGAAGCTCAAGGCAGAAAAAGAAGTCTCCATTTTCTCTGTTTGTGTTTAAAATGTTGAAATGTTGATTAAAATGGTATTGATTAAATATGTAACTAATATTTTTGTGAAGGACCCTTCTCTGTGACTATGTTCTATCTATAATAAGCATCAATTCAGTTGTGGGGTAGCAGCTTGATGCTTGTACTAGAACTGAATTCAATTGATCATTGTGTAGTGGATAGCACGATGAAATGTGAAGTGAAGTCACCTTTCAGCCTCCTTTTGAATAGGAGCTCTTGATTAAAGTTTTGTGAAATGAATTTGGTGTCTGCTTCTTTGCTTTCAGTTGTGGAGAGTTTATTCTCATTTATAATTTTGTTTCTTGTCTAATTTTGTGATGCTGAGAACCATGCTTCTCAGTCTCTTTGTGCTGATGAAAAACCTCAATACTATTTTGGAGGATGGGTCGTGCAATCAATTTTTCATAATTTTTAGCACTATTGTGGTTTCTTTATTTTTCCCCCCTTCACTCAAAATTTCTTGTCTTCTTTTGCTCTAGTTTCATTTCCACCTCACCAGGTATTTATGCATTTGAACATAGCAAGTTATTTTTCCTCTCAAAACATAAATTTAGCTATTGGCGGAGTAAGACATCAACAAATAATTTCTTCAAAACTCCAAGTTAGACTGTAAACAAAGATTCCTCTTCTAATAGCTTCAGCAGTGTGATTTAGAACAGGAAAATAGTTATCTAGTTTCCAAAATTTATCATGAATGAATTATTAGATGCTTCCTGAGATTAGAGAAGGTATTACATTAGCAGCATGTATCCTGTAATTTAAATTTGTGAACATTTGATATAATATACAAGTCAAAGCTGAGACTTGATTGCCACTATACTTATAAACCATAGTATGAAATGATGTGTAGCTTCAGTGTAACGCCCGCCCTTATCAGAGCTAAGCACGCTTATCAGAGCATCAAATAAAATGGCATATAAAACAGCAATAAAGGCAATAAATATGAAAAACCAAATTTTCAACTATTATGGCCTTTTCAGAATCCACCGTTCTTCAATATGCCACCTGTGGATTAGTCGCGTCTTCCTTGTTCCGCTGCGTATCCGGTTCTCACCACGCAAGAAGAAGTCGCAATAGTAATAGAAAAATTTTACATCTTTTCGATCCTATACTCCACAAAGGAGTTTACAAATTCTAGATCGAATAGTAAAATAAATCTATTATTACAGCAAAATACAACCTCGACAAACCCGAGGGATCCAAACACGCACATCATATTATAAAATTTTTCTAGGCCATAATAGTTGGAACCTAGGATGCCTGCAACCAAAGAGTTATTCTATTTGCACATCCTACTATTATTTTGCCTAATTTTATAAAAGTGCATGTAAAACTGAAACCAAACACACAGAGCCCTTAACCAATGCTCTGATACCATTGTTGGGAAACACTAGGAAATCCGTTCCGGTAAATCCTTGCAGAACAAAAATTTTTTCCGGAAACGGATTTAAGTTGCCCTCATAGTTAATCAAACCAAGGTTTGATCAACGCATTAAGATCATTGGGCTCTTGTGTTTGGTTTACAGGATCCAAGATAAAGGGAACAATTTATTTAAAGCGGAAACAATAAACTTGCACCTTTTCTTCGGGATGTCTAGAAGTAGTAGATGACCCCTTGATCTTCTACTGTATGTCCTCTCCTCTTCTCGAACGTTGTGTGGACAACGATCCTTCGAGATATCTCCACCAAAACTCTTCTCTTCGATGGCAATTAAGCAACTAAGCCTTTCTTCCTTTTCCTTTTGTTTCTCTTCTTTCTTCTTGATTTTGGCCGCCGGCCCTAAGGGAAGAAAGCCAAGGAGAGCCGGCCCTAGAAGATCTAGAAGAGGAAAGTAGAGAACCAAACCTAGGGAAGAAGATATCCCTAGGTTGCGCCGGCCCTAAAAGGAAGAAGAAGAGGAGGTGGGCGGCGGGAAAAGAAGGGGAGGGAGCGGCTCTCTTTGCCGCCGGCCCTAGGAGATCAAGAAAACCAATTGTGTTGTAAAGCCTCCTCTAAGCCCCTTTTTATATTGCCAAGCCATCATGGAAGTTTAAGAAAAATTCTAATAAATTTTCTTATCCAGATTCAGTTTAGAAAAATTCTAATAGAATCTTAAAGAAAAATTTATTAGAAACAATCTAATAAACTTATCTTATCTAGATTTATTTTAGAAATAAATCTCTTATAAGATTTTATTAGAAAGAATCTAATAATCTTATCTTATCCAGATTTATTTTGGAAATAAATCTTTTTATAAAATTTTATTAGAATAAATCTAATAAAATCTAATCGGATAAGATTAGTTATCTTTTTAATAAATTTCCATCTTATTAATTTTGTTCTTATCTTTAACAAAATCTTTTTAATTATATCTCGCTGATATTTAGCGAGATTCCATAATTAATATTTTGTTAATTTAACAAAATTAATTTACAAAATTTTTAACAAATTTTGTCTGCGGAAGAAATAGAATTCTTTAATAGAATTTGTAACGGAAATTCTTAACAGAAATTCCTAACAGAATTTTTCTCCGGAAAAAAATTCTTAATAGAATTTTTCTTCCAGAAAAATTCTCAACAGAATTTCTTAACAGAAATTCCTAACAGAATTTTTCTCCGGAAAAAATTCTTAATAGAATTTTTCTTCCAGAAAAATTCTCAACAGAATTTCCTATCCGAAACTCTTCCAGAATTCTCTTAGGTGGATTTTGTGCTATATTGCATAAATTGAGGCTTGATATAATTTTTATGATTTAATGGTAAATTTTTTGCATTAATTTGGTTTTAATTGATTTTAGGGCTCAAATCGGACCCAACTCGAGCTCAACCGTGGTCAAATCAAGTCAAATTTGCCAAATTGATCAAGCCAACATGGAGGACATGATCTAGATCGAGCCTGATTAAAATCTCTCAAATTTTTGGAAACCCTAAGCTGCCCTAAACCCCAGATCAAGCCTGCACCGTTGAATCAGGAATCAAGGGTCCAGATTCTGTGATTAATCAGCCGTATAAATAAAAAAATTTACCCGATGAACAGTGACTCGCCGTCACTGTTCATCGTCTTCCCGCGGAACTCCTGCTCTGCTCGGCGACGTACCAAACGGCGTGTTCCCATCCCGAATTTCCGATTCCATTGTAATCCTCGGTCTTTAAGGAATCCGAAGCCGCTTCATTGGGTGAAAATAGGCATCTGGACGACGCTCGCCGGGGAGGGTTTCGCCGGCGTTGCAACCCTCTGTTCGTTGTGTTTCCGGCGAGCTGCTGAACGATCCGAAGCCGCACGTCCACGAGGGGTTCTCCGAAGACTGCGAAACACGTCCAAGGCTTCAGCAAGCTCGTCGGCGCAAGGAGGAGGAGAGAAATCCAGTTTTGCCAGCTGAACATCATCGGGCCAGGCTCTGTGCAGCGCCGGAGAGGGTTTCTTCGAGCTGTTCACGGTTTTGGCTGCGAGAAAACCACACCAGTGACCGTCTTCGAGCTTCCAAGGGGATTGTCGAAGCCACATTGCTGGATTAGATCATTTGTTGACGCCAAATGGAGGAAACAAGGAAGAAGAAGGCTGGGATGTTCTGATTTGTGTTATTTCTGTTGCTGCTTCTGAATTTTGATTGTTAAATTGATCCCATTCTCGAATTCCAGTTACTTAGTTAATCTTTAGCTAATGTTAGTTGTCGTAATTTGTTTAAGGTGTTTCCTAAGCTTTGTTTTAAACTTTCTTGCGCTGAATTGCTTGCACTGAAACTGAATTTTTGTTACTGAAACTCACGGTTTCGTGCCAAACAGCACTGTTCCGTGCCATGTTCTTCATCAGTGGGTTAGGTTTTTACAGTTTAAGCTTTCAACCTTGATGTTGGTTAATTGAGTTTGAGCAGCTAGTTGTTTAGCCGAGTTTAACCCTTCTTGCAATAGGATTTGTCATTTCAGATAACTTGAATTTGAGGTTACTGTTGCGTGCCAAACTCCTCTTGAAGTACCAGAAGCTAGATAGCTAGGATTAAGCAAATTGCTTGCATTTTAGGATTAGTTAACTAGGTTTAAGTGATTTTAGTTGTTTGATTCCTTGCTTGCACCATGGAAATGCGAAAACCATTTTGACAGCTACTGTTGAATCCGAGTAAGCATTTAGGTTTAGTTTTGATTAGGAGATAGTTTAGTTTCAATTGCATTTCATTAATCTTTATTGCATTTCATTTGCATTTCGTTTCAAAACCCAAAAACCCCTCATTTTTATAGAAAACCCAAAAACACGACACACCCAAGCTCGAATTAAACGAATTTTCTACTAGTCCTTGGAAAAACACGACTCGAGGCCCCTATACTTCATTTGATTGAATTTATTATGGGTTTTCGATAAAATTTATAAATTCTAATTTGCAACCCTACTCGTGACATTGCATAGCAAATCTAGGGTTGTCAATTCACAAGAACTCTCATAGTCATCTTGGTTTGAATAAGAGTTTTGTTGGCCTTGAAATGAGATGAGTTGCTGAAAATTCTGTGAAAATTGTGAATCTTGGAATTGTTGATGTTGGAATTGATTTGAATGTTGAATTGGTTGATTTTGATGCTGAAAATTTCCATGAAAGCTTGATGTAGGTTGCTGGGAATAATTGTCTTGAAAAATCTGATTTTGGAAACCTTGAATCGGCTGTTCGAAATTTTGAAATGGTTGCTGAAATTATTGTTGAAATTGCTGTGGGTGCTGAAAATTCTGAAATTGGGGTTGAAATTTTGGATCGACTTGTTGAAAACCATGATAAGGCTGTTGGAGTTGATGTTGAGGTTGTCCACCTTGAAATTGTTGCTGAAAACCTTGATAAGATTCCTGCAAATAAAAATTTTGTTGTTGAAATTGTTGACAAGGTGGTTGTTGGTAAAATGAATTTCTGTATATTTTAGAAACCAACAATAATCAAAGCAACAATAAAGAAACATGAGAATGTGTACAAGCAAATCAAACAATTTTTACTAGTTTCTCTGGCAACGACGTCAAAATTTGACAATCCTAGATTTGATGTGTCACGATTAGGGTTGTAAATTGATTTAATTTATCGAAAACCCATGATGAATACATACAAACGAAGTATAGGGATCTCGAGTCATATTTTTCCAAGCGGCTAATAGAAAATTACTTAAATTTAAGCTCGCATATCATTCTTTTTAGGTTTTTCGAATGTAAATGGGTTTTGGGGGTTTTGAAGTGAAAAATAAAATGTAAATTCAAGAAAACTAATGCAAGAATAAATTAATGAAACATGCAATTAAAACTAACTTATCCCTAATCTAGCAATGCAAGACAACTCAAAGTATCAACATATGCAACTAACCGTGAAATATACCATCCCTAATTATAAAATGCAAATTCAAATCAAGTTTAAGGAAACAAATCAAAAACAGCTCCAATGAGCAGACAATTCAAATCAAAAGACTAAGTATTTAAACTAAGCAACAAATCAACCGCATGAATTGCAATGTAAGGAATTTAAGTAAACTAATCTCAATCTCAAAACACAATTAACTAATCAAAGGCAATTGACTACAACTCCAATTGATGCAAGAACTAAGATATGACTCAGCCGACTAACAATCTGAAACTCAAGCAAGAAATGATACGAAACAGTAACTTGCAATGGCACGGAATAGGAAATTCAAATAGCTATACTCTAATTGGATCTGATAACTCAACTAATGAATCAACAAAACCTATCAAAGCAAACAACTCATGTTTCTAGCTAATTAGATTGAAAAACAACATCGTTTATCAGATTCAGAAATGTATTACAGAAACTACAGAAACTAAGCTAAAACAGGGTAGCTCGAATTCTTCTCTCAACCGATTTCTTCTTGCCGTCACATAAGGCCTGATCAAGGATCAAAAATCCCATATTAGCTTCTCACAAACCAAGCTCGAACTACTATGATTCAACTCTGATCACGACACAGTGAAATTGATACTGAACAGTAACATGGAATTCAAATAGCTATGCTCTAATTGGATCTGATAACTCAACACTCAATAATGAATCAACAAAACCTATCAAAGAAAACAACTCATGTTTCTAGCTAATTATATTGAAAGACAACATCATTTATCAGATTCAGAAACAAATTGCAGAAATTATAGAAGCTACAGGAACTAAGCTAAAATAGGGTAGCTCGGATTCTTCCCTCAACCGATTTCTTCTTGCCGTCACACAAGAACCGATCAAGAGACCAGAAATCCCAGATTAGCCTCTCACGAACCAAGCTCGAACTGATCTGATTCAACTCCTGATCGATGCAGCTCTGAAACCCTCAGAAACACACCGAACAGAGCCGAATCGGAGATTTAAGGTTCCAGCTGAAAATCCCTTGAATCGCTAGTACATTGAAGTTTAGGAACCATCAAAAACCTTCGGAGAACCCCTCCTAATGTTCTTAAATGCTCCGGTGGATTAAATCCAAGAAACCAGCTGGAATTTGTGGCGGATCAGACTCCTCCGGCGAAACCCTCAACCGGACGAAACTTCCATCAATTGCTGCCAAACTAGTGTCGTGGTTGCTCTCTGGAATCCGAGAATCAATGTGGAATGAAGAAATCTGAGTTCCCGATAAAAAAAACTGAGAAAAAGGAAGAAAAACCAGCGAAGACGGCGCTGCTACAGTACCCGTGCTACAGTAACCGTGATTTTCAACACTGTAGCTTTCTCGTTAAAGCTAGGGTACTGTAGCAGTGGGTTCGGTTAGCCTGACTTGAGTCCGAGTTAGCTCGTTTCCACCAAATTCACTCAATTTAGCTCCAAATTGGCTCTGGTTCGCATGGGTTCCATCCTAATCGAACTTGAGTCTTGATTCATGAAGTTGGATCGATCAATTGGGTCAATCTTGGCTCGATTCAATCATGGTTGAGCTCGATCTTGGTTCAATTTGAGCCCTACAACCAATTAAACTCAATTAATGTAAAATTCACCATTAAATCATAAAAATTTTAATCAAGCCTCAAATTATGCAATATATCACAAATATAATCAAATTAAATGATTAAGCAATTTGTTTTCATGAAAGAACCCAAAATTGAATTGATAAAGTGTATAAAAATCTTAACTCATCAGTGGATTCGAGGATTTTCAGAGGCTACAGTAGGGACCTCGAGGAGGAATTGGTTTTGGCCTCCGATGGGCTTAAGCTTCCCATGTTCCTCCTGAACACACAACTTAAGTCCATCAATAATAACTCATTTCACAAGAGAGTCATTATTGCACTACCGCACCAATCCGATATTATAATATGAGCTCCTTCTTACTATAAGTACATTAATCTCCCTGTGTTTAAGATATCGTATGTTCGTCAATTAAATGAGTTACTGACAACTCGAATTTAATCAACTTCTAATCCAAGAGTAGTACCTCTCAACCTTTGTTATCATGCGGAACTAAGTTCACCTGCAGGATTTACATGATAATCCTTTATGAGCTCCTCAAGGGGACATCATCAGCCTAGATTATAGGACACAGATTCCTTCTATAATCAACAACACACCATGTACATAATACTACTTCCCAACTCATCGGGCCTTTTGATCTATCGCTCTAAATCTCACCCGTTGATGAATCAAAGAAGTATATACTAAGTACATGTGTTTGTTATTATATTGGGATTAAGAGCATGTACATCGATAGTAACAGAGGTTTATTTCAATTATATAGTCAGTATAAATCGAACAATCCTCAGGTGGTCCTGCTCAATACACACTAAGTGTACTAGTGTAATTCTATAGTCAAGACAGACTAAGACCAAATTACACTACAACCAGTACAATGGTTTGTCCATTCCATCTTGGTTGTGAACACTGTTTATAATCTATAAGGAACTGATAACATGGTCTTCTGTGTGTGACTCCGCACACCATGTTTATCTACAATATAGATTAAGTGGACATTTGCATAAAAACTAAATGCAAACATTGACCAAATATGATTTTATTTTCAGAATATTGCATAACGGATGTTTATACAAAAGCTAGGCTTTTAGTATACATCCCAACACCTGCTCTGATACCACTTGTAGGATCGAAGGAAATACGCTAGAGGGGGGGTGAATAGCGTGTTTACGATTTTTACCGATTTTTTTTTAGAGTCGTGGAAGCAAAACACGGAAGCGATAAAGTAGATAACAGGAAAGAAATGAACACACTTTATTTTACTTGGTTCACAGCCCAAGGCTGCTACTCCAAGGCCTACGATCCTTGACCGTTTACTGCGGGCAATCCACTAATCAATTTGCCCCTTATGGCAATAAATTCACGATTACAAAAATACAGAAGAACTCGGTAACACTTGGAAATTAAATGCAATTAAATACAAGTTACTAAATCTAAAGTCGGGTCGTGCTGGATGTTGCATTTAGGGCGTACTCGGCGTAACAATGGCTCCAGGGATAAACGGGATCGTTTAGGGCGTTGTTGTCATGAGAGTAGCGCGAAAGGATCAGAAGAATTGCTATTCTCGGGTTACTGCTCGCGCACTTCTTTTATATTGTGCTTGAGTCGACTCAACCCAGATCTTGAGTCGACTCAAGTTGACATGCCAGATAATTTTTCCTTTCCGCTCGTTATCTGCTGTCTGAGTTGACTCGGGTCGCCATCTGAGTCGACTCCAGTCTGATGTGGAGTTTTTTGGATCAGTTTTGACTCTGAGTCGACTTGTGAGTCATCTTGAATCGACTCAGGTCCACTTGGCAGAAATCTGAAGGCGCTGACTTCCAAAAGCTGGCTGACTAAGCTTGAGTCGACTCGACACTGTGCCTGAGTCAACTCCAACAGCAAAACTTAGCCAGTTTTGCCCGGAGTTTATGTTAATTAATTTTTCTAACCTTGCATAAATGTTATTAAATAACATGCAAAGTAAATTGTTTGAGTTAGTTCCTTGAACCTCCTCTAGGTCTTAACTTCAGGTCTCTAGTGAGACCCTCGGTTAGATCGATGCCTACTATTTCCCTTGGGAATGTGTCCTCACCCACTCTTCTCAGGAGAATTTACCTTTGCCAACCAAGTACTCCTGACTTGTTAAACTTTTGCTCGGCTCTGTCTTCGGCCCCAAGATTTGCGCTGCGACTTGGTCCTCTCTGACCAGCCCAGTCTTCTGCTACGATTCGATCCTCCCTGATCAGTCTAGTCTTCTACTACGGCTTGGTCCTCCTAACCAACACAGACTTCTACTGCAGCATGGTCCTCCTGACCAGGCCAGACTTCACTTGGTGCTTTTGACTATGCCAAGACTTCTGCCTAATCCTCTAGATCAGGGCTTTTCCAATTGCCTAGCTTCCACTATAACTTAGGTCAAACCTATGCTCCCTGCACACTTAGATGAACATTATCAGTCCAACACACACTTAACTTAAACCTAGTTCCATCATCAAAATCAAGGTTCGATCTGTTGGTGCTCCCTGCACCAACACAACATCTCAAACACAAAAAATTTCGTATGCCACGATAGTGTGGACGTATACTAATTCAAGTATTTGCAAGAGGAGGTTTTACCCATTAATTTTACTATCTTGTCAACCTAACTTTATGACAAATAAAATTAATAGTTGGTTTATCTTCAGTTACACAAATAATAGCAGTGACTCTGATGGGAAGGATACTATTAAATATACCTTAGTGTAAACCATTACTTTATACTAAGTCCATTATTTAGTATTGTGCCCCTTCAGATGAAGAAGATCACATGTACCTAAATAATTTCCTATAATCATCCATAAAGAAAGTTTGATCTAGTGATCCACAAACAAACTCATCCAATATGGAGGAAGGCACTTAAAGCCAACGCGCAAGTTTGAATGCATCACTTACAAACCAGTAATGGAGACCATGGAATTTATTCTAATAATCTCTCCCCCACTTAGTTATTTAATATGAGAAATTTTAAGCATGCATTAACATAATAGCATATCAAAACAGCAGGCAATAAATATGAAAAAATGAATTTCTAACTATTATGGTCTCATCAAATATCCGTCATTCTTCAATATACCTCCAATGGATCATGTAGTCATGTCTATCTTGTTTCCTTCTCAGCCGCACCTCTGGTTATCAAAATAACACCACACATAGTAAGGATACAAGTGCACTAACAAAAGAACAATTTACATTCTATTGATCCTATACTCCACAAAGGAGTTTACATATAATCTAAATCGAACAGTAAATTAAAATTACACACATGCACAACACAACCTTGACATGCCCGAGGGTTCCAATCATACATAACATACATTAGGCTATAATAATTGGAACTAGGAATCTTGCAATCACAGAGTTAATCTATTTGCACATCCTACTATTATCCTGCCTAAGTTTATATATGAAAAGTGCATAAATTAACTGAAACCAATCACACAGAGCCAGAACCTATGCTTTGATACCAATTGAAGGTGCCTGAAATTCTGTCCTATTCAATTTCTGCCAGACAAAAATTTTACAGGGACGGAACTTTTCCAAGCAACCCACATGTTCGATCAGACATGTGCTTGATTGATGAAGCAAGTTCTTGACCAATCGAAGCACACCTTGATCGAAGCATAAGATCGCTGGGACTCTTGTGTTGGTTTTCAGGATCTATACAAAGAAAAATAACTTACGCAATGCAATAAAAAAATTAGTTGTACCTTTCCTTTGTAGATTGTATAGAAGATGTTTGTACCCAAAGACCTCTTAATCTTCTGTTGTATTCCTCTCTTCTTCTTGGACGTTGTGTAGGCGATGATCTACCAAGCAAACAACCACCCAACTTTGCTTTCCTTTCTTCCTCTCTTCCTTTCCTCTTCTTGTTGCCACTTCCTCTCCTCTTCTTCCTTCTTTGGGCGCCGGCCCTAAAGAGAACAAAAGGGAGCCGACCATAAGGGAGAACCAAGAAGAAGAAAAGCTATGAAGGGTGCCAACCCTAATCAAGGAGAAGAAAGATCTAGAGGAGGCACCGACCCTAAGGAGAAGAGAAAGACTTGTGATGGGCGTCGGCCCTAGGTTGAAGACAAGGAGGTGTGGGCGCCGACCCTAGCTTGAAGAGAACCAAGGGGAAAGATGAAGGGCGCCGGCCCTAGCAAGGAGAAGGGAGGTTGGGTGCCGGCCCTAAGCAAAGGAGAAGGGAGAAAACTAAAGGGTTGGGCGCCGGCCCTAGGTGGCAAGACAAGAGGCAATTAATTATCTCCTTGAGCCCCCCCCCCCCCCCCCTCTCCTCTCCTTTTATAGCTTTGCCGCCTTATGAAGTTTGGAAAAAAAATTACTGAATTAACAAAATTTTATTAGATAACAAAATTAACATAATTCTATTGGATAACAGAATTAACAGAATTTTGTTGGATAACAAAATTAACATAATTCTATTGATAACAGAATTAACAGAAATTCTGTTAGGTGGATATGAGACTTTACCTAGAGGCTACAATAGGGACCTATGTAATACCCGAATTTTCCTTCAATAATTTCTGGATAAATAGTTATGTAAATGATAAATTTATTATGATAAAAAGAAATGAATAATTATGCGTTAAGAATGTTGCTTTGATGGGTTAAAGGCTTGGCTATGCAAAGAAAGAAAAGAAAAAGAAAAAGAAATGTGGAGGTGCCAGGGATTGATCCTTGGACCTCCAATATGAAGCAAGCCATGATTAACCATATGTGATAGCAATTAACTCTTGTAAAATGAAGGAGGGCAATGCTTGTTAAAGGTAAAGGTTCATGGAAATTCCATTAAATGAAACGGAGGAAAAGGAGTGGGTTTAGGACGAGGAAGGAGTGGGGAGTCGTGGCTTGTAACCGCCCCCTCCTCTTTATAAACCCTCCTCAACGAGCTTTTCTTTTTTTCGCTTCGTTGTTTTCTTCCTCTGCCTCTGCCTTCTCTTCTCTGCTACTTCTCTGCCGAGAGATCCAGAGGATTGGAGGACTTCTCCCTCGACCAAAGAAGGAGACCTAGGAGGCGGTATAAGAGTTAGGAATCGCGAGAAAGGTAAGTTCCCCTCACCTGCTGGATAATTGTTACGTTTGTGAGTATTCTACTAGTATGTTAATGTTTCCATGAACTGTAGTATTAACTTATGATATGATGATATGATTCGTTTAAAAGTTTAGATATGCCTGTCTTCGATTGGGGTAGGCTTCCTAATATCATGTTTAGAATTGGTTTAAATGAATCTGTTTGATATATGATAGATGATGCAATTAGATTTATCTGTTCGGTTAGATTAGTCGAGTATTGTTATGATCATGTTAAGATCCACATGCTGATAAGTTAGTCAAAAATGAAGGTTAAACACTAGATTCACATGCTGTTAAATGCTTGGCAAATATTGCTATAATCATGTTAAACACGAGATCTACATGCTGTTAACTATCCTATTTAAAACATAGATGTCTTACATGCTTATCCTGTTAAAACATAGAGGTTTAAGTTAAATCGGGATGAACAGCGGCTTGGGTAATCGATCCGGGGGTCGATTACCAGAGTGTAATCGATCACTGGATCGATTACACGCTTTAAAGAGGAATACAAAACCGCGACTCTTAATCGATCACCCGATCGATTAAGAGGCCGTAATCGATCAGCTGATCGATTACGAGGCTGTAATCGATCGGTTGATCGATTACCAAGCCTACTGTGGACGCGTTAATGAAGTAATCGATCTCCTGATCGATTAAGCACTGTAATCGATCGGTTGATCGATTACAGAGGCTTCTGTGACGATAAATTTGAACAGAATGGACCCGTGGACCAATTTAAAGCCTAGCAATCGATCATATGATTGATTACAGGGATATACGTCCTCTGGGTTGGTCAATTATGATGAATGAAACTGAATGAAGGAAGTACAACCAAACCTAAGTTAAGGTTTAAATGCTATTAGACATATGATTGCTACTACACTCTATGTCAATTCATGTAATGGATGGAATGTGAATGTTCATTATGAAGAAAAGAAAGATGAATGGAACATTCATACTATGATGAAAAGAAATGTATAAAAGTATTTTACTTTGAATGAATGGCTTGTACCGGAACCCGAAAGGGATTCCAGGGATGGGCTCCAAAAGTTGCCCCTAGGTTGAAGGACATCTGAGAAGACCTAGTAAACCGTGTAGTCGGGATTAGCTACCTCGTACTACTTGGTATGTGCGCGCAAAAGAAATGAATGGGTACAAGCCAGGGATCCCCAAAGATGTTGATGATTATGTTTAACTATTAAGATAATAGTTTTCAAAAAGGCAAAACGTTTTCTATGTTGCTTATATATGAAATGTGAATGTTCAATGTTTGCTTATGCATGTTAGGAAAGAATGATATGCTTTTTATGCTTAATGTATGATGTATGTAACGAATGGATTTTGTGAGTAGGAAAGGGACTTACTAAGCTTTATGCTTATAGATACTTTCCTTATCTTGCAGATCCCGTTAGCAGGTACTGAGCAAATGGGAGGCAGCAGGACAGGGCTGGTGAAGATGTGTGTAGTAGTGACTTGATAAAGCCTTGGCCATGCAAACCTTTGTATATTTGCATGTTATGTTGAACAATGTTTAATTATCCTGTTTAATTATCATGTGTAGGATTATATAACCTAGGATTGCCATGTAACCTAGGTTAGTTTATTATCAGTATTTGTTATCTGCCATGTTTATTTTATTTAAATTGCTGTCATATATGCATACATGTTATAAATAGAATTATGTTTCCGCTGCATGTTTAGTTTAGTTTAGCTTGGTGTTATATATGATAGTAGTTGAATGAATGAAATGAATGAAAGTAAAGAAACTGTAGCGTCCGTCAAGGGCCCACGTACTAATTATTTTAAAATAGATGTTCATACAAAAGCTAGGCTTATAGTATATATCTCAACACTTCTCATATGAGGTGGCATAATCAGCATATGCACGAAGGAGGTATAATGTATCATCCTTGTGATTCCCTTGCATGGAAACATCTTGATACAATATTTTCTACATTTACGATGGAACCACGTAATGTGAGATTGGGACTTTTTACGGATGGATTTCAACCATTTGGTCAGTCAGGATAGCAATATTTATCTTGGCCTATTATATTAACACCTTATAATTTACTACCATGGATGTGCATGAAAGATGAACTGTTCAAATGAAATTAACATATAGTAAATGCTCTGGGCTTCATAGCAGTAAGAAGTTCTAATGAAACCAACCTTTATTGGTAAATTACAAGTCTTGCTTGATGGGCAAATAGGGACAAAAGTTTGGCACAATTTTATTTTTATTTCGAAGTGTGTTATAATGTTATTTACAGATACAGATATGTCTGATCAGGCAGCAGCACCCGGTGGTCGGACTGTTTTGAGAGTTGTTGGAGAGTAGTAAGTATTGATGTTATTAGTACTTTTTAATTCATAAATAATTATATGTTATATGTCTAACATTTATATATTTTATAATGCAGTTTTACGCCATATGATCACAGAGTTGCAGCCAATATATCTAGTAAGTTTTACAAGAGTGTATATCGTTCAGGGCATACTTAGAGGCATGTCGACGAAGACATGTGAAGCTTTTACTACGATGAGTTTTTGATAAGTCATTTTAATCAATAATGAAGTTATTTTTATTTCTACTAATTGATTTTTTTTCTTGCAGAAAAAGTATACTTGTGAACCAGAGCACGAGCAAACATTTAAAGAAACTTGGAATGCTGCTTGTGCCAAATTGTACAAAGATCTTCTTTATAAATGCAAAACAAAGGCACCAGACCATCTTTCATTCCAGTTGACATTTGGGATGCATGACAAGCCATCTAGGCTGCAGAAAGATGGCAAGCAAATTCAGCGACAGCTCGATCCAATAGAAACACCGAGTTGGCTGGCCTTAGCACCAGATCCACAAAGCATACAGCTGGATCCCGTTCCATTGTAGAGCATACCTTGGACTTGGTAAGTTTATAATTAATATATTTGTATTAGAATTATTTAATTAGTAATAATTTAATTTTGATTTAATTATATTTTTAAATTTTCAGGAGCACGAGTTACAACGCCCTTCTACTTGTTGGGAGATTTTTACGAAGACACATAAGTCTAAGGATGACACATGTATCGATCCTCGCTCGTAGGCATTAGACATAAGATAATAAATTTTAAATTTATTTAACATTTCAGTATTGTAATTATTTTTTATAATCCTAAATTTTATATTGATTTATTTTTAAGTAGGCTGAAATGTCTACTAGAGTTGCACAAGCGTTTGCACCTGCTATTGAGGGAGGTGAGAGGTAAGATCTCTCAACCAACCAATTGAATGAGATATACTATGATGTAGTCGGTAGGAGAAAGAAGAGCTCCACCCTCTACGGTCTAGGGTCCCAGGCGAGAGTCATATATAATCGTATGATGACCCCTAGAGTCAGGGGTTATCCCAACGGATCATCTGCTGCGATAGAAGCCCTACAATAAGAAAATTAAGAATTAAATAATCGACTCTCCGCATTAGAGGTTTCACAGATCAAATACCAGCAGTTGGCGCGACAAATGAAGGACTTCATGGATGCCATGGGTCCGACGCCGCAGCGCCCACATGGTTGGACTCAAGATGCGGAGACTCAGGACCCTAATGCCCGTGATGAGTGCCTACGACGTATGTTAACAATATTTCTATTGCTTCTAATTGATTTTTAGTTATGACTTGTAAACATGCACTTTCCAAATACCTTGCTTGTTATCATTAATTTATTAATAACCTATCTTATTGTCTTTTTTATAGGATTGGATATTTTGGCTCAGTTAGTTTAGATATTTTTCTGATCAGCTATTGTATTTAAATATTTGATACAATATCAGTGTATTTAGATATTTATATTAGGGTTATTATACTCAGACTGGATTGCAGTGTATTCAGATATTTTATATTCAAATATTGTAGTAGTGTAGTTGAATGATATATTTTTGCTTGTGTGTTTGTATTCAAATTGTATTGTATCTTATTAATTCAAATGTAAACAGGAAATTCAGAAAAATATAAAAAATATTTTTTTAAAAAAAATTATTAGCGATGAAATTTATTGCAATTTTTTTAAAAAACTAATGACGAAAATTTATAATTCTGTCACTAATTAGCGACGGAATTATAAATTTTCGTCACAACATAGCGATGGAAATTATAAATTTTCATCGCAACACGGTTGAATAAACAGTGTAACCTGAATGGATTTTAGCAACGGATATTTATTTTTTCATTGCTAAATAGCAACGGAATCATAATTTTCCGTCGCTATATAGTAGCAACAGAAATATATGTCCGTCGCAATATATAGCGACGGAACCTAAATTTTGTTGTTAAGCTGACGTCACCGACTAAAAAAAAGTGACAGTATTATTTCATCACTAATCGATCGTTATTACGTATTAACAATCGATTAGTGACGGAATATTCCATCGCTAATAGCTATTTTTTTTTAGTACTTGACTTCACAGTTTCATTGGATGATATTTTATTATTTGATGATGATGATGATGATGCATTTGTGGAAATTGCACATCGGCCATGTAAGTTATTATTTCTCATATTTTTAGGTGCTAACAAGGGTGTGCCCAATGATAAATTATGCAAAAAACACACTCTTAAATGTGTTCATTAAAAATTATATAAAGAAACTACCTTGGACGGATAATTACATTAAAACCTGTCCGAATGCTCAATAAGCAGCACGATCCTCTTGCGGTCGGTGCGTTGGTAAGGTTGGAAAAATGAAACGGCAATTGTAATTAATGTATTCAGTACCAAAATGTATCTTGTGAGTTGTGGCTAGGAATAAAAAAAAAAAAAAAAAGAGTAGAAGTTGGTGTTGATGTTAACATAAACCTACTTCTCTGCCTACCCTCTTCTCCTCTGTTTTTATAACTTTGATTAGATTCAAACATCCAAATCATTTTTTTTTCTCTTTTCAAAGACTGAACAACCCAAGATTTCGTCTCCAACAACCCATTGCCGACGCCCCATCCCTTGCATTTCACCCAGTAACTTATAAAAACTTCTAAGAGCATTCGCAACGCTCGTGACGTTATAACGTTTTTAACAGGGGTCTACTAGGGTCCACTGTCACATGGTCGACAGTGGTGGTCGACCAGTGATCGACCACCACTTAGGTGGGGTTCGCGGCGAACGCGTTAACATTAAAAAAATAAAAAAAATATGGGCCCACAGATTAACGCGTTTAGAACTCTGAACGCGTTCAATATCTCATTCCTCCACGTCGCTCTCTCGCTCCTCCACGTACGTTATTAACGCGCGATGAACGCTGCGTTGCAGATGCCCTAAGAATTTGAACTAATTGAATAGGATTTTAATCCGTTGTTGACTTTTTAATCCTCCTTCATTAAAAAAAACAATAGCTTTTTCGTCTACGCGTTGCCACGGTGCCCAATACCTACAATGATACTTTCAAGATAGTTGAGCGAATTACATTATGAATGTGGGTAGATACGGATCAATGAATTAGAGTCGAGAGGGACTTTAACTTAATGAAGTGGGTTGGACTTTAGATTTGAAAGAATGAATTTTAGTAGGTTAACTAAAAAGTTTACATAGTTAATAATTTTTTTTTTGATTGGATTAGAACTTAAGACAGCCTTACGAAACATCCGGCTCTAACTATGACAACTAAATTGACCATCTCGTTGCCACCCTCAAGTAATGTCAAATCAATCCACAGATTAAAGGAATCTTTACACCTAACCTTTAATTTTTTTTTTTACCCAAACTTAAGTATCTTACCAAATTATTTTGAGGCAACTATTTAGAATAACTTCAAGTGCCATGAGGATCAACTTCCACTGAAAGGAACAGCTTCCGAGAGTTGGGATTTATAAAATGCCAACATGTGATATTTTATACATGTACCAGTACCTTAATTCTCTTCCTGTTCTTGACAAGTAAGCGAAGAAAAGGCGATGAATAGCCATCCTCCATTCAGTAGTAAACAAATTCGAAGAAAATCCCCATTCCTCCTCTTTCCACTCCTAGTAAATAAGGCGGAAGCATTATGTTTAATTATAAAAAATACTGAAAGACGGCTGAAGAGTCGCATGTTCCATGGGTTCATATTTAATAAATTTGGGCCCATTGCCCAAAAGGAGAGACCGTTACAATCAGGAAATCAACGAGCTAAATTGTTATTTTTTTACCTAAATTAATAAAATGATATATCTTCACTCCTTCGACTATCACCCCCACCAACTGCGATCATGTCATCGCAAACCCTCACTCCTTCCTCCTCTATAAATCTGAACCATCCTCCACGCTTGCTTCGCAGCCATCTCACCCTTCCTCCGATTCCCTTCCGGCGGCTTCTTCATCCTTCCCCTCTATTTCTCCACCACCGCTCCCTTCTTTCCGTCGGCGCTAGCACCGGCGCCATGGAACCCGTCGGTGACTGGGGCCTCTCACCGCTCTCCAACGTCGACCCCGAGATCTACGAGCTCATCGAGCACGAGAAGCGCCGTCAGTCCCATGGCATCGAGCTCATCGCCTCCGAAAATTTCACCTCCTTCGCCGTCATCGAGGCCCTTGGTAGCGCCCTCACCAATAAGTACTCCGAGGGCATGCCCGGAAACCGCTACTACGGAGGGAACGAGCACATCGACGCCATCGAGAATCTTTGCCGCTCCCGCGCCATCGCTGCCTACCGCCTCGATCCCTCCAAGTGGGGCGTCAACGTCCAGCCCTACTCCGGTAGCCCTGCCAATTTCGCCGCCTACACTGCTCTGCTCAACCCCCACGATCGCATTATGGGCCTCGATCTCCCTTCCGGTGGGCACCTCACCCACGGCTACTATACCTCCGGGGGTAAGAAGATTTCTGCCACCTCCATTTATTTCGAGAGTCTCCCTTACAAGGTCAGCCCCACGACCGGATATATCGACTACGATAAGCTTGAGGAGAAAGCCCTTGACTTCCGCCCCAAGCTCATTATCTGCGGTGGAAGTGCCTACCCAAGAGATTGGGACTACGGTAGATTCAGATCCATTGCTGACAAATGCGGGGCCTTGTTGCTCTGTGATATGGCTCATATCAGTGGCCTTGTCGCTGCTCAGGTAAATGGTTATAGTTTTAATCCTCGAACCTAGTTATTTTAACGACTGTGTTGTCCCAGAATCAGTATTTTTAAATCAGTATCAAATGTTTGTCTTGATTTGGTTTGAAAGGCTAGATTTGATACATTGCTTGCGCTTGTGATAATAGACCTGCAAGCTCGATTCCATTCATTCTATTGGATGTATACATATTTAAAGTATCAACTATTAGATCTGATTCGGATTCATTCACAATCCTTTTTCTTCTCCAAAAGAAACAACACTAATTATTCTTTTGGTTTCTGCTTGATAACAAACTAAGATTAGTGTGTCCCATTTCTCATTTTCTTGATGCCTGCATACACTGATTAGGAATGCTTTGACTTTAGTAGCAAAGCTTGGTCTTATGAGTACCCTCTAATTAGGATGACTATTCCCTGTGATGTAGGAAGCCGCAAACCCTTTCGACTTTTGTGATGTTGTAACCACCACCACACACAAGAGTCTTAGAGGACCTCGGTCTGGTATGATCTTCTTCAAGAAAGGCCCAAAGCCTCCAAAGAAGGGACAACCGGAAGATGCTGTTTATGATTTTGAAGACAAAATCAACTTTGCAGTGTTTCCAGCTCTCCAAGGTGGCCCTCACAATCATCAAATTGCTGCTTTGGCTGTGGCCTTGAAGCAAGCAATGACACCTGGTTTCAAGGCCTATGCCAAGCAGGTTAGGGCCAATGCTGTTGCTCTTGGGAATTATCTGATGAGCAAGGGCTACAAGCTTGTCACTGATGGCACTGAGAATCATCTTGTTCTATGGGACCTTCGACCTCTTGGCTTGACTGGTACAACCAATTCCATTTTTTTTCAGACAGCCTTCTCTTGCTCATTTCTAGTCAAGTTCACTTTTCCCTTTGAAAATTGCAGGGAACAAGGTTGAGAAACTTTGTGATCTTTGCAACATTACTGTCAACAAGAATGCAGTTTTTGGTGACAGTAGTGCATTAGCTCCTGGTGGTGTTCGTATTGGTAAGAAACATTTTCTCTACAGCATAATTTAATTGCTTCTGGTTTGAATCCATGGGTACGATCATTGACTTTTGAAATATTCAAACTTCCTCTGTTCATTATTTGATGAAAACTTTGCTATATCAGTTACTTCTTTTTGCATTATTCTCCGAGCAACTCAACCATAGTTATGACGCCAACATCCACTGCTGTCACACAAGTAATTCCTTGGTTTTATTTCTCAGGAACTCCAGCGATGACATCACGGGGTCTGATTGAGAAGGACTTTGAGCAGATTGCAGAGTTCCTTCACCAGGCTGTCACCCTTTGCTTGAGCATTCAGAAGGAACATGGAAAGCTGCTGAAAGATTTCAACAAAGGCCTGGTGAACAACAAAGACATAGAGGAGCTGAAAGCGGCCGTTGAGAAGTTTGCTGCATCATTCGACATGCCCGGCTTTCGAATGACCACAATGAAATACAAGGACTAGGACGTCAATTTTCGAAGTGTTTTCCTTTTTTTATTTTTATTTTTTTTATTTCGACAAATTTCCAGTTATGTTTATTTTCCTTCTCATTCTACATGCACTTGGACACTGTTTTTATACGAAAATTGCCAAGTGAACGCTTTAAGAAATCTAAATCGGAAAATGAGATCGCTTCTAATTCTTATGGTGATTCAAGATTAATTAGCGTGACCACCGACATAATGAAATGGATTCTCACACCTTAACCATTTTTCTCTTCGTATCATCTTTCTAAATATAAAAAGGTAACCACCTTAATCTAAACCCTAAATTTACAACACTACCACCATACTTGGCACACGACACTTTCTTCTACAAGATGAGCAGAATCCAACTCCACCGTCATCGACACCTCCTGACAACATCAACAAATCGGCAATATAAAATCACCATTGATCAGTTCATATTGATGATCAAGGTATTTTGACCATAAGAAAGATCATCGAGATGTTTTGACCAAACATTTTGATGATTAATATAAAAGTAGCATTTCATTTATAATGCTTCCATGCAAGGTTACGAAAATAGAACTAGATTAACTTATCCAACCAGAAAAAATTGGACTTGGTTCTCGCCTAGTTTGGTTTTGTACGGGATTAGAAATGGATCTAATTAAACTAGGAAAAATTAAATTGAGCCAATCAAAAATACCCTACACGTAATACGAGACGGGTGAAAGCATTTTTTAAATAAAAATAATTAGATTATTAGGAACCCTAAGTCGGTGCACACGCCACATCGTTCTTTATTGGTTTCCTTCTCTTTCTCTTGCACTTGCAAGCATTGCACACTCACTTACCCCAACTATATGACTCGAATAACGTTGTTGGTTGTCGCACACACCTATGAAGACCTCAATGTTATCGATCGTTGTTATTTTTCAACCATTTCTTCTTTCTCCTCCCCATGTCACTCTCATCCTCTCTCATTTTCACATTAATGAGGAGAATGCAATTAAAAAAAACACTCAATGTTGGTTATACTTTTTTCTAATTTGTCCTTAGAGTATATTTCCACACCAATAAAGTTGGTGGCATATGGAGTCGTCTACCTTAAGAGTGCAACGTTAATTACAAGAACAGAAATAATGAACCTCACATCGTTTAGACAGTCGATGTTCATCATAGACAACTGATACTATGTAATAATCTACGATTATTAAAGATGGACCAACAGATTTAAGCTTATAAGGAAGGAGATTGAATTTGATGTTAAAATCATACAAGGTAGTATTCAGGAAGCGGAGTTGGAATCATATAATATTTGAGAAATCAAGTTCGGAGTTATAAGATGCTCGGGAAGCGGAGTCAGAGTTATAAGACGCTCGGGAAGCGAAGTTGGAGTTGGAGTTGGAGTTGGAGTCAAAATGTGATCAGGAATCGAATTTAGAATTATATTCAAAGGTGTTCGAAAATTAAATTCAGAATCCGAAAGTGCTTGGGTGTCAAACATAGAACCATGAAGTGTTCGAGAAATATGTAGATAACATGAGGTGCTCATACAACAAAAATATCCACGTTTAGTAATGGATAATTCCGTCGCTAATCCCATTTAGCGATTGATTTATGACAAAAAAAATAAAGTCATAAATTTTTCCATTGCAAATTGATTAGTGATCGAAATTATAATTCGGTCAGTAAATAGTGTCCGAATTATATAATTTCGGTTGCTAAACAATGACTGAATTATATTTTGGTCATTTATAATAGTGACAAACATATGATTTGGTCGCGAGATATAGCAATCGAATAATATTTCGATGGTTATGTTTAGCGACCGACTTATAGCGACCGATATTATAATTTTGTTGCTAAATTAGTGACCAATAATATAAATCGATCGCTAACTTAGTGACTGTAACGCCCGTAAATTTTCTCATATATTTTTCATAAAGTTTTCTAAAAAAAAACTTATAATGGCTGAGGTTCGAACCTTGAACTTCTAAATAATAGAGTTAGGGAAAGGATAGTAATAGTCATTAGTCCCACAAAAATTTCCTATTATAAAATGGGGAAACATTATAATTATACAAGTTAGACACGAAGAGATACTCCATTAGATTAGTATAAAAAGGGGAAGTTAGTGAGAAAATTTAGGATTTTGCTATCGTATTCTTTTGGGCGAAAACAGAAGAGGATGGCCGGCCAAGAGAAGGGAGCAAGGGTCTTATTTGTATCTTCCTTCCTCTCTTTCCTCTCCTTCCTCTCCTTCCTCTTCTTCCTTGTGGTGGTCAGCCAAAAGAAGGAAACAAGAGTCTTATTCGTAAGATTCGGGCATACACAAAAGATTCTAAGTATGCAAGAGTTTTGGAGTCCTCAACCATAGGATTTTTTGTTAGTAAGTACAAGAAAGAAAGATGTACTCCTCACCTGCAGTAAGGGTTGTTCTCGATGTTTTTTGATGAGCGTAGATCATATATAGTATTTTAGCTTTGTTTTAACGCTCATCTACTCGCGATTTATTGCATATGCTACACTTTGTCACACCTTATTCATTTATATTGCATATTTTATTCTTTTGCTCGGAGATCTGCTCTTTGTATATTTTATTTGACAGGATGTGATTTAGAGCCAAAACGATGCATTATTGATGGTGGAGAGAAACAAGAAGAAATGGAGAAGAAGGAGCAACAAAGAAGAACACGGCCGTGCCTCTACCCGTGCCCACTTCCAGAGCAGGACCGTGTTTGGGCCGTGCCTATTAGGCACAGTCGTACCCCAGTTTTTGCCAGATCCAGCTAGGGGTAGTGCCTCAAAGGCACGGCCGTGCTTCATTCCAGAGTCGCGCCAAGTGTAAGTCGTGCTTCTTATGCACGGCCGTGCCTATTTCCAGAGGTGCGACCATGCCAAGCCGTGCCTCACAGGCACGGACGTGCTTATTTCCCGAGGCACGCCTGCCCGAGGCCGTGCCCACTAAGCACGGCCGTGTGACGGAAAGTGCTGGGGCGTGTCTACCTATCCTTCTGGACTGCTCTACAGACTTAAAGTAAGCCGTGCCACCCCTCAAAATGAAGCTAACTTCAAGATATACAACTTTGCTTCAGGGTGTACAGAACGATGATAGCTCTAGGCCATGCTAAATGGCACGGTCATGCCTCCGAACAGCGGCCGCGCTGGGTGCTCTGCCCAAACTGCAGACCAAACTTCGAACCAACATAGCTTTCGGGTCAGATGGAGTTATGGGTCGGTCCACCACCCAAATTGAAGATAATTCAATGCTCTACAACTTTTGTTGAGGGTCCAATTGAAGAAAACCGGGTTTACTAGGTGAAAAACCCATTGAGGCGGAGCCTTGTAAACAAGGGACAATCTGGGCAGTTTTGGGTGAGTATAAAAGGTGAAAACAAACTCAATCTTGGGTTATCTTGGGTCATTCTCCAGAACCCTAGGTCTTAGCTTAGGGGAAGGTGCCTCCCCACTCTTGGGGAGGTCCTACACTTCATCTCCACCGATCCATCCTACACCGGAGCGAGAAGATCTTCAAGGGATGCCCACGCTTCAAAGATAAGTCTTCCCCTTTCTTGTGGATGACTATTTTTATGTATTCTTCTTGTAATCTTCTTGTAATGGAGTAGATCTTTGAGTTTAGGATGTAGGATGAACATTTATGTGATGATGGTGATGTATGAACTAGTCTATATCATTTTCCCTATTCAATGAAATATTTACCTTTGTTTCATGTGTATTGTGCCTTGAACATGTTTGATGAAATGTTTGTGTGAGCAAATATACATGATTATGAGGGGTAGATTACTTAGTAGGGAGATCCTAGGCCGTACACCGGGGTGCTTCGTGATAGGAAGAATGCCTTGAACCGGGCGAGTCCGAAGTGATTCCTACATAGTGGTATACCCCCATAAGGGATAGCTAGCGGTCATTCGTTGTTGGGGAGAGGTCCGTAAAAAGATATACTGTGACAGGGGATATGGTTCTTTTAGTATTCCGGGGCACCTGAGTGACACAGGAATGCCTTGAACCGGGCTTCTAGAACCATCTCAAACCGACAACGATGACGTAAGAACACCAATGATTTATTCCAAGGAAGTCTGACGAGGTCAATTGGATATATTGGTTAGAATCCCTACAAGGTGGTAAACATTGAGAGTTAGGGAATGAACATTAATTAGGGACTTCACCTAGCATGAATGTGAAACCGAAATCCTAGACTCATCCATATCATCTATAAATCCCAAGCCAATCTTTCTCTTCTACTGTCACACACACAACCACGATTCTCAACTCAACCATTTCCCTCCGAGTCTAGATAACTATTACAGTGACATCACTATAGCTAATACACAGTCCCTGTGGTTCGATATCTTTTATTACTTGACGACACCCGTATACTTGCGGGAGCCCATCATTTTTCCTTACTATTGTAGAATTATTTATTTTATCAAAATAATATGTAGAATGTTGAATGGTTATTTTCACTTCACATGGTTATTTTCGCTTTGCATATGAAACTTTAGTTTTATTTAAAAGTTCATATGCATGTGAAAAAAAGTATTTTTTTTTATCATTCTAAGTCCTTTTTAAAGTTGATGAGAAGTTTATAAGCAAGGGAAGACCAAGGTCTTGAAAGGATCCCTAATTCAAGAATTTGAGAATCAAAACATATCAAGTGTTTGAAGAAATATCAAGACATTCTATTATATGAGTACTAAAGATAATAAGTTTTGTTACTTTGAAGAGGCTAGTACCCGACTTCCAAAGTTGTCGTAAAATAAATCCAGGTTACCAATTCCAAGGTCTTGGCCCTGGTAAGACCAAGGTCTTTGCTCTCGTAGGGCTAGTGGCTCGCTACCCCAATTTCTATTAGGGAGCGCGCTTTGGTACTATGTCTGGGCTTAAAAGAAGTTTGAATATCTATTTTAAAGTAAAGTTATAAGTATAAGTAAGTTTTCAATATTTATAAATTTATGAAGTACAAGTATAAGCAAGTTCAATGTTTACATGTTTCATAAGTATAAGTATAAGCAAGTTCAATGTTTACATGTTTCAAAGTATAAGTATAAGCAAGTTCAATGGTTACATGTTTCATAAGTACAAGTAATAAGCAAGTTCAATGTTTACATGTTTCATAAGCTTAAGTATAAGCAAGTTCAATGTTTCATGAGTATAAGTATAAGCAAGTTCAATGTTAATATGTTTCATGAGTTTAAGTACAAGCCATTATGAATGTAGAAAGCATGTGATTTTCTTTTACAAGGGCATGAAAGTTTTAAAGAGATTACATGTGCACTTCTTTGTGTTTTTGTGAGTTAGAAAGTACTTACTAAGCTATCTGCTGAGCTATCAGTTGCTCCTGTACCATAGGGTCGGGACTTTCCCAAGTGGTTAACGCGCTAGCTGTTAGGAAGTATACTGAAAAGAATTGTTGGTGCAAGGTGCACTAAGATCTTGCCTAGAGTTTCGATGTTTGACAATACACCTAAGTCTAGTCAGTTTGACCAAGGGGTGATCCAAACAGGACTTGATGTTTGGATGTGTGGAAGTGAGCGAGAAGACCTAGTCGGTTAGACTAGGCAGTGGAAGTCCTGATCTGGACGATCGGGCAAGGGAAGTCCTGGTGAGTGAAGCTGGGCAAGGGAAAGTCCTAGTTGTAGGCTAGGCAAAGGGAAGTCCTGATTTGGAGGATCAGGCGGAAGTCTTGGCAGAGTCAAGTGCACCAGGTGAAGTCTGGGCTGGTCTAGGTGACCGAGTCGCAGCAGAAGTCTGGGCTGGTCTAGGTGACCGAGTCGCAGCAGAAGTCTGGGCTGGTCTGGGTGACCGAGTCGCAGCAGAAGTCTGGGTTGGTTAGAGAGAACCGAACCGCAGCAAAAATCCTGGGGGGCTAGGACAGAGCCGAGCACAAGTCCAACAAGTCTGGAGGACTTGGTTGGCATAAATTCTCCTGAGTGGAGTGGGTAGGGGCGCGTTCCTGGAGTGGAACAGGAGGCGTCAGACTAACCCAGGATTTCGGTAGAAATCCGAAGTTAGACCCACAAGGTAAAGCTAGGTTGGCTTGGTTGTTTTCATGCTTGTTTTGCAGGAACCATAATGCAGGGTCAACTTCAACGGGTCATAACTTTTGACTCGGGACTCGAAACGAGGCACGGTCAGATGCGTTGCGAAGCCCTTTCAGAGATCTACAAAAAAGGTTTCTGGAGTCGACTCAGATTCTAGCTGGAGTCAACTCAGAAGGGCACTTGAGTCGACTCAGAAGGGCATTTGAGTCGACTCGGACAGCAGATAACGAGCAGGATGAAGTTCTATCTGCCACGCAAGCTGGAGTCGACCCAGATAGGCATCTGAGTCGACTCAGGAGCAGTATAAAAGGACATCAACGTGCAGAAACAATTCATTCAAGCCATTAACCTCCCTGCTCAACTAGGGGTGCCGTTGAACGCAAACGAGCCAAACGCTTGCAACCGGGGAAGTTCCAGGAGGAGTGCGCGACGCTCAGGACTTCCAGATCGGCTCTACATAAGTGTTTGCTTTTATTATTGTTGTCTTAATTCTTTCTATTATTTGTATTGCTTACACGGACTGTAAGACGGGTTTCTCCGCCTCCGAACAACTTCGGAAAGGAGACCACTAGTGGACGGGCGCCTCCCGAATTAGGCCTTGGACGTACTAACCCTGGGGGGTTAGGAACCAAGTAAATCCCGCGGGTCCTTCTTGTTATTTACTAATTCCGCTGCTTAGTGCTTTGTTAGAAAATGAACGAATTTGAAAAAGCTGACACGCGCTATTCACCCCCCCTCTAGCGCGTACATCGATCCTACAATTGGTATCAGAGCCGGTGTGCTCTTGATTGGACTAACCGCCAAGGGAGCAAGACGGCAAAGATGGAGGGGGAAAAAGGTAACAATTTAAATTTTAAATTTAAATTTCATATTATATGTTTTAAGTGCAGGGAGAGAGGGCACTACAAAAATAAGTGTCCTACTCGAAAGATTCGGACGGCACCACCGGCGGCAAAGGAGCAACCGATGCCAGGAGCCCGGAGAAACAAGGACCACATCCAATGCTTCAAGTGCCAAAAACGCGGCCACTACAAGAACCGGTGCCCGGAGAGGAAGACGACGAAAAAATCAGAATTAGGGGAAGCGATTCCGGTAAGTAGTTAATTTACGAAAATACCCCTAGGATGCATGACCATGCTAGATTTACTATTTCTACAAATTTAGATAATTTTTCTAGAAATTTAGAAAATTTAGAAAAAATTAATTTGAACAAATTAAATTTAGATAAATTTAAAAATTTAGATAATTTAGAAAAATTTAGAAAATTTAAATTTGACAAATTCAAATTTGAACCATTCAAATTTGAAAAAGTCAAACTTGGATAAATCAGAAAATTTAAATTTAGATAAAAATTTGACTAAATCAAATTTGAATAATTATTAGAAAATTTAAATAATTTGACTAAATCAAATTTGAATAATTCAAATTTAAAAATATTAGATAATAATTTAAATAATTTAAATTTGAATAATTCTAAATTAAATAAATTAAAAAATTCAATCTTAAATCCTAAAGATAAAGAAACCTTATCTAATTTAATAAAATAATTAATAAATCTGAATTAAATAATAATTTAACTAATTCAAATGTTACCAATTCAATTGTTAATAATTCAAATTTAATTAATTTAGCGTCAGCGTGCAGAAACAATTCATTCAAGCTAAAAACTTCCCTGCTCAACTAGGGGTGCCGTTGAACGTAACTAAGGCCAAACGCTTGCAACCGGGGAAGTTCCAGGAGGAGTGCGCGACGCTCAGGACTTCTGGATCAGCTCTACATAAGTGTTTGCTTTTATTATTGTTGTCTTAATTCTTTCTATTATTTGTATTACTTACACGGACTATAAGACGAGTTTCTCCTCCTCCGAACAACTTCGGAAAGGAGACCACTAGTGGACGGGCGCCTCCCAAATTAGGCCTTGGACGTACTAACCCTGGGGGGTTAGGAACCAAGTAAATCCTGCGGGTCCTTCTTTGTTATTTACTAATTTCGCTGAAAGTGCTTTGTTAGAAAATGAACGAAAAGAAAAAAGGTGACACGTACTATTCACCCCCCCTTTAGCGTGTACATCGATCCTACATTTATCATGGAGTGCTTTGTCATAATTCTAGGGATCAGCTTCATATTCACCAGGGACCAAGTCCGAGGATTCTCCCAAAACCATGAATCTATCAGGTTGTTTAACAACCCTCCCACTACGACAAGACACCACCTGTTCTTATGCATTCTTTGTAACACGCGGTGTAGTTACTTGTGGTATCTCATCTTGCACTATTGGTACTGAAGTGGATGTATCTCCTCTAACTTCCTCAAGAACAATTCTACTTGTGGATTTGTGGTTCATTACATAGTCCTCTTCTAAAATTGGACATTCGTGCTAACGATGACCTTCTGATCTTTAGGACTATAGAACAAACCACCTTTCGTTTCTTTAGGATAGCTCACAAACAAGCAAACTTCTGAACGTGCTTCCAACTTATCAGTGTGTCCTTTCAGCACATGTGCTGAACTATCCCAAATTTGAATGTGTACTAGGCTTATGCCCAATCAACAATTCTATGGAAGTAGAAGGTACTGATTTAGAAGTTACCAAGTTTAGAATGTACGCCGTTGTTTCCAGAGCATGTCCCTAAAATGAAGTTGGTAATTCTTAATAACTCATCATTGATCTAATTATTTCTATAAGAGTCCTATTCCTTCACTCTACCACACCATTCTATTAGGGTGTACCCGGTACAGACAATTGGGATTGAATCCCAGCCTTTGATAAGTAACTCCTAAACTCTCCTAAGAGGTATTCTCCACCACAATCAAACCGTAGTGTTTTGATACTTTTATCTTGATATTTCTCCATATCAGTCTTGTATTCTTTGAACTCATCAAATGAATCAGACTTATGGTGCATCAAGTAAATGTATCTCTATTTCAAATAGTTGTCTATAAAAGAGATGAAATATTCGAAACCACCTCTTACCTGGATAGACATAGGACCGCACAAATCATAATGAACCAGTTCCAACACATCTTTGGCTCTATACCCCTTCTGCCTTAAAAGGCCTATTGGTCATTTTTTCTTCTAAGTAGAATTCGCAGGTTGGAATATTTTCCATCACCAGTGAACCTAAAGGTCCATCGGCTATTAACCTTTGAATTCTACTTAAGTTAATATGACCTAACCTTAGATGCCAAAAATATATTTGGTTCACTTGCGAAGGCTCTTTTATCTTATTAAAATTAGAAGATGTGTTTGTAACGCCCGCCCTTCATGCTTTCTATGAGCCGGGTTACTTTCTTTTACTTTATTTCTTGTATTACTTAAAGTGCTACTCTAATTAGCAATAATTTAAAAATTTTTAACTTGTGCGAAAATCTTTTCTATCATGCTCAATTTTCTTCCTTTCAGCCTTTCTTCTACACTCCATTTAAACACTCAACTAATAATTTTAAAGCAAACTAAAGCATTTCTAATTATATTTGCATGCAAAGGATCATAAATGAACTTCCTACACTCTTTAAAATTAATGTACATACAATATATCAATAGTATACATCATGTGCCAAAAGTATCAATCTCCAAAAACTAATTAAGCATTAGTTCATTTTATTATTTTAGAATTTCATGCATATTCATTAAAAAGACATGTAATCATAATATCTAACAAACATTAACCAAAACTAATCTATTTAATCATTAGCAACAGAAATACTAGATGATACCCAACATATGCAAAACTAACATTTTATGAAATTTTCTTAACAATGAATAGAAAGTAAAATCTCTAAATTTTCTTAGAAATTTAAAAACATCTTAATATGCTCTTAGCAAATTCCCAAGGCTTTCCATAGTCCAGGCATCACACACACCATCACGCATCCCCTTGTCGCCTTCCTTCAATTTGCTTTTCTTTTCCTTTGTCTGTAGTAAGAGGAAATGCAACTATAAGCGGATGCTTAGTAAGTACTATCTAACTCACAAAACTGAGATGTGCATATATACAAAAATTCTAAAACTGCATGTTCATAATAAGAAACTTTTCATGCTCATTGAAATAGTTTTCATGCTTTGAAACTCTTAAAACTTAAAATATGTTATCTTTCAGTCCAAAGTCATCTTGATTGTGAGCCTTAGTTTATAATTCACAAGGGACCGATAATCATGGTCTTCTGTGTCTCACAGACACCAAGTTATCTACAATGTAAATTAAGAGGACTTTATTGCAAAATACACTATTGCAATCATTTGACCAAAATATGATACTTTATTTCATAAATGCTTATATACAAAAGAGCTAGTCTTTTCAGTATACTTCCTAACAGCCTCGTCGAATCCCTCCATTCGGCAGGAGCCTCGCCGCTTCCTTCCATTCGGCAGGAGCCTTGCCGAATCCCTCTATTCGGCAGAAGCCTCGCCGAATCCTTCCATGCGGCTATACACTAACTGAGTTCTATCATTCGGCTATACTCTAGCCGAATCCCTCCATTTGGCCTCCCACGAGCCGAATTCCTCCAATCGGCCGATCACTAACCGAATCCCTCCTTCTACCATGCACCCGCCGAATCGCTGAATCACCTCACCTAACTTCTACTCACGTATGCCAGCACCTTGGTTTGATTACACTCCTCATAGTGTCCTGGCCCACCTCATCATGATGTCTGACAAACCTACACCCCCAATAATTAATGCTATCTCTCCATCGTCTGCAGGAATAGTGACAACATAACGATTTACTTGCGATGGGATAAGGAACTCGATTATTCTTGCCACTTCATTAATCATGATGGGACGTTCCTTAAATGATGACGTGACAGGTATACATGCTCATCCCTCCTTCAAAAAGACCACTCCGCTCCACAGGTATGGCTCTCGAACTCTCCTTCTCTCAACCACTCTCTATTTTCTGCTGTTCATCATCTTCTTCCTCCGCCCCTGACTTGATCGTCGGAGTGGTTGTGCCAGGGCACCCCCCTGGCCTTCCTACTGACGTCTCCGGTGATCGCAGGCCGTCCCTGAAGCTATTACTGCTCATCGTCTGCTCCAGCGAGGTTTCAGGCGACCTCGAAGTTGTCATCGTCCTCAGTGCCATCCACTGTTCAAAGTCAGCAGCGAGTAGGTCCGGTGACGTGTCCCGAAGCAGTTCTCAACCGTAACAAGTATATAATCTATAACTGTATCGAAATACAGGCCTCAAATATCTCTTCCATTTGTTAATTATTTTCCATACTTTAGAAACCGCAGTCAAAGTGTGGGTTAAAATGATTAAATTTTACAATTCTGAAAAACATTTTATCGATTCGAAAATTTAATTGGAAACATTTTGGCAAAAAAAATTGCATTTTCAACGTGACAATTAAATTACTGATACGAAGTCAAATATACAATCGAAGCCCCCTCTCACTTTCCCAATTAACCAGATAGAGTAAACAAGACGCATGATCTATTTGATGTAGTAAGGGAGGTCGAGGACGTAGAGGAGGAAGTAAGCCCAGAGTACGCCGGAGATTCCCCCGAAGAAAAACCCACCCGAGAACTGCGACCAGCCCTCCGCCGTCTGCAGCTTGTCCGCTTCCTTCTTCCGCCCCGTCAGCGTCAACGTCGGCGCCGTCGATGGCTCCCCCTCCTTGAACGACGCCGCCCCGTACATGGTGAGGCAGACGCTGAGGATGACGACGAGACCGGCGGCGGCCAGGGATCCGGCGGCGCCCGCCACCTCGGTGTTACGGAGCGGGCCCGTCTTCACGAAGGGCCCGACTAGGAGGTACCCATGCGCGAGGCCGACCTCGATGCCCCGGAGGAGCGGGCTGACGGCGGTGCGGTAGGCCGGCAGGTTGGAGAGGTACCAGGCAATGAGTGGACTGGAAGTAATCGGCGTCTCCAGGCTGCCGATGAACGGGTCGCCGTTGATGGGTTGAATCACTTGGTATGTTGGCTATACAAATGCCAAATGCCAATTATAAATTATACTACAATTTAGATGGAGGAAAAGGTCATCAATTTGCTTGCTACCTTCTCTGCCTGGATGGCTCTAACAGTGAGGCAAAGCCTCTTCCTGGTGAGTGATGGTCCTGAGATGCCCTTGGGGTTCACGAGGGGTCTGCTACGGCTGGAACAGAGAAGGTTCGTCTTCAGTTGGCTGGCCATGGAGGGGGCTGAGGCTATTGCCATTGTCGTCGTCGTCTTCTTCTTCTTCTTCCCAAGTACAAGAGCGGAAATTAGCGAGAAGTTTGCTTGCTATATCTGAAACATGTATCTACATGGCACGAAAGTAGAATCTAGTTTGGGATGAGGTGTCGAGGTCTGTAGTTCTAATTGGGTGGCTGCGATGCTCTCAATCTTATCCTTATCCGAGAGGTTGCTCCTTGGGTGTGCCTATGTGGATGTTACGTTGTTTTATGGCAATTGGATTCGGTGGTGGATAAGAAGGTCTTCCAGTTCCAAACACAATATGAATATCTCAGGTTATTGGAGAATTTTTAGAATGTATTGTAATTGATCTGTCAATGGTTACAAATGTATTAGCATCTGAATAGGAAACAAAGTCTGCGAAAGTGGATGGAGTTTTATTGAGTTTAAGTTGGGTGAAATGGGTTCATCAGTCATCAGACTTGGAATCAGATTGGGCGAGGCCAAAGGAAGGACTAAGATGTGTCGGAGTCATTTGGGAGGTTCGGTCAAGTTGTTCAAGGATAATGAATGATAGAGAAGGGTAATTAAAAGTGGTTACAAAAGAAAGTGGAAGTACTCTCATACTCAAGAAAAACTTGTGATAAAATTAATGAAGTGAAATCTCATCCAAAGCAAAAACTCTTGTACAGAGAAGTTAAATAAAAAATTATATCAATTAAAAAATAATTAAAATAGAAGACTATGCACTTCTTTTATCGATTGATTCAACAGAAGATATAAAAATAAATATTCTAAATAAAAATAAACTACTCTTAACGAGAATAAGAATCATTTTCTATTTATTATTAAAATAAAATTATTAATTATCAAATAAAAAATATTAAATCTCTAATTTATTACAAATGTACTAATGTTAAATAATTTTAAATTTATTTTTTATTTATTGTGTCAATCTTGAATATTTTTAATTTTTTCTTTTATTCTAAATGAGCGAATATGAAATTTATCTTCAATTTTTTTTTAAATTATTTTTTTATATATTTGTTTCCTTATCTACATTACATAGTGTTAGTGCAGGAAGCACTAGCAGATCAAACCTGAGTTTTGATTATGGAACTAGGATCAAGTTAAGTATGTGGTTTGGCTAACCAAGCTAAATTGAGTATGCAGAAAACAGGTTAAGTCCTAGTGCTGCTAGGTATGAAGACTTGGCAGAGTCAAAGTGCACTAGGCAAAAGATTGGACTTGGTCAGGAGGACCAAGTTACAGAAGGACTGGACTTGGTCAGGAGGACCAAGTTGCAGTAGAAGAATGGACTGATCAGGAGGATCAGTTGCGTTCAAGTCCTGGGGGGCAACGACAGAGCCGAGCAAAAGTCCAATGGGTCAGGAGGACTTGGTTGGCATCAGATAAATTCTCCCGAGGGGAGTGGGTGAGGACGCGTTCCTACGAGGAACAGTAGGCGCCGGTCTAACCTAGGATCTCACTGGAGATCCGAAGTTAAGACTCGAAGTTGGTTCGGTGAACCGACTTGCTCCTTTATGTTAGATTTGAGAGGTGTCCTAAGGCAATCGCCTTACGGTTATACTATTTATTGGATAAATAGCAATTCACTATTTGAGTTCACATTCCATTTGTGTTTGATTGGATCTTAAACTCAAATACTGAATGTCCGCAATACGATTCATAGCGTGAGAGAATTTGTGATTGGATCACAATTAGTGAGCATCTCTACACGTGTAATTATGAATGTATTGGAATTATCCCTAGTCGAGGATTGATGAGCACGGACGTCATCGATTCTGTCGAGACTAGCACGTTTTGAACTCCTTGGTTAGCCAAGCAGCTGATCTCACTGCTGTCGACATTAGATGTTGAGAGTTAAACGTGGATGCTGGTTAAAGGTAACCAGTTCATTGGAGTGACCTGTCTTGAGACTTCATATGGTTATATATATATATGTCAATGAAGATCTCAATGTAGCTTAAGTGCGAGTTTCCTTTGACTTGCGGCATTCAAGTCACCTTGGTCATAGAGGCTTATACTTTGACATCTTAAGTAAGCATCTCCAAGGAGGTGTGGACCCGAGATGATTGGGTATAAGTCGAAGTGTCCGAAGGTGTTTGAATAGCCAACAGAGGATTCACCGCTCTTTAGAAAAGGAGACGTATACCTTGCGGCCGCTTGTCAGGATTGTTACTAAAAGTCTTTGGCCAAAGCATTACATGTTAAGAGTACGAGACTCTTGGACACATGTACAAGTAACTTGAATCCACAGGACAAGAAAGCAGCTTGGGCTAGGTGTGACGTAGTCAGCCTAGTGGGGACCGACACATAGACCATGTCCTGAACCAAGCGGGTATAAGACGGTGAAAGGAACGAGGCACGATTCAGTGTAGCTGCTGAAGGGTTTAGAACTGTTCTGGAATCAATCATTGATTTTTCGGTCAATTGGGGATCATGACATACTACTAGGTGTTACTCATGATCGTTCTGTAATTAATGGTTAATTAAGGACGACCAACATAGCCGGGAACCTATTGGGTTACACGCACTACAAGTTCTCCGAAGGACTTAAAACGAATTTGAGAATTAGATTCTCAGAATGAGAGAAATAAAATCTGGTTGAATCAGACAATGGACAAAATGATGGAACTCGTCTTATGAAGACGAAACGAACGAAACTGATTTCGTATAAATCAGAGACCGTTTGGTTACTGAATCAAATAATTCAGATTTGAACTGAATTGAACCAACTTGATTTGGTTCATGATGGAAGAGGTTTTGGCAAAATGGAAGAGATGAGAAGCTTTGTCTTCTGAAGACGAATCGAACAAAATTGGTTTGACTTAAATCGGAGTTCGTTTGGTTAATGAACCGAACGAATCAAATTGAATCCGGTCTGGTTCGCTACAGTGTTGGCTTTGGTTCAAACAGGAAAACCTGGTTAGGTTGGGTTTGATTGCATACCCGGTCTAATAAACCCTAGCCGATTGAGAAAAAGGGGTTTAAAATACTGTAGCTTTCTCATCAGAATAGAGATAGCGATTTTTCCCTGTTCCTCCTCGTTCTCAACCGCGCGGCGCCAACTCTGGGAGATCTTCTTCTTCGCGAGCAGAACGGCGCCGGCCCTCTCTCTCCACGCGAGCAGAAGGCGTCGCCCTATCCCACTTCGCGAGCTGAACGGCGCCGGCCTCTCTCTCTCTTCGCGAGCTGAACGGCGCCGCCCTCGCCCTCTCCCTCTTCGTGAGCAAAGAGGGATTGCCGCTGATCTGAAACTTCCCGCGATGCTCCGCCCTTTGGACGCGCCGCCCTCTGCCGGCGTCGCTGCTCAAGGCAGCTGGAGGAGTGAAGAACTCTAGCTGCTGCCCTGCTTCTTCCTCCCGAGGACACGCGAGCTTGCCCTGCTTCTTCCTCCCGAAGATGCGCCGAGCTTGCCCTGCCTTCTCCGCCCGAAGATGCGCCGGCCGCAAGCTGCTGAAACCAGAGGAATTGCCCTGGCCTTCTTCTAGAGGGAGCTTTCGAAGGCTAAGCGACCGGAGGAACCCAAGGTTGCCGTCTTCCCTCTCCGCCGGAAATTAGGACCCCAGCATCCATGTTTCAGCCCAGCCGAGCATCCTGTGCTTTGGGGTTGAACACGAGAGAGGGAGGAGAGACACTGTGCGTTTTCTGTGCTGCCGACCGCAAGCCAAAGAGATGTCTTGTGCTTTGTGTTGTTGATAACAAAAGAACAGAGACCCAATTTTGGTTGTTTCCGTGGGAAGACCACATGATCATGGTTTGTTGAAAATATGTTT
Organism: Curcuma longa; assembly: GCF_044706935.1. Taxonomy (NCBI): domain Eukaryota; kingdom Viridiplantae; phylum Streptophyta; class Magnoliopsida; order Zingiberales; family Zingiberaceae; genus Curcuma; species Curcuma longa. Next base: position 12,669,562 of record NC_133880.1, on the reverse strand, counting down.
CAACCACCGAAAAGGTCATGGTTTGTTGTTAGGGTTAGTTCCGGAAGCTTGTGAAGTTTCTGGAAATTATTCCATCATGATCAAAAATAGTATTTCGATTTTGTCTTAAATTAACGGTCAATAGTTGATCATTATAAACTACATCGAGAATATGGATTCTTGATGATAGTTAGAAAGCCTCGGAATGATCGCGACAACCGTTGTTGCGTAGTTCTGGAATAAGGGTTCTCTCGATTCGATCGTCCTCGATCATCGGCTAGTACCGAAGATGATGACACGACTCGTGGCTTACGAAGCCGTCCAGACAGGAGTTTGGCGTGGATCACCAGTAGAGACGGAACTCGGACGAGGATCGCTCGATTGATTCAACACGGCTCAACATTGTCATCACGAGGTACACGTTTAGAATAATTTTATTCTGCAAATTTTAATTATGCAAGTAGAATAAATTTTATTCTGTAAAATTTTAATTTCTTGCCATGCCTTGTACATGTTGTTTCCACTTATGCATGCGTGTGTTGTATGATAATAATTAGGTTAATTATCTGTTTATTTCCGCTGCACACGTTTACGAAACGTGTAGACACGCGCATTGCACCGGGACGATCCCAACACTTATTCTTCTCACCACTCAGATATAATTGAAAAACCCCAGATTTTGCTCTGTCTTTGCTTCTTTTTCTCAGATCTAGAAAGAAATTTCACAGATCTTGAGGATCAAGTAGGAGGAAAAAGCCGGAGTGACACAAAGGAAAGGAACCGGCAAAGGAGAAAGCTCCAGTGAAGGAGAAGAGCAAAACTAAAAATAAAGGGAAAAAAAGGCCACTAAAGAAGGTTCCGACAACATTCATGACATCATCTTTTGAAATGATGATCAAAAGGCCAGCTATAATTGTCTTGTTTCAAAAAAATTAGTTTGCTCTCGCTGTATTGATTGCTATACTATGGATATATTAGGGCTTAAGGATGATATAGAGTGGATGTTGGATAACATAGGTTGGCTTGACTTTATGAACATTAGGGATCCAATATACCCCAAATATCCCATGGAGATATCTGTGAGCTCAAGAGGTTTACTTTACCACGGATGAAAACTATAAAGGAAAAATCAATTTGTTATATGGCGTTGAATGTTGGGCTATGACTCGAGCACATGAGCAAAAGATGAGAGTTGCGGAGATGAGGATGTTAAGATGGATGTGTGGACATACGAAGATGGACAGAATAAGAAATGAGAGCATTAGAGAGAAAGTTGGAGTTGCATCTATTGAGGAAAAACTCCATGAGACACGTTTAAGGTGGTACGGACATGTACTTAGACGACCGATAAATGCTCCAGTTAGGCGGCGTGAAACTACGACAAATATGCATATCAAACGAGGGCGAGGTAGACCAAAAAAGACTTGGTTAGCAACAATAAAACAAGATAAAATTTATATAAATATAAATGATGATATAATAAGAGATAGAGCTCAATGGCGTAAAAGGATCCATATAGCCGACCCCACTTAGTGGGATAAGGCTTGGTTGTTGTTGTTGTTGTTGTTGTTGTTCTGTCTTGACTATAGAATTACACTAGTACACTCAGTGTGTATTGAGTAGAACCATCTGAGGATTGTTCGATTTATACTGACTATATAATCGAACTAAACTTCTGTTACTATAGATGTAAATGCTCTTAATCTCGATATAATAACAAACACATGTACTTAGTATGTACTTCTTTGATTCATCAAAGGGTGAAATTTAGAGCGATAGATCAAAAGGTCCGATGAGTTGGGAAATAGTATTATATACATGGTGTATTGTTGATTATAGAAGAAAACTGTGTCCTATAATCTAGGCTGATGATGTCCCCATGAAGAGCTCATAAGGATTGTCATGTAAACCCTGCAGGTGGACCTTGTCCGCATGATAATAAGGTTGAGTGGTACTACTCTTGGATTAGAAGTTAATTAAATTTGAGTTGTCAGTAACTCATTTAATTAACAGACATACGATATCTTAAACACAGGGAGACTAATGTACTAATAGTAAGAAGGAGCCCATATTATAATATGGGATTGGTACGGTAATGCAATAATAACTCTCTAGTGGAATGAGTTATTATTGATGGACTTAAGCTGTGTGTTCGGTGAAGAGCATGGGAAGCTTAAGCCCATCGGGAGACCAAAACCAATTCCTCCTCTAGGTCCCTACTGTAGCCTCTGGAAATCCTCTAATCTGCCTTGGAAGAATTCGTGAAGAAACTAAGCATTCGAACCCATACAAAGCAGTGTAATCGATCAACTGATCGATTACACACCTTGGTAATCGATCATCTAATCGATTACCAAAGCTCCGTAATCAATTAGCTGATCCATTACGAAGGCTGGTAATTGATCACCTGATCGATTACCAGGCTTAATGAGAAAAAGTTACGAGTATTAATCGATTCCTTGATCGATTAAGCCTCTGGGGTTCGAATTGGTTACTTCCGAAATCATACCAAATTCTCAGATCTGATTGATTGAAATCATACCAAGTTTATGATTCAAATCATACCAAGTTTATGAGATGGCTAGGCTATAAAAGAGGAGGCTTGCAAAGGGTTTGAAACACACGAAACAAAAACCTTTTTTGGTGGCCGAAACTCTCATTGGTCGACAGCCACCATCTCCTCTTCCTCTTCTCTTTTCTCCAGATAAAGAGAAGGAAGGAAAGTTTGCTAGCTATCGGAGAATAGAATTCTAGCGGAGAAATTCTCGAAGGATCATTGCCTACACAACGTTCGAGAAGAGGAGAGGAATACAGCAGAAGATTGAGGGGTCATCCACATCCTTCACAATAGTTCGAAGAAAAGGTATAATTTAATGTTTCCGTATTAATTAAATTATCCTTTTTTTATCTTAGATCCTGTAAACTAAACACAAGAGCCCAATGATCTAAATGCGTTGATCAAACCTTGGTTTGATTAACTATGAGGGCAAACTTGAAATCGTTTCTGGAAAATTTTTGTTCTGCAAGAATTCACCGGAATTGATTTTCAAGACATTCCCATCACTTCTACCTAGACCGGCACTAGGACACGTACAATGATATAATATTTGATGGTAGCTCACCTACCTCATCAGTACAATATGATTAACATAGCATAGTCCTAGACCATACTAAGTATGAATGATAATACCCTTAACTACCACGACAATGAGATATTCTCCTTACCAGTGATGGAACATCTCCCCCAATGACTCCATATAATGACTTCGCTTCTCGCAAGCATAGGTACACGTATGCATAATCAACACTCTCCTTCTCTAACATTTCTAGTTCTTCTTCTTCTCCATCTCCGATTCGCGGCCTGACTTGAGTATCGTAGCGATTAAGCCAAAGAATCCCCTCACCTCCGTTCTCATCCTCCTTCTCTTTGAATAAAACCGAACCGAAGAGATCTCATCCGTTGGATGCAACTTAATCTCATCTAACGGTTCTAATATAATCTTCTTTAATATAACTTAATTGATTCGATCCAACGGACCTGATCCTTTCTCTTGGGCGTGTGGTTCAATGAACCAACTCTGGTTCACCTCGTGAACCGGTTCTTCCTTCCAAAGAGAATTAAAACCGAACCGGAGAGATCTCATCCATCGGATGCATCTAGATCTCATCCAACGGTTCTAATCTATTCTCTTTCAATCTTCTTTATTTATTTCGATCCAATGGATGCAACTTGATCTAATCCCACGGATACAAGTTGATCTCATCCATAAACTCATCCTACGGTCGAGAACTAATCTCATCCAACGGTTGAGATCTAAATCTCATCCGACGGCTGAGAACTAATCTCATCCGTTTAATTGCATCCTTTTGAAGATGTCTTTAGGCTACAGTGGGGACCTCGAGGAGGTATTAGATCTGGCCTTCTGATGGGTTTCGGATCCCGTATTCAACCCCGAATACACACCTACATCCATCAATAACGATCCATTCCACTAGAGGATCATTATTGCACTACCAATCTAATCCCCAAATTACGTTATGGGTTCCTTCTTATTATTTTATGCATTGCTCCCCGTGTTTAAGATATCGTATGTCCGTCAATTATCTGAGTTCACTGACAACTCAATAATCGACATCTAAGACCTTGAATAGTACCACTCAACCTTATTGTCAGTCGGACCAAAGTCCACTTGCAAGATTTGACTTGACAATCCTTATGAGCTCTCCAAGGGGACATCATCAGCCCTACTGGGACACGGATTCCTTCTATAATTAATGGCACACCGTATAGATAGTAACATCACCCAACTTACCGAGAATAATTGATCTGACGGAAAGATCTCACCCTTTGGTAAATCAAAGCAATAATTACTAACTATAGGTGCCCATTTATTACATCGGGATTAAGAGTGCATAATTATAATAACAGAGGTCTTGTTCAATTTGTAAGTCAGAGTAAATCGAACAACCTCAATGGTCCTACTCAATACACACAAAGTGCACTAGTGTAATTCTACAGTCAAGACAGACAGTCACCGAATTACACTACAACCGTTCCCGATGGTTTATCCAAAGTCATCTTGGTTGTGAGCCTTAGTTTATAATTCACAAGGGACTGATAATCATGGTCTTCTGTGTCTCACAGACACCAAGTTATCTACAATGTGAATTAAGAGGACTTTATTGCAAAATATACTATTGCAATCATTTGACCAAAACATGATTTCTTTATTTCATAAATGTTTATATACAAAAGACCTAGTCTTTTCAGTATACTTTGAAATGACCGAATTCCATGTCATGGACTGTCGTTATATTAACAAATCATTCTTTCAAACAAAAACACCTCAATTGTATGAGATCATCACTTTCTACCAACTAGAGTCATTATTTACCTATACAAGTGACATCAATATTGACCTCTGCAAGGAGTTTTATGTCAATCTTCATCTGGTTAGAATTAATTACAACCGATATGTGTCCACAGTAGCAGGAATTTCAGTTCAGTTTAACACTGAAATTCTCTGATCTTTCCTAGGTCTACGACCTTCAGAGAACCCGTTCATTTGTTTTCCAGATGTTGTTGGTCCTATCACTAGCTCTTTTGCCCATGTCACCGTGAACCAAATTCATGAACACTATTTTGGTACCCCCAGAAATCCATTTAAAAATATCTTTCATGCCACCGATATATCTGCTATAAATTATGTCTAGTATAGAATTATACTAGATTGTATTCTTCAAATTGTGACCCAAGGGCGGGCAATGATCCGAATTCCCCACTTGATTATGATGTATTCTTTAGAGTAACATCTTGACATTAACATTGCCCGTCATGTCTACTCTTCCATCCTTTATTACTCGGGTCCTACAAATGGCAAGCTCTATATGTCATTTTGCCACATCATTACTCATTTTCTTGCATCTAGGGGCATTGATATTTCAGTAGGTAACATTCGTCACTTATTAAAGGATTACGACCAAATAGCCCTGCGGTATTTGAAGCTGGCAAAGATCACATACCATGGTGGCGCTATAGTTTGGATTCGTGACATTGAGGGCAGAGGTACGAATGAGTCTTCCGAGTCTAAGGAGGATAAGGATGCACCTGCAACACCTGTTGCTGCTCCTCCTCCTGCGGCTAGTGCACCCTCCACACATGACTTTGAGGAGCGATTCACTCATCTGGAGGGGATGGTGCATGACGTTGGTGGCCATGTCATGACTTGTCTTGAGGAGGTTCTGTTGGCGTTCTGGATCTCCGTCCTATGTTCTGAATTCTACCCGCTCCGAGAAGCGTAGAACTCCACAGGATAAAAATTTTATCCCGCCTGGATCAATTGACAAAGTGACTAAGATCAATTGACAAAGGTTTTAATCTAACAAAACGATTTAAAATGCGGAAACTAAATCATACCAGAACCTTGTAGATAACCTCAAAGCCTTCGTATTCCTCTTCTTCTTGGACGTTGGTGTTAGAAAGTATATTGAAAAGACTAGCTCTTTTGTATTAAACATTTATGAAATAGAGTATCTAAATTACTAACTACGGTTTTAAGACACAGAAGACCATGATTATCTAACAAGGCTCACAACCAAGATGGATTTGGACAAACCATACTAGTGTAATTCGGTGATTCTGTCTTGACTGTAGAATTACACTAGTACACTTTGGAAACTAAATCATACAAGACAGAACCTTGTAGATAACTTTGATTTATCTCTTTCCGTCAAAGCTATCTATACTGTGTGCCATTAATTATAGAAGGAATTCGTGTAAGTAGGGCTGATGATGTCCCCTAACTCATAAGGATTGTCAAGTCAAATCTTGCAAGTGGACTTGGTTCGGCTGACAATAAGGTTGAGTGGTACTATTCAAGATCTTAGATGTCGATTATTGAGTTGTTAGTGAACTCAGATAATTGACAGACATACGATATCTTAAACATGTGGAAGGAACACATAACGTAATCTGGAAGATCCAATACCTCCTCGAGGTCCCTACTGTAGCCTAAAGACATCTTCAAAAGGATGCGCAGGACGGCCCAAGGGATTAGATCAGGGCCGTTGGATCGAATCAATTAAGTTATATTAAAGAAGATTATATTAGAACCGTTAGATGAGATTAAGTTGCATCCGACGGATGAGATCTCTTCGGTTCGATTTTATTTTCTATCTTAATATAAAATTGGTTCCATTAAATTAATCTGACTTTAGATATGGATAAGATTGATTTGGTTTTTTTTAGAAAGGAAAAACTGAATTAAAAGATCCGACGGTCGCCAACAGTTAAATCTAAAGACTGATTAAAGATATTTCTATAAATTTGATGGACAACAGACCTCCAGGAAGATGAGAAACAAAGGAACTGCAACCACCGTAGTTAGTAATTTAGATGAAGCCTTGGATCGCCTTGCTTCTTCTTGCAGCAGCTTCGCCTTGGATCTTTGCTTCTTCTTGCTTGTCTCCCACCTTGGATCTGGCCCTTCACACCTTGGACAAGTTTCGTCCACCATAAGAGAGAAAGGAAAGAGGTGGAGGAAGAAGAAGAAAAGGAAAAGAAGGAGGGGAAGAGGAAGGGGGCGGCGGCACCAAAGAAGAGAGGAGCTCCCTTTCTTTTTCCCTTTTGTCTCATTTTATAGCCTCAAGGCCAAACCAAGTCATGGCTACCCATTCAAAATTTTACTTTAATTTTGATTGATTCCGCGAACCAATTCTAAATTGTTGGTGCAAGATGCACTAAGATCTTGCCTAGAGTTTCGATGTTTGACAATACACCTAAGTCGGTCAGTTTGACCAAGGGTTGATCCAAACAGGACTTGATCTTTGGATGTGTGGAAGTGAGCGAGAAGTCCTAGTCGGTTAGACAAGGCAGTGGAAGTCCTAATCTGAAGATTGGGCAAGGGAAGTCCTAGTGAGTGAAGCTGGGCAAGGCAAAGTCCTCGTTGTAGGCTAGGTAAAGGGAAGTCCTGATTTTGATAGCGTTCCGCAAGTATACGGAATGTCGTCAAGTAATAAAAAGATATCGAACCACAGGGACTGTGTATTAACTATAGTGATGTCACTAAGATAGTTATCTAGACTCTAGTGAAGTGGAAAAGTTGAGGGTTGTGTGTTTGGATGTGGTAGAGAAGGAGAGATTGGCTTGGGGTTTATGGGTGAGATGGATAAGTTTAGGACTTCGGTTTCACATCAATGCTAGGTGATATCCCTAATTCATGTTCATTCCCTAACTCTCAATGTTTACCACCTTGTAGGGATTCTAACCAAAATACCAACTCTACCTCGTCAGGCTTTGTTGGCAATTGACCTTGAAGTCCTATGTTGTGGCCCTCTAGTAAAGGTGATTCTAGATAGCCCGGTTTAAGGCATTCCTGTGTCACTCAGGCGCCCCGGAGTGCTAAAAGAACCCTATCCCCTGTCACAGGATATCTTGTTAAGGACCTTGTCCTAGTGGCCATCAACCATTAGATATCCCTTATGGGGGTTTACCACTATGTAGGAATCACTTCGGACTCGCCCGGTTCAAGGCATTCCCGTGTCACTCAGGCGCCCCGGTGTACGGCCTAGGATCTCCCTACAAAGTAATCTACCCCTCATAATCATGCATATTTGCTCACACAAACATTTCATCAAACACGTTCAAGGCACAATACACATGAAACAAAGGTAAACATTTCATTGAATAGGGAAAATGTCATAAACAAGTTCATACATCACCATCATTACATAGATGTTCATCCTACATCCTAAACTCAAGGATCTACTCCATTACAAGAAGATTACAAGAAGAATACATGAAAATAGTCATCCACAAGAAAGGGGAAGACTTATCTTTGAAGCGTGGGCATCCCTTGAAGATCTTCTTGCTCCGGTGTAGGATGGATCGGTGGAGATGAATGTCGAGGTGGACCGGCGAAGGATGGAGCGTTTAGGGCCTCCCCTAGAGAGGGGGAGGCGCCGCCGCCAAGCCAAGACCAAGGGTTTTGGAGAATGACCCAAGATAACCCAAGATTGGGTTTGTTTCCACCTTTTATACTCACCCAAAACTGCCCAGATTGTCCCTGGTTTACAAGGCTCCGCCTCAATGGGTTTTTCACCTAGTAAACCCGGTTTTCTTCAATTGGACCCTGAACCAAAGTTGTAGAGCATTGAATTATCTTCAATTTGGGTGGTGGACCGACCCATAACTCCATCTGAGCCGAAAGTTATGTTGGTTCGAAGTTTGGTCTGCAGTTTGGGCAGAGCACCCAGCGCGGCCGCTGTTTGGAGGCACGGCCGTGCCATTTAGCACGGCCTAGAGCTGTCATCGTTCTGTACACCCTGAAGCAAAGTTGTAGATCTTGAAGTTAGCTTCATTTTGAGGGGTGGCACGGCCCGTGGTTCAATCGGAGCTGAAAGATATGCCCGTTTTACTTTAAGTCTGCAGAGCAGTCCAGGATGATAGGTAGACACGCCCGTGTACGTTCCGTCACACGGCCGTGCCTAGGAGGCACGGCCATGTGCAGTCGCTGCTCTGTTGCCAGGCACGCCCGTGCCTGTGAGGCACGGTCTCACAAGGTCGCATCTCTGTTGGAAAGCACGCCCGTGCCTGAGAAGCACGGCCTACACCTGGCGCGACTCTGGAATGAAGCACGGCCGTGCCTTTGAGGCACGACCCCTAGCTGGATCTAGCAAAAACTGGGGCACGGCCGTGCCTAATAGGCACGGCCCAAACACGGTCCTGCTCTGGAAGTGGGCACGGGTAGAGGCACGGCCGTGTTCTTCACGGTTGCTTGCTCTTCTTCTCCATTTCTTCTTGTTTCTCTCCACCATCAATAATGCATCGTTTTGGCTCTAAATCACATCCTGTCAAGCAAAATATACAAAGAGCAGATCTCCGAGCAAAAGAGTAAAATATGCAATATAAAAGAATAAGGTGTGACAAAGTGTAGCATATGCAATAAATCACAAGTAGATGAGCGTTAAAACAAAGCTAAAATACTATATATGATCTACGCTCATCAGGCAGATAACGAGCAAAATCGAGCAGGATAAAATTTTATCTGCCACGTCAGCTGGAGTCGACCCAGATGGGCATCTGAGTCGACTTAGGAGCATTATAAAAGGCCGTGAGCGTGCAGAAACAAGCAATTCAAGCGAGAAAAGGTTGTTGCTCAATTAGTGGTGCTCTTGAACGCAAACGAGGTCAGGCACGTGCTACCGGGGAAGATCCAGGAGGAATACGTGGTGCTCGGACTTCCAGATCGGCAGCTACTTGTTTGGTTTAATCCTTCTTACTTGTTCTTTCTAGTTTTATTATTATTGTCATTCTTTAAAGACTGTAAGACGAGTTTCTCCGCCTCCGAACACCGTTCGGAAAGGAGACCACTTCGGGACGGGCGCCTCCCGAAGTAGGCCTTGGACGTACTAACCCTGGGGGGTTAGGAACCAAGTAAATCCGTGGGTCTTTGTGTTTTGTTTCTAATTCCGCTGCTTAGTTTTTGTTAGTAAAACGAACGAAAAGAAAAAGCGACACGCGCTATTCACCCCCCTCTAGCGCGTTCTTTCGATCCTACAATTGGTATCAGAGCCGGTGCGCTCTTGATTGGACTAACTGCCAAGGGAGCAAGACGACAAAGATAGAGGGGGAGAAAGGTATGTGTTTAAAAGTTTGTTTTAAAAATTTTATAATATATTTTAAGTGCAGGGAGAGAGGGCACTTTAAAAATAAGGGTCCTACTCGAAAGATTCGGACGACATCATCGGCGGTAAAGGAGCAACCGATGGCAGGAACCCGGAGGAACAAAGAGCACATCCAATGCTTCAAGTGTTGAAAACGTGGCCACTACAAAAATCAGTGCCCGGAGAGGAAGACGGTGAAAAAATCAGAATTGGGAGAAGCGATTCCGATAAGTCAGTCAATTTACAAAATTACCCCTAGGATGCATGACCATGCTAGATTTTCTATTCCTGCAAATTTAGATAATTTTCCTGAAAAACTTAAAAAATTAGAAAATGTTATCTTGAATAATTCAAATCCAGAAAATTTAAAATTAGATAAAAATTTGACTAAATCAAATTTGGGTAATTCAAATTTGAAAAAGTCAGATCTAGAATTATTAGATAACAATTTAAATAATTTAAATTTAAATAATTCTAAATTAAATAAATTAGAAAATTCAATCTTAAATCCTAAAGATAAAGAAACCTTATCTAATTTAGATAAAATAAATAATAAATCCAAATTAAATAATAATTTAACTAATTCAAATTTAACTAATTCACTTATTAATAATTCAAATTTAATTAATTTAGATTTATCTCAAATAAATAAAAAATTAGACCAAGTCTTTAACTCATCCAACCAAGATAATGATAAAATTGATAAATCAACTTTAATTAATTTAAAATTTCCAAAAATTATTAATAATTCAACCCAACAAGATAAAATTAATAAAAATTATAAAAAGTTAAATAATTCAAATTTAATTAATAATTTGAAATAAAAATTCAAATTTAAGATAATCCTAATAATAAGACAAATTCAAATTTCAACAAGATAAATCCTAAAATTAATAATTTAATAAATAAAAATTTAAAATTAAATAATAAAATTAATGATTTAAGACAAATCGGTCGAAACCTTTCCGACGATGATGGAACGTTCTCCAAAAACTTCACAAGTTTTCGCGAACGACGTTCGTTACATGGCCGAACAAAACGAGATTTCTTCTCTCCCACACAATCAGAAAACACAAACAGCATCTTATTCTACAGTAAGCATTCTCCGGCAAACAACAAGCTCCGGCAACAAAATTCCTCCAGCCACTTATTTCTGGCAGCAAGGTTCCTCCATCTTCCGGCAGCAAGTTTCCTCCATCCATTGGTCTCCGGCAGCAAGCTTCTCTGGTCACTGGTCTCCGGTAGTAAGCTTCTCCGATCATTGGTCTTCAACAGCAAGCTTCTTCGGTGGAACAGAGAGCTCCGACTGAGTAGAGAGCTCCGACTACGACGATCGGCAACCCTTGATCAGGGGGTGTTCCGAACAAAGAAGAGAGGAAGAGATCGGGATGGTGAACTTCGTGGCTTCTCCTCACACAGGATGGCGATGCTCTGCTCTGCTCTCGGAGAAGAACAGGGCAACGTGGTTGGTTGCATGCGACGGCCGACGGTCGACCACAGCGTCGCATCTATGCTCAAGCTTCTCCTCCTCGCGGTCGACGACGCTTACGGACGTGAAGCGGCAGATGGTGCCGTGACAGCTGGCAACGAGACAAGCTCATGATGGTCGGCGACAAGCAATAATCTCCCTTCGGGTTCTTGGTTGCATCCTGCCGGGAGGCTGGATCGCGGTTGGGGAGAAGTTGGATCGCGACCGGCAAAGAGGAAGTTACAGCACCGCGACGTGGGAGAAGAGGATCGGCAGAGGAAAAATCGTGATTAGGTTTTAGAAGCTACAGTACTTAAATAGGTTATTTGGGCTAAACCAGGCTAAACGGGCTGAACCAAATGTTAACCCTAATACTGTAACGAACCTGGTTCAAACTTGGTTCGCTTGGTTCACTAACCAAATGATCTATAATTTGATCCAAAACAATTTTGTTCGTTTTGTCTTCACATGACAAAACTTCTCATCACTTCCATTCTGCCAAAATCTCTTCCATCACAAACCAAACTAAGTTGGTTCAATTCAGTTCAAAACCGAAATATTTGGTTCACTAACCAAACGAACTCCGATTTAAACAAAATCAATTTCGTTTATTTCGTCTTTGCAAGATGAGTTCCATCATTTTGTCCTTTTTCTGGTCCAACCAGATTTTATCTCTCATTCTGAGAATTCAATTCTCAAACTCATTTTAAGTCATTCGAATAACTTATTGTGCGTGTGACCCAATAGGTTTTTGATTATATTAGTCGTCCGTAATTAACTATTAATTATGGAATGATCATGAGTAACACCTAGTAGTATTTTATGATCCCCAATTGATTAGAAAATCAATGATTGATTCAAGAACATCTTCTAAACCTTTCAGTAGCTACATTGAATCGTGCATCGTTCCTTTCACCGTCTTATACACGCTTGGTTCAGGACATGGTATATGTGTCTATTGTTGGGGCAATTTTGTCCCAAGCGATTTGGATTTTAATGTTTGGCTGAATCAGATTAAGTTAGACAATATTTGTTGATCTAACATGTGTGACTTGAGTTCACAGGAAAGTCCAGGAATGGAGTCTTGGCATTTGGTGAAGTCCTGGAGGTGCGGCCTCTTGGCAAAGGACGAAGTCCAGGAGGCGAGGCCTCTTGGCAAAAGTAGACTTAGCATGACAAAGTTGAGGGAAACGTCTCAAGATAGTGTAAGGAAGTGCACAAGGCTTGTGGAAGACGTTTGAAGACTTGTGTCAAGGCTAAGGGATGAAGAAGAAGCTGAAAAAGGGAGTTTTCAGCTTGGTTAGTCGACTGGCCCTGCCAGCAGTCGATTGGGGTTGATCCGAAGAACACACAGCCAAGTTCAGAAGTATCAGTCGACTGAAGTTTGAATTCTAGTCGACTGGCGTCAAACTGAAAAATCAGTCGAGTGAGCAGTCGACTGGTCGAGTGAACAGTCGACTGGTAGACTACCGTTGGGCGACAACTGACCAATTAAATGTGTATTAAATAGCCGTTGAAGCCCATCAGTCGACTGGACCTAGGAGTAGTCGACTGGTGCACTGAAATTTATAAAAAGAGCGGTCAACGTCGCAGAGAGATAGATCTGATTCTTTTTGTCTTCTTGAAAGCTCTTTTACATTGTTGAAACCTTTTCTCTTCCTCCCATACTTCACTACAAATCTTGTACGAGGAAGACACTCTGTTGTGAAGGTTTCTCCGCCTTCGAAGCGTGCTTCGAGAAGGAGGTTGTTTTCATAGTGGAATCGTCAACTGCGTGTGTGGATCCTTGGATTAGTCACCTCGTTGAGGTGGACACCAAGTAAATTGTAACGCCCGCCCTTACCAGAGCCTTAACCGGGTTAGCGTTTGATCTTTGTATTTTACTATTATTACTTTGCTTCCGCTAACAATCTCGCAGAGAAAGATCAAAAAATGCTATTCACCCCCTCTAGCGAACGCCTCGATCCCAATAAGTGGTATCAGAGCCTGGTCCCTTTCACGCGAAGTAACATTCAACCGAAAGAATTCTAATGGCGTTTCAAGAGGGATACAGCACCGCACGACCACCCTACTTCGATGGCAACGACTTCGCATATTGGAGAGGTAGGATGGAGTATTATTTAATGAATGATATTGATAATTGGTTTAGCATCATAGATGGATTCGAAAAGCCAAAGGATGCTTCTGGAAAACCTCTTCCCACAAAGGATATTGGTCAAAGGATATATGCAAAAAGGCACAAGCGAATGCGAAAGCCACAACAACCTTGCAATGCGGACTCTCCAAAGAACAATTGAGCAAGGTTGGCCCTTTCGACTCGGCCAAAGAACTATGAAAAAGCTCATTGAACTCAATGAGGGTTCAAGCGAAACAAGGCGAGCCAAAAGAGATCTATTGGTGGGTCAACTTCAATCATTTTCAATGAGGACCAACGAAAATGTGAGTCAAATACACGGGCGGTTCAAGGAGATCGTAAATGGTCTCCATGTCATTGGTGAAAAGATTGAATGTCAAGATCTAGTAAGATATGTGCTACAAGCCTTCCCCCGAACTACTCTATGGGCATCAATGGTCGATGCTTATAAAGTATCAAGGGACTTGTCTATCGTAAAACTAGCTGAATTATTTTATGAGTTTAAGCTACATGAGCAAGCTAACTTGTCCACAAAAGAGAAAGGTATTGTTTTACTTGTAGATAAGAAGGACAAGAAGAAAAAGAAGAAAAGAAGAATCATCCGAATCCGAGCAAGAGTTCTCTGATAGTGATGAAGAGATGACACCCAAAGAAACGACACACTATATCAAAAGGATGATAGGAAAGTCAAGGAGGCTCACTAAAAGAAACCTCAAGAAGATGTTCATACCTCTCCAAGGTAAAAATCAAAGTTCAAATTATAATTCTAACGTGACTTGCTATGGATACAACAAAAGGGGACACATCAAGCCAAATTGCCCGGATAAAAAGAAGAAAGAAAACTCAAAAGAAAAGAAGAAGAAGAAGAAGGTGATGGTTGCACAAGCCACATGGGACACCTCAAGTAGTGAGTCCTCAGTGTTGAGGCAATTTTGCCCCAAGCGATTTAGATTTTAATGTTTGGCTAAATCAGGTTAAGTTAGGCAATGCTTATTGATCTAACATGTGTGACTTGAGTTCATAGGAAAGTCCAGGAATGAAGTCTTGGCATTTGGTAAAGTCCCGGAGGCACGACCTCTTGGCAAAGGACGAAGTTCCGGAGGTGAGGCATCTTGGCAAAAGAAGTCTTAGCACGACAAAGTCGAAGAAAACGTATCAAGCAAGTGCAAGGAAGTGCACGAGGCTTGTGGAAGGTGTTTGAAGACTTGTGTCAAGGCTAAGGGATAAAAAGAAGCAGGAAAAGTGAATTTTTAGCTTAGACAGTCGACTGGCCCTGCCAGCAGTCGACTGGGGTTGATCCGAAGAACACACAGCCTGTTGGGATGTATACTAGAATCCTAGCTATGTAAATAAATATTATGAAATAAGAATCACATTTGGTCAATATTTACATTTAGTTTTTATGCAAGTGTCCATTTAATCTATATTGTAGATAAACATGGTATGCGGAGTCACACACAGAAGACCATGTTATCAGTTCCTTATAGATTATAAATAGTGCTCACAACCAAGATGGACTGGACAAACCATTAGAGTGGTTGTAGTGTAATTTGGTCTTAGTCTGTCTTGACTATAGAATTACACTAATACACTAAGTGTGTATTAAGCTGGACCATCTGAGGATTGTTCGATTTATACTGACTATATAATCGAACTAAACCTCTGTTACTATAGTTGTATATGCTCTTAATCCCGATATAATAACAAACACATGTGCTTAGTATGTACTTCTTTAATTCATCAAAGGGTGAGATTTAGATCGATAGATCAATAGGTCTGATGAGTTGGGAAGTAGTATTATGTACATGGTGTGTTGTTTGTTGGCATTCTGGATCTCCATCATATGTTCCGAATTCTACCCGCTCCGAGAAGCGTAGAACTCCACAGGACAAAAATTTTATCCCGCCTGGATCAATTGACAAAGTCTACAAAAGACTAAGTTAATCGATCCTCAGGATTGCCGATTCCTAAATTACTAACTACGGTTTTAATCTAACAATTCTACTACGATTTAAAATGAGGAAACTAAATCATACCAGAACTTTGTAGATAACTTCAAAGCCTTCCGCTGTATTCCTAACTTCTTCCTGGACGTTGGGTGGACAACATACCTCCAGAAACAAAGGAACTGCAACCTCCGGATGATGAAGCCTTGGATCGCCTTGCTTCTTCTCGCAGCAGCTTCGCCTCTTCTTGTCTCCCACCTTGGATCCGGCCCTTCACACCTTGGACAGGTTTCGACCACCACAAGAGAGAAAGGAAAGGGGCGGAGGAAGAAGAAGAAAAAGGAAAAGAAGGAGGGGAAGAGGAAGGGGGCGGTGGCACCAAAGAAGAGAGGAGCTCACTTTCTTTTTCCCCTTTGTCTCCTTTTATAGCCTCACGCCCAAACCAAGTCATGGCTACCCATTCAAAATTTTTTTTAAATTTTGATTGATTCCGCGAACCAATTCTAAATTATAGAAACCTCTTAAATCCGGGCCTTTAGATTGGCTTGCTTGGTTTCTAGCCGTTAGATCTTTTCAGAATTATTTAAAAAATAATTCCAACCTTATCTAGATGTGGCCGGCCACTTATGGATGGGTTTGGTTCAATCCGTGAACTAACTTTACATTAAAGAAGAAAATAAAACTGAACCGAGAGATCTCATCCGTCGGATGCAACTTAATCTCATCTAACGGTTACGATATAATTTTCTTTAATATAACTTAATCCCATNNAAAAATCAGACATTGGTGCTAACAATGACCTTCTGATCTTTAGAACTGTAAAATAAACCACCCTTCGTTTCTCTAGGATAACCCATAAACAAGTGAACTTCCGTACGAGGTTCCAACTTTATCAGCATCTCCTTTCAGCACATGTGCTGGACTACCCCAAATTCGAACGTGTTTCAAACTAGGCTTACGCTCAGTCCACAATTCGGTGGGAGTAGAAGGTACTGATTTAGAAGGTTCCAAGTTCAAAATGTATGCCGCTGTTTCTAGAGCATATCCCTAAAACGAAGTTAGTAATTCTGAATAACTCATCATCGATCTAATCATTTCCATAAGAGTCCTATTCCTTCGTACCACCACACCATTCTGTTGTGGTGTACCAGGTGCAAACAATTGGGATTGAATTTCAACCTCTGATAAGTAACTCTTAAACTCTCCTAAGAGGTACTTTCCACCACGATTAGATCGTAGTGCCCTGATACTTTTACATTGATGTTTCTCCGCATCAGCCTTATATTCTTTGAACTTATCAAAGCACTCAGACTTGTGGTGCATCAAGTAAATGTATCCTTATTTCGAATAGTCATCTATAAAAGAGATGAAATATTCAAAACTACCTCTTTCTTGGATAGTCATGGGATCACACAAATCAGAATGAACCAATTCCAACACTTCTTTGGCTCTATACCCCTTTGCATTAAAAAACCTCTTGGTCATTTTACCTTCCAAGTAGGATTCACAGGTTGAAAAATTTTCCACCACCAGTGAACCTTAAAGGTCCATTAGCTATTAACCTTTGAATTCTACTTAAGTTAATATGACCTTTCCTTAGATGCCAAAGATATGTTTAGTTCATTTGCGAAGGTTCTTTTCTCTTATTAAAATTAGAAGATGTGTTATTAATTTTCATTTATTGCATCATGGGATTTATTTGATTAAGAGTATTGTCAATCAACGTACTAGAACAGATATTAACCCTATTTTTCTTGATAACAACTTTATTATAAAAAAATAGAATATCTATCCATGAATAATTTAGAAACTGAAATTAAATTCTTTCTAAAATATGGTACGTAAAGACAATTACTCAAAATCAAAATTTTATTTATCTCAAAATGTAAATAAACATCTCCCACTGCAATAGCAGCCACTTTCGTAGCATTGCCTATGTAGACGGTAATCTCCCCTTCACGTAGTTACCCCTGCAAAGAATTGCAGGCATGATCAGTGGCTTTCGTATCTACACATCAAGTAGCGGTAGATAACACCACTAAACATGTTTCAACTACTAATGAATAAGATATACCTCTATTGTTCTCTTTTCTAAGAGGATAGTCCACCTTCCAATGTCCAAACTGCTTGGCTTCCTGCTTGGTAGCCCAATTCTGGTATCCGAAGAGTTCTTTGAGATTGAGCATTATGTCATAGGGAGTAGGCATGGCCTGATACTAATATTGCAGTACATTTGACATAAAAGATAAAATATAACACCGCACCATCTCATCTGCCTTAACCTATTTCATATGTCTCTCTATCTCCTCTTTACTAGAATTATCAGGCACACTAGGACAGACCTTGAAAAATACGAATTTGTACTCCTCAGCAGTTAAGACAATGTCCAAGTTCCGTTTCCAATCAATACAATTAGGACTAGTAATTTTGTTTTCTTTTAGAATAATACAAGTGGGTTGAAAGTCATAATGAAATCCTAAGAATTGCATATTTGGTCAAAATCTTTAGAATTTCAAATAATATTGAAGGCATAAGGTTATAGGAGGTGTTTGAAGGTCGAGGTCTAGGTCAAGAGAAGTTGGAATGGGATTTTTCAACTTCACCAGTCGACTGGTCCTGCCAGCAGTCGACTGCTCATAAATCAGACGCACACAGAAAAATCAGTCGAGCCAGAGGAAGACAGGAGTCGACTGGGCAGTCGACTGGCCCTGCCAGCAGTCGACTATGCCAGTCGACTTCTTGATCAATCGACTGATATTTGAACGTTGCAGAAAGAAGGCAAGCATTTAATGTACTTTAATCCAAGATTTTGTTGTCGATTGAAGTCATCAGTCGACTGGCCCTGCCAGCAGTCGACTGATGTCGAAGAATTATAAAAGAAGTCTGCTCGAGATCAACTCAAGAATTCTGCCATTCTTTTATTCTTTCGCGCTTCTTTTGAGAACGTGTTGTTCTCTGATTCTTTGCTTTCTTCCTCTCCTCCTGAACATTCTTTCATATCATTTTGAGGAGATCAAAAAGGTTGTAAAGGTTTCTCCGCCTTTGAGGTTTTCGAGAAGGAGACGATTCATAGTGCAGCGGGTGTGTGCGTGCGTGTGGATCCTTGGATTAGTCATCTCTGCGGAGGTGGATACCAAGTAAACAAACCGGGTTAGCGTTGATTTATTATTTTCTCTATTATATTTTGCTTCCGCTAACACTCTTGCAGAGAAACAATCGAAGAAGATTCGAAAAACGCTATTCACCCCCTCTAGCGAACCAACCGATCCTAACACACATCTCCACAATGGCATGATATTGTCCACTTTGGGCCTAAGCCCTCATGGTTTTGTTCTTGGGCTCTCCCCAAAAGGTCTCATGCCAATGGAGATACTTTCCATCCTTTTAAACTCATGATCTTTCCCATGTGTTTTAGATGTGGGACTATGTTTGCACCCTTGCAACCCAATAATCCACCCCCCCTCAAACAAAAGACCACTGGAAGCTCCGTTACCATTTCTCATGGTCCGACTGCCATTTCTCATGGTCTGGCTGCCATTTCTCATGGTCTGGCTGCCATGTCCTCATGGTCTGGCTGTCATGTCCCTCATGGTCCGTCTGCCATGTCCCTCATGGTCCGAGCCTCCCCTACTTCCTTTATTTTTTCCCGAGGGCCCCCACATGATTAGATCTCGATCATGGCTCATCCGGTGGTTAGTCCGGTGAAGAGCGGCCTCGCTCTGAAACCAATTGTTGGGTCTAAAGAATGTCCACATCTCCCCAATGGTATGATATTGTCCACTTTGGGCCTAAGCCCTCATGGTTTTGTTCTTGGGCTCTCCCCAAAAGGTCTCATGCCAATGGAGATACTTTCCATCCTTTTAAACCCATGATCTTTCCCATGTGTTTTAGATGTGGGACTATGTTTGCACCCTTCCAACCCAACAGAAGAAATTTAAGGCCAAGGCGAATGAAGGAATCCTTGTGGGTTATTCATCCTCTAGTAAAAGCTATTGGATTTACAATAAAAGAACTTAAATCATTGAAGAATCGTCAAATGTTGAATTTGACGAGTCAAGTAACACCTACCCTAGAAGATCGTAAATCGATGAGGACATAATTGCACAAACAAAAGAAATAACCAAAAAAATGAAAAATCTACAAATAGAAAGCAACAATCTAGGGAGAGGAAGAAATGACCTTGAGGATAAGCCTAAATGCAACAATAATGAGTGTGAGAAGCCCATTAAGACTAGGACTCTTAGGCATCATCAAGATCATCCTATTGACCAAGTTGTAGGGGATATAGAACTAGGAGTAAGAACTAGGGTTTTCATGGCAGACCAACCAAGCCAAAGGAGATAAATCTCTAAAATCAATCTTTTTAGTTCTATTCTTTAAAACTTTTTTTTTATTGGATTAATTCTCTTATGTTTTGTATCCTCGCATCATGCATTGCATTACTATTAGAGTTAGGATAAAACATGTAGCACATAGACCTTCTAAGAGATAACTTCCTCAAAGAACTGAAAATGCACCACAATATCCAAATCCATCTTACTTTGAGAACACTCCTGAACCTAGATTCTATTCTCTGGCGGCCCAAAACATCTTTGAAACAACTGATTTTCATCTTATGGATGTTAGGTTTATAAATAAATCTTTCTTCCAGTCATATGCACCTGGGTTGTACGAACTCATTACCTTTTATCAGTTGGAATCTCTTGTTAACTGCAATTACAATGTAAACCTAGACATGTATAAGGAATTCTTTGTGAACCTTCGTCCTATTGATGCAAACGAAAACAACTACAAAACCACTGTTGCAGGGAGATCATTAAATTTTAATCCTGAGGTTATACGATCTTTTCTACGCCTTCGACCATCGACAAACCCTTTTGTGTGCTTTCCTGAAGTTTCTGGACCTATCACTGGTACTTTCTCATACATCACAGTCAACCAAATCCATGAACAATATTTTAGTGTTCCAAGAAATCTCTTCATAAGAATCTTTCAAGACAATGAAATGTCAGCGATTCATTATGTTTGGTATAGGATAGTTCTGAATTGTATCCTTCCACTTGTAACTCGAGGTCGATCAGTAGTTAAAATTCCTCATCTTATCATGATGTATGCATTAGAGCAACATCTAGACATCGACATTGCTCTTCATGTCTTCTCAGTCATCCTCCATTATTCTGGTGTTTCAAAAGGTAAACTATATATGCCATTTGGAAATATCATCACTCAATTCATTGCATCCAAGGGTATTGACATATCACTAGGTATCATTCGTCCACTCTCAAAAGATTATGATCAGTTGAGAGCCAAACATCTAAAGCTAGCAAAGATTCAACCTCATGGTGCAACTCTGGCATGGAAGCGTGACATTCAGCCAGGTGTTGCACAGCCAACTGAGGCTCCTGAGTTAGAGGAGGGTGACGATGCACCTACTGAGCCTGCAGCTGCCACTTCTTCCACTAGCTTAGATGAGCGGCTAGTACATCTTGAACAAAGAATGGACAAGAGATTTGACGATCTTGAAGGACGCATTCAGGGGTATTATGATCATGTTGATTCATACTATCAGGAGGTTCGGAGCCTTCGTCAAGAATGGACATCTGCTGCACAAAGACATAATGAAATGTATCAGCAACAGTAGCAGATGTTTGACATGATGTAGAGGATGCACATGTCATTCCAAGCTCCTCCTCCTCTTGGTGATGATGATGTTGGTATGTAGTTTGAGATACTTGATGGTTCTATGAATTTTTGTAAAACTTAAAAACTTTGATTGTGCTTGTGATGATATGGATGTCTTATTTGACTGTGATATGCTTTTAATCGATGTTGAAAGTGATGCTTTTAAATTCTTTTAGTTTGTAGTGCTTATATTGTTATAATTGTGTGATATGTTTGATTCATATATCTTGCATGGATATAGGGGGAGCTTAGGATTGAAAATGAATTTTTAAATCTAATAGATTTAGGGGGAGTATCTTGGGTTACAAATAACTCCTTAATATAAAACAAATTTATAAATCTCAAGGAATTAAGATCCCATACCATTTCTTATATGACATCAAACATCCTAGAACCATTAAAGAGTGAAACTATTTACTCATTCAAACTGATGATACTTAGTTCTTTAAAACTCAAAATTTTAAGTTTTTGATACATGGTATCAAAATGACTTTTTATTGATGCAAAAATATTGAAACCAATTTTCTCTCACACAAAATGGATTAAGAAATTACATTGTCAAAATTTTAGAATTTTTGGACGAAATTTGAATTAGTTATGAATTTCTAAAGTTGGGCTGAAAAATCAGACTTTCAACCATCAGTCGACTGAGACAGATACCAATCGACTGATATCTCTGTGACATTATGATTTTGACCTGTTTTCTTGAAAATTGACCATTCCTTGACATCAAATACTTGATGTATGCTCTATAATTGCTCTACTAGTAAAAAGGACTGGTACAAACAATACCTCAATACCCAAAAATATTTTGATACTAATGCATATCTCTTAACAATTTAAATTTCTTGGCACATAATATCAAAATGGTATTTTTAAGATTGAAAATATATTGAAACCATTTTTCCATAATTGCTTATGGGTCATTAAATCAGAATGTCAAATTTCATATTTTTCTAAATTAATATGAATTAGTTAAGATTTTTCGAAGTTGGCACTAAAAATCAGATTATCAGTCATCAGTCGACTGATGCAGATAAGCAGTCGACTGATGTCTCTATTTTTCGAATTATGCTAAATTTTTAAATGAATTTTTGATTCCATCTTGTCACATTTAATATACTCCTTGTTCACTGACTGCGCTTGAGTGTCTACTCTTATTATTTTCGTGCTTGAACAAAGGAGAAGTAAGGATTAAAGGGGAGAAAGTTACAATGTTAGTCATAATTCATTTCCTCTTGAAACGATTGACTACTTATTCATAATTTGCTCTGATAATTACTGATTTTTGCTGTATGTCAAAAAGGGGGAGAATGAAATGGAATGTTAGGCCTTCATAATTATTCATGGTTACTTATTCATGCTTAGTATTTATGCCTACTTGATTAATTCTGATTAAAGCATAATTATATATGGTGATATCATACTTGCTGTATTAAAGACCTAACTTAATTGATTTTTGTCAAACATCAAAAAGGGGGAGATTGTTGAGGCAATTTTGCCCCAAGCGATTTGGATTTTAATGTTTGGTTAAATCAGGTTAAGTTAGACAATGCTTGTTGATCTAACATGTGTGACTTGAGTTCACAGGAAAGTCCAGGAATGAAGTCTTGGCATTTGGTGAAGTCCCAGAGGCACGGCCTCTTGGCAAAGGACGAAATCCCGGAGGTGAGGCCTCTTGGCAAGAGAAGTCTTAGCACGACAAAGTCGAGGGAAACGTGTCAAGCAAGTGCAAGGAAGTGCACGAGGCTTGTGGAAGGCGTTTAAAGACTTGTGTCAAGGCTAAGGGATAAAGAAGAAGCTGGAAATGTGAATTTTCAGCTTAGGCAATCGACTGGCCCTAACAGTAGTCGATTGGGGTTGATCCGAAGAACACATAGCCAAGAACAGAAAGATCAATCGAGTGGACAGTCGACTGGGACCAGTCGACTGGCATTAGAGTAGTCGACTGATATACTACCGTTGGGAGATAACTGGCAAATTAAATACATATTTAATTGCCGTTGAAGCCCATCAGTCGACTGACCCTAGGAGCAGTCGACTGGTGCACTGAAATTTATAAAAAGAGTGGTCAACATCACAGAATATATCAATCAGATTCTTTCATCTTCTTTACTGCTCTTTTACACTGTAAAAGCTCTTCTCTTCCTCTCATACTTCACTACAAATCTTGTATGAGGAAGACGTCCTGTTGTGAAGATTTCTCCGCCTTCGAAGTGCGATTCGAGAAGGAAATTGTTTTCATAGTGGAATCGTTGGTTGTGTGTGTGGATCCTTGGATTAGTCACCTCATTGAGGTGGATACCAAGTAAATCGAACCGGGTTAGCGTTTGTTTCTTTGTGCTTTATCATTATCTCTTTGCTTCCGCTAACAAACTCGCAGAGAAAAATCGAAAAACGCTATTCACCCCCCTCTAGCAAATGCCTCGATCCCAACATTCAGATGATGAGGAAGAAGTGTGCCACATTACTCGGCACATGGCGCTCATGGCACAAAAGGATGATCAATACACATCAAGTGAAAAGGAAGAGTCAAGCGAAGATGAATCCTCCTCAAGTGAGGATGAGGTAATGGATAGTGCTAAACAAAAATTTATTTTTCGTACAATGGCTTATCTTAGGAATGCTTTAGTTAAATCAAAATCTAAGGTCAAAGCATTAAAAGAAGAACTTAGAACAACTAGGAATACCAACCTTGACCACCATGACTTATGTGAAGAAAATGAAAAATTGAAAAATGAAATTGTGGATCTAAAGAAATGCTTAGAGAAATTCACCTTAGGGTCTAGAAACCTTGACATGATCCTAAACAGTCAACGGGCGGTATACAACAAGGCGGGCTAGGATATAGGCCTAAAGAGGTGTCTTACATTTCATTAGTAGATAGACAAAGGGTGTTAAACAAATCACCTAAGGACAAGGTTAGACAAGCTTGGGTTCCTAAAAAGTATTTACAAAATGTAAGTGAATCAAGTTTTTGGGTTCCAAAATGTGATGTATTTTATGTTGTTTAGGTGAGAGAGAAGAAGGATACGGGCATGTGGATTATGGATAGTGGATGTTCAAGACACATGACCGGAGATGTAAGTAAATTCACAAAAATAAAATACATAAAGAAAGGAGAAGTATCTTTTGGGAATAGTGGGAAACTCAAAATCATAGGTAGAGGTACCATTGAGGTCTCATCCAAAATTAAAATTCATAGAGTTTTATTAGTCAAAAACATGGAATTTAACTTGCTTAGTGTAAGTCAATTATGTGACTCGGGCTATCAAGTTGAGTTTCATGCAAATAAATATTTGGTTAGGCAAATTGGTGAGAAAAATGTTATACTAGAAGGCTATAGGAACCGAAATCTTTATTATCTCAATTTGGCTTTTGCTTCTAACCCGTATGTTGAGTGTTTCATGTCAAAAGAAGAAGAAGGATGGCTATGGCACAGGAGGCTTGGACACATCAACATGAAAACCATAGCAAAAGTGGCAAACAAGGAGTTGGTGAAAGGACTACCAAAGCTCAAGTATGTCAAGAACAAAATGTGTGATGCATGCCAAGAGGGTAAGCAACCAAAATCATCACACAAAGGTAAAACTCTAACTAGTACTACATTACCTTTGGAATTATTGCATTTAGACTTATTTGATTGTCATAGTACTCCCTCATTGAATGGAAATAAATATTGCTTGGTTATAGTAGATGACTATTCAAGATATTCTTGGGTGTTTTTCATGAAACATAAGGATGATACCTTAGACATTTTTATTGGGTTTAGTAAAAGGGTTGAAAATGAAAGAACACTAAAAATAAATAGAATTAGGAGTGATCATGGTGGAGAGTTTGAAAATTCAAAATTCTCCAAATATTGCTTAGAAAATGGATACAAGCATGAGTTCTCATGTGCAAGGACCCCTCAACAAAATGGAGTTGTTGAGAGGAAAAATAGGGCTTTACAAGAAGCCGCTAGAACTATGCTAAATGCATATTCACTACCCACATATCTATGGGCAGAAGCGGTTAACACCGCTTGCTACATTCAAAACAGGGTAGCAATTCATAGATTTTTAGGAAAAACTCCTTTTGAGTTGTGGAGTGGCAAAATTCCAAAGATTAGTTACTTTCGAGTGTTTGGATGTAAGGTTTATATCTTAAACACTAAGGATGAGTTGAAGAAGTTTGAGGCCAAGGCGGATGAAGGAATCCTTGTGGGTTACTCATCCTCTAGTAAAAGCTATAGGGTTTACAATAAAAGAACTCAAACCATTGAAGAGTCATCAAATGTTGAATTTGACGAGTCAAGTAACACCTACCCTAGAAAATCGCAAATTGATGAGGATATAAATGCACAAACAAAAGAAATAACCAAAGAAATGAAAAATTTACAAATAGAGAGCAACAATCTAGGGGGAGGAAGAAATGACTTGAGGATGAGCCTAAATGCAACAATAACAAGTGTGAGGAGCCCATTAAGACTAGGACTCTTAGGCATCATCAAGATCACCCTATTGACCAAGTGGTAGGGGATATAGAACTAGGAGTGAGAACTAGGTCTCAATTTAGAAATGAAACAAGTCAAATTGCCTTAATCTCCCAATGTGAACCTAAAACAATCGATGAGGCTCTAAGTGATACGGATTGGATCCTAGCAATGCAAGAAGAACTAAACCAATTCGAAAGAAGCAATGTATGGGAACTAGTTCCAAGACCCAATGACAAGACAATTGTGACCACAAAATGGGTGTTTAGGAACAAATTAGATGATCAAGGAATTGTAACTAGGAATAAGGCTAGATTGGTGGCTAGAGGTTTCAATCAAGTTGAAGGACTAGATTATGATGAGACCTATGCACCGGTAGCTAGATTAGAGTCCATTCGAATCCTTCTAGGATATGCCGCATACATGGGTTTTAAACTCCATCAAATGGATGTAAAATCGGCATTTCTAAATGGATTCATTAAGGAAGAAGTATATGTAGAGCAACCTCCCGGTTTTGAGAGTGTTGATTTTCCCAACCATGTGTATAAGCTTAAGAAAGCCTTATATGGGTTAAAGCAAGCTCCAAGAGCTTGGTATGAGAGGTTATCAACCTTTCTAATATCAAAAGGCTTTAGGAGAGGGACTATTGATCCAACATTGTTTATAAAGTCAAAAGAAAGTGATATTTTTGTTGCCCAAGTGTATGTTGATGATATCATTTTTGGGTCAACTAATGATGACTTCCTACATGAATTCATCAAACATATGGAAGATGAGTTTGAGATGAGTCTAGTTGGAGAGCTCACTTTCTTCTTAGGACTAC
This sequence comes from Curcuma longa, assembly GCF_044706935.1. Classification (NCBI taxonomy): domain Eukaryota; kingdom Viridiplantae; phylum Streptophyta; class Magnoliopsida; order Zingiberales; family Zingiberaceae; genus Curcuma; species Curcuma longa. Next base: position 12,642,892 of record NC_133880.1, on the reverse strand, counting down.
AAGTAAAACAAACAAGTGAGGGAACTCATGTGTTTCAAACAAAATATGCAAAAGAAATGATAAAGAAATTTGGAATGGAAAATGCTAAAACAATATCAACTCCAATGGGAACAAATGTAAAATTGGATAAAGATGATGAGGGTAAAAGTACAGATTCAAAGCAATATAGGAGCATGATTGGTAGCTTCTCTATCTAACCGCTAGTAGACCGGACATTTTATTTGCGGTTGGGATGTGTGCAAGGTTTCAATCATGCGCAAAAGAATCACACCTTGCGGCTGTAAAAAGGATTCTAAAATACATTAAGGGAACCTTAAATGTAGGTCTTTGGTACCCAAGAAACCAAAATTTTGATCTAATTGGGTATACTGACTCAGACTATGCAGGATGTAAGTTAGATAGAAAGAGCACTAGTGGTGGATGTCAATTTCTTGGAGCCTCCTTAGTTAGTTGGAGTAGTAGAAAACAACCATGTGTAGCTTTGTCTACTACAGAGGCAGAGTATGTGGCCTTAGGAGGATGTGTAGCTCAACTTTTATGGATGATGCATACACTTAAGGATTATGAGCTAAATTATTCCAAGGTTCAAATCATGTGTGACAACATGAGCACAATTAACTTAACGAAAAATCCAGTGCATCATTCAAGAACTAAACATATTGAGATAAAACATCACTTCATAAGGGACACATGGCAAGAGGTGATATAGAACTAAGCTACATTGAATCAAAGTCAAATCTTGCCGATATATTCACCAAACCACTACCCGAAGCCGAATTCACAAAAATAAGAAGAGGGTTAGGAATGTGCCTTGTGGAATAAAAGTATTTAGCATTGTATGAGCCAACAACATGAACTTTTACATCTCACAATATATTAGGATGACTTTGAATGTGTATTGGTGTTTTGAATGATATGTGAGATGATAGGATGATACTCATACCTCACAAATGCTTTCTAGCATCTTGATGTGGTGTAAATTGTATCTTTTCAATCATTTTAGACCAACTATGGGGAAGGCAAATGTTTAATTAATGGACATCTTGCTCATAGATCATAGTTGGACATTTTAAACAATTTCACACCATTTCAACAATTATCTAAGGATAGAGAGACAAAAGACCAGAATTCAATTCATAACAAATCCTAAACTTGATACAAAATGCACGTATTTGTGCCAAACTTCAAAGTTTGTATCAAACATGGAAACAAGAACATTTTTCACAAATTCATATTTTTCCCTAATAGAGAATGTCAAAACAAACATGCCTGCAAAATTTTAGATTTTTTTGAATTTTGTGAAATTTCTGATGCATTTCTGAAGTTCGTATCAGAAGGCTGATTTCAGGACATCAGTCGACTGAGACAGAAATGTCAGTCGACTGATGCTATTCGTCAAACAAGCACAGAAAAATCAGTCGACTGAGCAGTCGACTGCTTCACTCGACTGATCTTTCTGTGAGTTTTTACAAAGGGCATCAGTCGACTGCAAATGGCTCAGTCGACTGATAGCAGTCGACTGGCAACCCAGCAGTCGACTGATGGCGCGATTTCTATATAAGCAATCTTAAACGGCGGTCGACTGCTAACCCTAGGGTTGCGTCGATCCAGCCGTGATCTTCCTCTCCAAGCTTCCTCCAGCCTCCTAGAGACCAAATACTCCCTATTTTTCATCTCCTACTACCTCTACTCTCCATTTACTAAGCAAAAACTAGGGTTTTTCATGGAGAACCAACCAAGTCAAAGGAGGTAAAACTCTAAAAATCAATCCTTTTTGGTTCTATTCTCTTACAACTGGTTTTTGGACTAATTTGCTTATGTTTTCTTGTCTTTGCATCATGCATTGCATTACTCTTAGAGTTAGGCAAAAGCATGTAGCACATAAACCTTCTAGGAGACCAATTCCTCATAGGAGTGAAAATGCACCACAATACATCCTAACCCATCATATTTTGAGACCACTCCTGAACCTAGATTCTACTCTCCGGCGGCCCAAAACATGTTTGAAACCACTGATTTTAATCTTATGGACGTTCGGTTCCTCAACAAATCCTTTTCCAATCATATGCACCTGGGCTTATATGAACTTATCAACTTCTATCAGTTAGAACCTCTTGTTTCATGTAATTGCAATATAAACCTGGACATGTGCAAAGAATTCTTTGTGAACCTTCGTCCAATTAATGCAATTGAAAACAACTACAAAACCACTGTTGCAGGGACATCAATAGATTTTAATCCTGAGATTATAAGATCTTTTCTACGACTTCGCCAATCGGCAAATCCATTTGTGTGCTTTCCTGATGTCCCTGGACCTATCACTGGAACCTTCTCTCATATAACCATCAACCAAATTCATGAACACTATTTTGGTGTGGCAAGAAATCCATTTTTAAGAATCTTTCAAGCCACCCAAATGTCAGCAATTCACTATGTCTGGTATAGGATAATCCTGGACTGTATTCTTCCCCTTGTAACCAGAGGTCGATCAGTGATAAGAATTCCCCATCTAGTCATGATGTATGCATTAGAGCAACACCTAGACATTGACATTGCTCTTCATATCTTCTCTGTCATCCTTCATTACTCTGTCCCTTCAAAAGGCAAGCTGTACATGCCATTTGGAAACATCATTACTCAATTCATTGCATCCAAGGGAATTGACACCTCAGTGGGTACCATTCATCCGCTCTCAAAAGACTATGATCAGCTGGGAGCAAGACATTTAAAGCTAGCAAGGATTAAACCTCATGGTGCCACTCTGGCATGGATTCGTGACATTCAGCCAGGTGCTGCACAGCCAGCTGAGGCTCCTGAGTCCGAGGAGGATGAAGCTGCACCTACAGGCACTGCAGCTGCCACCTCTTCCTCCACTAGCTTAGATGAGCGGATTCTTCATCTTGAAGAAAGGATGGACAAGAGATTTAACGATCTTGAAGGACGCATCCAGGGGTATTATGATCATGTTGATTCATACTATCAGGAGGTTCGGGGCCTTCGTCAGGACTGGACATCTGCTGCACAAAGACAGAATGAAATGTATCAGCAGCAGCAGCAGATGTTTGACATGATGCAGAGGATGCACATGTCATTTTCAGGCTCCACCTCCTCCTCCTGCAGATGATGATGCGGATATGTAGTTTGAGGGACTTGTTGATTTCCGTGACTTTTGATGTATAACCTAAAACTATGGTAGTATGATGATCATGAACTCTAGCAACTTTCACTACTTGTATGATGATACATTATGTGATTGTAGTTGTTGTATGCTTTTGTGATGTTTAATCATATTTTTGTTAGGTAGTTTCTATGTGAATGTGATGAATTAAGGGGGAGCATTTACACTGAAAAAGAAACTATTACATGGATAAAGGGGGAGTTTTAGATTGAAAATGAAAATCTTAAATCTATTGATTTAGGGGGAGCATCTTGGGTTAAAATAATTCTCTAAGATAAAACAAATTCACAAATTTCAAGGAATTAAGATCTCATGACATTTCTTATAGGATATCACACATCCTAGACCCTTTAATGAGTGACATTATCTATTCATTTACATTGATGATACTTAGTTCATTAGAAACTTAAAGTTTCAAGTTTTTGATACATGGTATCAAAATGACTTTTTAATGATGCAAAATTTATGAAACCAATTTTCTCTCACAACAAATGAGTTAAGATATTACATTGTCAAGTTTCATAATTTTTCGATGAAAATTGAATTAGTTATGAATTTCTGAAGTTGGGCTGAAAAATCAGACTTTACAGTCATCAGTCGACTGAGACAGAAATGTCAGTCGACTGATGCCTCTGTGTTATTGTGTTTTTGACCTGTTTTCTTGGAAATTGACCATTCCTTTGACATCAAACTCTTGATGTATGTCCTAGAATTACATTACTGGTCAATTGGACTGGTCCAAACATAACACTTCAATGCCCAAAACACTTTGATATTGATACATTATTTTTAAAATTTAAAATTCTTGGCACATGGTATCAAAATAGTATTTTAACATTGAAAATACCTTGAAACTATTTTTCCCAATATTCTTATGGGTCAATATATCATAGTGTCAAATTTCATATTTTTTTGAATTAAACTGAATTTGTTATGGATTTTTGAAGTTGGCACTGAAAATCAGTTTATCAGACATCAGTCGACTGATGCAGATAGCAGTCGACTGATGCCCCTGTTTTCAGAATCATGCTGAATTTTTAATGGATTTTTGATTCCATCTTGCCACTTATTAGAAGGTATTTACTCTACTCTTTGTTCAATGATATGCTCAAACTTATAATTTTATTTTTGGTGCTTGAACAAAGGAGAAGTAAGGATTAAGGGGGAGAAAGTAACAACGTTTGTCATAATTTGCTCCTTCTTGAAAATTTATTTACTTATTCATATTTACTCTGATAATTACTACTTTTTGCTGTATGTCAAAAAGGGGGAGAATGAAATGGTAAAGTTAGGCTTTCATGATTATTCATGGTTATTCATTCATGCTTAGTATTTATGTTGCTATTAATGTTGATTAACTCTGATTAGAGCATGATTATTTATTGTGATATTATACATGCTGTATTAAAGACCTAACTTAAATGATTTTTGTCAAACATCAAAAAGGGGGAGATTGTTGGGGCAATTTTGCCCCAAGCGATTTGGATTTTAATGTTTGGCTGAATCAGTTTAAGTTAGGCAATGTTTGTTGATCTAACATGTGTGACTTGAGTTCACAGGAAAGTCCAGGAATGGAGTCTTGGCATTTGGTGAAGTCCCGGAGGCGCGGCCTCTTGGCAAAGGACGAAGTCCCGGAGGCGAGGCCTCTTGGCAAGAGAAGACTTAGCACGACAAAGTCGAGGGAAACGTCTCAAGCGAGTGCAAGGAAGTGCACGAGGCTTGTGGAAGGCGTTTGAAGACTTGTGTCAAGGCTAAGGGATGAAGAAGAAGCTGAAAAAGGAAGTTTTCAGCTTGGTCAGTCGACTGGCCCTGCCAGCAGTCGACTGGGGTTGATCCGAAGAACACACAGCCAAGTTTCAGAAGTATCAGTCGACTGAAGTTTGAATTCCAGTCGACTGGGGTCAAACAGAAAGATCAGTCGAGAGGACAGTCGACTGATACCAGTCGACTGGTGTTGGAGCAGTCGACTGGTAGACTACCGTTGGGCGACAGCTGGCCAATTAAATGCGTATTAAATAGCCGTTGAAGCCCATCAGTCGACTGGCCCTAGGAGCAGTCGACTGGTGCACTGAATTTTATAAAAAGAGCGGTCAACGTCGCAGAGAAAAATACCTGATTCTTTCATCTTCTTGATTGCTCTTTTACATTGTTAAAACTCTTTCTCTTCCTCCTAAACTTCACTACAAATCTTGTACGAGGAAGAAACTCTGTTGTGAAGGTTTCTCCGCCTTCGAAGCGTGCTTCGAGAAGGAGGTTGTTTTCATAGTGGAATCGTCGGCTGCGTGTGTGGATCCTTGGATTAGTCACCTCGTTGAGGTGGATACCAAGTAAATAACCGGGTTAGCGTTTGATCTTTGTGCTTTATATTATTACTTTGCTTCCGCTAACAATCTCGCAGAGAAAGATCGAAAAATGCTATTCACCCCCTCTAGCGAACGCCTCGATCCCAACAGTAAGGTATACGTCTCCTTTTTCAAAGAGCGGTGAATCCTCTGTGGGTTATTTAAACACCTTCAAACACTTCGACTTATACCCAATCATTTCAGGTTCACATCTCCTTGGAGATGCTTGCTTAAGATGCCAAATTCTAAGCTTCCGCGACCAAGGTGACTTGAATACCATAAGTCAAAGGAAACTCGCACTTAAGCTGCACTGATATCTTCATTGACATATATATCAAACCATATGAAGTCTCAAAGCAGGTCACTCCAATGAACTGGTTACCTTTAACCAGCATCCACGTTTAACTCTCAACATCCAATGTCTCTAGCAGTGAGATCAGCTATTTGATTAACCAAGGAGTTCAAACGTGCTAGTCTCGACAAAATCGATGACGTTCGTGCTCATCAATTTCTGGACTATGGATAATTCTAATACGTTCATAATTACATGTGTAGATATGTTCACTAGTTGTGATAGAAATCATAAATTCTCACGCTATGAATTGTATTGCGGGCATTCAGTATTTGAGTTTAAGATCCAATCAAACACATATGGAATGTGCACTCAAATAGTGAATTGTTATTTATCCAATAAATAGTATAACTGTAAGGCGATTGCCTTAGGACAACTCTCAAATGTAACACAACCTCGCGCAGGTCCTTGCATAATTCTCCTTTCTACAAACGACAAGCAGCCAAATCAGCCTCTGCCTGGATCAGGTTTTTTCTAGAAGATTCGATCTCTGCCAGGGTCTTCATCACTTCCTCTTGAGACAGCTTGAGATCAGTTTGGGCCTTCACTAAATCTTGTTCTAGTTGTTGAAGTCGTCTAGTGCGTAGGTCGGCATCTTTCCTCAGCTTCTCTATCTCCATCCGCATCATATCTACTTCAGCTCGGGTTGCTTCGTTGGCCATGCGGGCTTTCTCTATCTCTGCCCGGGCTCAAGCTTCATCAATCTCTTTTGCAGGATTACTCAGTTGATTCTTTAGCTCGGCCACTTGTGCCTCAAGTTGTTTACGGCCATATATCATTTGGGGAATACACCAACCTAGCTCCCTATATTCCTTCCAGATCTGATCATAGGATAACAACCGGATAGTTAATTTATAAGAGTTTGCCATGCTAAACTAAGAACACCTAAGGCAACACTTACTTTCACTAAAGAGCCATTTAGACGTTCGCTTAATGCCTCTGTGTCTAAACGCGATAGAACTTCGGTCTCATAATGACGGAAGTCATCCACCATCTGTCGGGGTGGCTCTTCCCTTTCTTTAGAAGGAGCTCGGTGTCTCTCCTCTGGAGTACCACGAGGAGCTCGAGGAGGGCGAGTAGGTACCGGTATGGATCCTTATTCTGGCCTCATGGATGAAGGAGGGGCTGAAACTGTCTCAGAAGTTGTAGCTAGAGATTTCCCTTTATCATGTCTGTTCTTAGTTTGAGTCTCCGGAGGAAGAGATTTTAAAGGAAGGATTGCCAAAGGGGCTCCCTTTGATGGCTCCCTATGAGTCTCTGGAGCACTAACCTTAGTCTCTCTTGATCCCATTCAATTGTATCCTTTGGTAAAGAGCTCTCTCCTTGTTCTCGACTTCTCTTTTTTTATCAAGTCTCCCTTACAGTTTTTGGTAATATTTTCGGCACTACTGTCTCAAGGGTAGAGGCCTTTATGACTTCGCCGGAATCCTTCTTCTGAGGGGAGCTTATAGATTCTGGAGTTGTAGATTCATTGTTCAGGGAAGGGCCTTTCTTTTCCATTTCAACTCTTGCTTCAGTTGCTGAGGACTCGGCTGGGTCCTCTAAAACCGACCAACTATCTGATGTGGTGAGATCCCATTTGAGATACTTGCTAACAAAAGCATTCAACATGATTCGGCCTAAAACAAAAGAAGAAAAATTAGTCACTATAAAGATAAATTTTATAAGAATAAAAGAGCTTACTTAGTGGTGCCTCCATCTGAATAGCATTGGGACTTAGGTCAGCTCGGTATAGAAGGACTTCATTATCCACCACAAAATTTACATTGAATTTTAGGCCTGAAAGGATATCTGTGGTAATAAGGAAAGAGGATTCTAGCTTATATTGGCCCAAGACCAGTTGTGGAGGTAGTTCACGACGCTAGAAGGTAAGCCAAGTGTAGGGTTGGGGAGGCTTTATGAAAAAGTACCGGTTCTTCCATCCCTTATGAGAGGTAGGGTATTTATCTAGAAAGTTACATCCCGGTCTAGCAGCAAAATAAGTAACCCCGAGCTCTCTTCAATTAGGATAAAAGAAATAGTGAAAGGTCTGGAAATCGAAGGGAATCTAGTAAACCTGAAATATGATAGAAGCGCTACAGATCAAGTGATGAGCGTACGTCATATATGATTTTTTTTAGCCTTATTTAATGTTCATCTACTTGTAATTCATTGCATATGATCTACTTTATCACACCTTGTTCATTCATTATTACTTGTTTCTACTCTTTTACTCGGAAATCTGCTCTTTGTATATTTTTTTATTGATAGGATGTGATTCGAAGCTAAAACGATGCATTATTGACGATGGAGCAAGGAGTATAGATTGAAGCACATTTTGATGAGTTTGGAAGTCATTTGAAGTGCTTCAGAGGCCCACATGGCCGTGCCAAAGGTGCCACGACCGTATCCCATCATCTGGACCAGTTTTTAGGCTTCCAGAGAGTGCCCCGGGGTAAGGCACACCCATGCCAGGTCCAACACGGCCATGCCAAGCTAGGCACGATCGTGCCTCACCTTTCCAGGGTTCAGACATGGCCAGGTCGTGCCAAGAGGCACGGCTATGTCTCCTATCTAGACTACTCTGCAGACTGAAAGTAAAACGGACATAACTTTTAGCTCTGATTGAACCACAGGTCATGCCACCAACAAAAATGAAGATAACTTCAAGCTCTACAACTTTGCTTCAGGGTGCACCATGTGATTCCATCTCTAGAAAATGATAAAAGGCACGGCCGTGCCCACCTTCTAAATTCAGACCAGGTTAAGGCCATGTCTAGGAGGCACGGTCGTGCCCACTTGAGACCAGCTTGGGGCGTGCCTAGGGGGCATGGTCGTGCCTAGGGGACATGGTCGTGCCCAATTTCTAGATTAACACTAGCTCGAGGTCATGCTTAGGAGGCACGACCGTGTCTCACTTCTAGAGCCACCCCTACTTGAAGTCGTGCTTAGGAGGCACAGTCATGTCCATTTTCCAGATCAATGTCTGCTTGGAGTCGTGCCTAGGAGGCACGGTCGTGCCTCATTTCCAAAATAGCACCTACTTATGGTCGTGCCTACGGGACATAGGTGTGTCGCACCTAGATCCTATAAATACTTCTTTTTGCAACCTTTTCGGTTATCTTAGGCTACCCTAGGCTCTTGGCTTGGGGGCAGCGCCTCCCCACTCTTGGGGAGACCCTAAACACTTCATCTACGTCGATTCGCCCTCTCTGACTCCTCCACCGATCCATCCTACTCCGGAACGGGAAGATCTTCAAGATGGTGTCCAAGCTTCAAGATAAGTCCTTCCCTCTCTTGTGGATGACTATTTTCTTATATTCTTCTTGTGTTCTTCTTGTAATGGAGTAGATCTTTGAGTTTAGGATGTAGGATGAACATTAATGTAAAGATGGTGATGTAAGAACTAGTCCATGTTATTTTTCCCTATTCTATAAAGAGTTTACACTTATTTCATGTATTGTGTGTCTTGAATGCATTTGATGAAATGCTTGTGTGAGCGCATATGCATGATTATAAGGAGTAGATTACTGTGTAGGGGGATCTTAGGATCATATGACCGGGGTACCTTGTGACAAAATGTGAACCTTTAATCGAACTTTCCGAGGTGACCTTTATATGGTAGTAAACTCTAGGGATGGCAATTAGACCCGGACCCGATGGAGAATCCGTTCCCCGATCCCATTTTGACCGGGGAATCCCCGAATCCGAGAAAGCGGGGATGGGGATGGGGAATCCCCGAATCTCGGAAAGCGGGGATGGGTCGGGGATGGTATTCCAAAAATTCCCCGTCCCCATCCCCGAACCCGACTTTGATAATTTCATTCATTGAAATTCATTAATTTGATTATATCCTTATATCAAATGAAAAAATAAGTCATATTGATAATTACTTGTTTGAATACTATAGTTTCATTATTTCTAAAACAAATAATATTTTCTTTTTTAATTAATAAAAAAGTAATAGATTTTTAAAAATACTTTTTAAATATGTCATGACAGGGATGGGGATGGGTATGGGTATGGGGATACCCATGGAATATCCGCGAGAAAAACCATCTCCGAAATCTGTGGGAATATCCGAAATCCGCTGGATACCCGAAACCCGACGGGGACGGGGATGGTATTTAAATTATGATACCCGACGGGGATGGGGACGAGGATGGTATATGGGTTTGAGTTTCGGGGACGGGGATGGAGAAGGCTTCCCCGCCAATCCCCGAACCCGTTGTCATCCCTAGTAAACTCCCTTAGGGGATAGCTAACGGCTATTGATGACTAGGAAAGGATCCCTTAACCGGGTGCTCGGTGACAGAGGGTAGTATACCAGTAGTATTGCTGGGGTGCCTGGTGATAGCGAGAGAGCTATAGAACTAGACTATCTAGGTATTGTCCTGAACTAGTAATTGTAGCGTTAGAGTATCATGATTTAATTTCAATAAAGTCTGACAAGGTCGAGTTGGTATCTTGGTTAAAATCCTCACAAGATGGTAAACATTGAGAGTAAGGGAACAACATGAATTAGGGATGTCACCTAGCATTGATGTGAAACCGAAATCCTAAACTTATCCATCTCACCCATAAACCCCCAGGCCAATCTCTCTATCTACCACATACACACAATCCTCAACTTTTTCGCTTCATTAAGAGTCTAGGTAACTAACCCTGTGATATCACTATAGTTAACAACAGTCCCTGTAGATTCGATACTTTTTATTACTTGACGATAACCGTATACTTGCGGTTCACATCATCAAGCGATATGAATTTGGATTAAGCTGAAACAATGAACATTGAAAATAGGTGGCTATGATTTGAAACAGAGGAGGGATTGGAAACCTTAAACCTGTAGTCATCTGACCTTGGAAGAAAGTGGTGTATCCGGGTGGACGTTCGTTAGGACGATGCTCATGGGTTGGAATTCTAATCTTATGGTCTAAAGGGATACCATACTGTTCTCTAAGTAGTAAATCATCCTCCGACGTAAGAGAGATTCGCTGAGTTTCATACCAAGGAACTAGGGTCGCAATAGGAGTAAAAAGAATACGAAGAAAACCCAAGAGATAGAAAGAAATATGAATGAAACGACTGAGACTTACTAAGTTAGAACTTGGCATTTGAAGCTGGAGAAGGAAGACGAAGAAGGAATGAAGGCAAGTAAGAAATCGTGTTGGTTAGGGTTTTTTCATTAAAGTGACAAAGGAGGAGATAGGTATCCCACCTAATTAAATGCCAGTAAGATCCCTACCGTTGGAATCAAAATCAAGGGATAAAGTGAATAGATAAATGATTCAAAAATGTTCGATGATAAAGAAATGTCCTTAATTGACTTAAACAAAAATAGAGCTAAAACTAACTCTCACTAGGTACAATATGTCAAAAATAATGCATTTAATTTAATTCAAGTTTAGTCAGTTGGACTTTGTCTCCTTCGACTAGACTAACTCAGGAGACTTCTGATCCGGTAGAATTATTTGATGATTACATGGATAGCATGTAGAGAGAGGGTTCATAAAAATGAGGTAAGTATAATTATTGATTAGCTTTTTGAGATTTCTTCATGAATTCAAAAACCCGATCTCTTGCTTGGGTCTCGACATGTTTCTTGCATCATATGTCGACCTCCTACTTCGGTCTCAGCATGCTCCCTGCAGCATGTGCCGACCTCTTGCTCCGGTCTCGGTATGTTTCCTACAGCATGTGTCCACCTCTTGCTCCGACCTTGGTATGTTTCCTACAACATGTGTTGACCTTCTGCTCCGATCTCGACATGCTCCCTGTAGCATGTGTCGACCTCTTGCTCTGGTCTTGGCATGTTTCCTGCAGCATGTGCCAACCTCCTACTCCGGTCTCAGCATGCTCCCTGTAGCATGTGCCGACCTCTTGCTCCGGTCTCACCATGCTCCCTGCAGTATGTGTTGACCTCTTGCTCCGATCTCGATATGTTTCCTATAGCATGTGTCGACCTTCTGCTCCGGTCTCGACATGCTCCGTGATATATGTGTCGACCTCTTGCTCCGGTCTCGGCATGTTTTCTACAGCATATACCGACCTCCTGCTCCGGTCTCAGCATATTCCTTGCAGCATGTGCCAACCTCTTGCTCCAGTCTCGGCATGCTTCATGCAGCATGTGCCGACCTTCTACTCCGGTCTCGGCATATTCCCTATAGCATGTGCCAACCTCTTGTTCTGATCTCGGCATGCTTCCTGCTGCATGTGCCGACCTCCTGCTCTGGTCTCGGCATTCATAGCAGCATGTGCCGGTATGCTCCCTGCAGCATGTGCCAACCTCCTGCTCTGATCTTGGCATGCTTCCTACATCATGGGCCGACCTCTTGCTCCGGCCTCGATATGCTTTCACACGTTGGTATTGGGCCAAGGCCGTAATGTTCAATGGGTAACCTTAGCGCTTGATTCTTATCAGGAGACATGGTCATCTTGCCCAATCCAGGGAGCCAAGAGTTGTTTCTTTCGAAGAAATAGGAGTATATTCTCAAAGCATACAAATACTAATAAAATCTTTCTAAGCAAGAACAGGTATATCAGAATATTTCTCAAAAAGATGCTAATATTTCGAAGATCGACTATTATAAAATGGTAACCCATGATCATGGCTACAAGGACGCACACATCAACCCTAATTTTTTCAAGTCATTAAACTCTTTCCTCGCGTCGAATCTTAATTTGAATGTCAGAGTGGCTTACTGGGATCCACCCAACACCATTCTAACCCTCTTCTTGAGTGTTTTGCAGGTTTCTTCTTCTCTCTCCGCAACCTCACTTCAGGAGCATGCACGTCGGCAATCCTTGAACTGATATTAGAATCATCCACGATGTATTGACCGGAACACAATCCAATTTTGTCTCCATCTCTTAACTATACGTCTAGTTTAATTTGACAAGATGATGGATGACACACTAGAAAGTGAGGATTGAAACAAAAGGCATCACTTAAATCACAAGTTCTAAAAAATTGATTAAGTCAGTTCTGGCTTGACGTGATGGTCCAACCCTGACTCATGTGATGGCTTCTTTGTCCTTTATCCGTTTTGGGATTATAATTTTTGAAGAATTTTTTACTACTAACTATGTTTATTGCATGCTTTGGAGTCAGGACAGAGCTGGTGGGGAGGATGGCAGCGGCCATCCCCTTTAATTTTTTAACATTAAAAAAATATAGAAGTAGGACGAATAAAGGACGAATGGGAGAAAATGACACGGTCACTCCTACTCAAGATAAACACACATCTTTCACTCCTCTAATATAAAATTTCTGACTCTGTCCCTACCAGCTGGAAGTAGATTAACCCAATCAAGAGGTGATTAGACACTATTGTGGACCAATTAGTATAGCTACTAATGAATAAATGGTCAATTTGTTGAGTATCCCTCCATCTATACCTATAATTTGTACAAGCTGATTTCAAGAAAATGAGGCATGCTAGAAAGTGGCTGTAGGAATGCTTTGCTTACACTTAGTTCCACATGGATGCATGAGAAATTAGAGATTTTGATGAAAAAGATGTAAAATATGAAGAAAAAAAATTCAAGATGAATATGTGTTTGTCTTTTAGCTACCACATTCACGAAGAAAATATCCAAATAATTAGATAATTCTCTACCTAGTAAAAAAAGTAATTTTCCATGCAAAAATATTAGACATGCCACTACCTACAAGCATACGCCATGTAAGGTCTACGAGAAGACAAAGCGATAGATTAAACGTCATACAAACGAAGCTTGAAGTTGTATCAAATCAATAATGAGCATGTCTCATTGAAGCTATTAAATAGATATGAAACAAGGGCATGGGACTAAACAACTAATAAGTCAAAAGAAAACATGGCTTTCTCAAGTACAGAGCACATCATTAAAAGTTGTTTGGTAGTTGACATCCTCATTGTGAACAGAAAAAGATCATTATTTTAAGATTCAGTTTTTAAACACGTTGACCAGGAAGCAAAATAAAATGGAGGCTCTACCAATTATAAAACTCCAAAAAATGGATTCGCTATGGCAGAGTTCAGCTCAGATCCAGCCGTGTTCAGGACAGCCATGTCAACTTTATCACGAGGTAGAAACAAAAACTCACCATCCTGCAGCTTTTCAAATCCACATAGCTCAAGGAAATCTATGCCCCCATGCAGACTTCCAACTCTGTCCTGTTCCACGGAGAGGAAACAATTCTCAGTTTCTCCACAGAAAAATTGCAAAATAACATAGTTTATGCTTACTTGAAAAGTAGGATTGTTTAATCGTATCTTCCGAAACTTCTCTTCATCAGGATTCTTTGCTATATTGCCCACATAAGTAAGAAGTGTTTGGAAAGATCTTTTAACTCTAGCATCCTCATCCTATGAAATTACACGACAGAGAAATGAGGGAATCATATGGCAACGGATGCCATAAAAACTGTTGAATTTATAAGCAGCCAACAGCATTATCTTCTTTCAATAAACACAATGATCAAAGTTTCAAGAAGTCACCTTATGATGTTGCTTGAGAGCCCGTAAACAATCTCTCATATATTCAGCCTTAGTAGCAGGTTTGACAGGTAATGAGCTCTGGATTGTACAGAAAAAAGGCACTGATATATCAAATTCTTGACTACAGTAAATATGACAAACGTATTAATTTCGTTAAATGGTAAAGATAATTTATTTGAACATACCTTCTTTTCCTCAACTTGAGCTGTACTGGGTTTTGCAGTCTCAGGGTTTTCAGGCGGCAATCCAAGTTTCCGTCTCCTTTCTGCCTGCATTTGAAAATCCATACCAGCTTTGTCATAAAGCTAGTTTTTGATGCCAGTAGCAAGAAAACGAATCATGATATCATACAACAATGTGGTTCCAAGCTCATCTACATCCCCATATCAAATATTGAAACCCACCTCTTAAATCTAATTATGTGATTGCAATTATTGTCAACAGTAATGTCAAATTCTTTTATAACCAGAACAGAACTTATTGTTGACAGATCAACTGTAGTAGATTAGCTTCATCCATAATGTTACTTTCTTCTGTTCTGAATGCAATTTTCAGGATTTAAACTGAGCCAAGGCCTGATTCAAAATAATAAATGTTGCCACTGGTACACCTGCATACTGATATGCATGGAGAGTACACTGGTTACTGAAGAAGCTATACAAATGCAAGCATTAGAGAATGGCCGGTTTCAATCTGTAGTTTTCTGTCTTACTAGGTTACAAGTTAAAGGCAACCATACAGGATATATTTAAAATGTCTTAGCTCCTTATTAACGAACAATCACTTGAGTTTCATTACCATTGATAATCACACTGCAAAAATGAAAGAACCAAAGACAAAAGAAAAGAAAAAAAAGAAAGAAACACATCAATCGAACAAAATATATACAAGAGAAATCAGAAATTAATATAACTAGTTGCTGTATCGCTCTAGTTTTAAGTATTACTAGAATGATAAAATCTCACTGGTATGAAAAGTAATTGATTCATGACGGTTTCAAATATTTCATACTTCATAAAACTAAGATAATAAGCTAGGAATCTTAATTCAAACAACAGAAGAATCAGCTCAATTGTTTTAGAACATTAAAACTCCCAAAGAGATTATAAATAAATGGCATGATTTACACCCAAAGAAACATGAAAAAATAAACTAATATCAAGGAAGAGTATGATAAGGCTTTGAAGACCTTATCCTCCTCTAATTTCTGACGGATCTTTTCTCTTGCTCTTTTCTCTTCCTCTTTCTCAGCCTTGCGTAATGCCAGAATTCTGTAATCAAAGTTTGGAGTTTACCAGGAAGTGCATGACATACTGACATTTCTAATGCTTCCATTATAGAAACACTGGAAAACCAACTTAAATAAATGAACCTTTTCCTATCATTTTCTTCTTCAATCCGTTTGGCTTCTAAGAGCTCTTTACCAATGCGTATCCTTTCCTGCAGAAAGAGCAAATATTACTGGTTAACCTGAAAGTAACATTTGTAGTTGAATTATATACACAAAATGCATCTTAATAACACACTGAAAACGGCAAGTTTCATTAGTAATTAATAATTAAATATAGACTACTGGAGACACAAAGTAAAGCTAATATAACTCAATCTGATGAGCTAAGAGACAAATCAACTTGTTATTTTCAACCATTGGTCAAAAATGACTCCAAATTTCACCTACAGTTCAAGTTAATAATGGTGTGCACCTTGAACTTATCAATCTGTTTCATTGTCACAGTTTAACACTTATAACTCCAAATTTCAGATAACAACTAAAACATCATTCCTGTTTTGACAGAATGCAAGATCCTAAAGTTGCTTTTTCCATCTCCCATGCCATCTTTTTTGAAATTTCTCCATTTTTAAGATTTGGGACACTAATTCTCAACATCTTGCTCAAATGTAATTATTGACCCATTAATTTTCTAGAACAACCATCACCCCAAAATACCTAAACCCAAGTTAAACTCCTTTCTTAGCTAACAAAATGTTGAAACCCGAATTTTTCACTCATCTAAGCTTATAAACCCCATTCATTAGATCACAACACTACAAGTGAGACTAAACAAGATGTCACGTATGTTGGTGCAAAGAGTACTAATTTGTCCCTAGAGTTTCGATGTTAATAAACCTAGGTCTGGTCTGTTTGATTAAAGGTCTGGTCAAGGATTAATCCAAACAGGACCTAATGTTTGAATGTGAGTAAAGTCTAATCAAGTCAAGATTGACCAAAAGACTAGCAAGAAGTCCTAGTCGGTTAAACCAGACAAGAAGTCCTAATTGAGGCTAGGCAAGAAAAGTCCTAATTGGAGGCTAGGCAAGAAAAGTCCTAACTGGAGGCTAGGCAAAGGAAGTCCTAATCTGGAAGATTGGGTAAGGAAGACCTGGTTTGGAGGACTGGGCAAGGAAGTCATGATCTGAAGGATTGGGCAAGAAAGTCCTGACTGGATGTTGGACAAGGAAAAATTCAAACAGGTCAAGGATGACCAGATGTTTGACAGGTGAGAAGTCTATCTATGGAAATGACTAGTCCTAATTGGAGATTATGTGAGGACAAGTCCAAACAAGATGTTTGGCAGATGAGAAGTTTACCTATGAAAGTGACTATCCTAATTAGAAGTTATATACGGGTAAGCCAGTAGGTTAGACTTACAGAATAAAGCTTAGGTAAGCCTAGTAGGTCAGACGAATTACAAATAGGCTTAGGTTGTTTGTTTATTTATATGTTGATCTTGCAGGGACCAAGAGTTGAAAGCAAGATTGAGAAAGCATAAGAGAAGCAAACAGAAACAGCCAAACCAAACTCGGGGTCAACTCAAATCAAACTCGAGTTGGTTGGATTCGGGCACCCGGATGTTACTCCAAGCGCCTGGACAGTCCAGGAGCCCTTGGATGGTCCAGGCAGCCGGATCATGTGGAATTGGCCCCAATAAAGACTGACAGAACCGGATCGGATCAGATCGATTCCAAACGACTAGAAATGTCTTTATATGGCCTATACGACCAGCACTAAGGTATCACTACTACTCTCACACGTTTTCATCCTGCAGCACTGCTGAAAGCGAACGAAGCCAAGATCGTGCGACTGGGGAAACTCCAGGAAGAGTGCGCTGTGCTCAGGACTTCTGGATCGGCCACTATACGAACATTTGGTTAATCTTTCTTAAGTCTTACTTTTGTATTTCATTGTTATCAATTTTGACTGTAAGACAGACACTTTATTATGCATAGGCCTTGGACGTATTAACCTTGAGGAGTTAGAAACCAAGTAAAATTCGCATGTCCCTGTCTCTTTATCTAATTCTGCTGCTAGTCTCTGTAATAGAATGAACGAACGATGAGCATTATTCACCTCCTCTAGCGTGCACATCGGTCCTACAATTGGTATCAAAGCAGGCCTGCTCTCGATAGGACTAACCACCACAGGAGCAAGAAAGCAAAGATGGAGGGGGAGAAAGGTAAAATTTTTAATATTCGTTTCAAAATTTTATATAATATGTTTTAAGTGCAGGAAAAGATAACACTATAAAAATCAGTGTCCTACTTGTAAGACTCGAATGGCACCACCATCGGTAAAGGAGCAACCGATGCCAGGAGCCTAGAGGAACAAAAAGCACATCACATGCTTCAAGTGCCAGAAACGCAGACACTAATTTAAAAAATTTAAATTTAGATTTTATCAATAATGAAAATTTATCTAATTGGACTAATTTAAAATTATCCCATTTGACAAATTTAAATTTAATTAATTCAAATAATTTAACTAACATTAATAATTTAATTAATTCCAAAATTTTAATTAATCAAGAAGAAATAATGAAAAATTGGACCAATTCTGTAAATTCAATCAAGATAATGACAAATTGGATAATTTAAATTTAATTAATTTAATAAATCTGAAAATTAATAATAATTCAACCAACAACAACAACAACCAAGCCTTATCCCACTAAGTGGGGTCGGCTATATGGATCCTTTTACGCCATTGAGCTCTATCTCCTATTATATCATCATTTATATTTAAATAAATTTTATCTTGTTTTATTGTTGCTAACCAAGTCTTTTTTGGTCTACCTCGTCCTCGTTTGATATGCGTATTTGTCATAGTTTCACACCGCATAACTGGAGCATTTATCGGTCGTCTAAGTACATGTCCGTACCACCTTAAACGTGTCTCACGGAGTTTTTCCTCAATAGATGCAACTCCAACTTTCTCTCTAATGCTCTCATTTCTTATTCTGTCCATCTTCGTATATCCACACATCCATCTTAACATCCTCATCTCCGCAACTCTCATCTTTTGCTCATGTGCTCGAGTCATAGCCCAACATTCAGCGTCATATAACATGGCAGGTCTAACTGCCGTTTTATAGAACTTTCCTTTAAGTTTTAGAGGCACTTTACGATCACATAAAACACCTGATGCTCTCCTCCACTTCAACCATCCTGTTTGTATTCTATGTAAGACATCTCTCTCAATCCCTCCATCGGCTTGCAAAAATGATCCTAAATATTTAAAACTCTCAGTTCCAGACAACTCATCATCTCCTATTTTAATACTTGTCTCATTACATTCAATATTGCTAAACTTAAATTCCATATATTCTGTCTTTACTCTACTAAACCTAAAACCTTTCTCTTCTAGTGTTTTTCACCAAGATTCTAATTTAGCATTTACTCTCTCACGTGTCTCATCTACCAATACAATATCATCTGCAAACAACATGCACCATGGTACGGAATCTTAAATGTGTCCAGTAAGTTCATCCATGATTAGTGTAAAAAGATAAGGACTTAGAGTTGACCCTTGATGTAACCCTATCTTTATTGAAAATGCTTCAGTTAATCCGCCTGAAGTCTTCACTCTAGTCGTTACTTCCTCATACATATCCTTAATTAGGTCAATATATACTACGCTAACACCCCTCTTTTCTAGAATTCTCCATATAATTTCCCTTGGGACTCTATCATAAGCTTTTTCTAAATCAACAAATATCATATGTAGATCTTGCTTTTGCCCCCGATACTTTTCAACTAGTTGCCTGAGAAGATGTATAGCTTCTATTGTCGACCTACCAGGCATAAACCCAAATTGATTTTCGGTGACCATAGTCTCTTTCCTTAATCGTTTTTCTATTACTCTTTCCCAAAGTTTCATGGTATGACTCATTAATTTAATGCCCCTATAATTTGCACAATTTTGTACATCCCCTTATTCTTATATAAGGGAATTAAAGTACTTACTCTCCATTGATCTGACATTTTCTTTGTTTTCAATATCATGTTAAATAATTTTGTAAGTCATTCAATACCTTATTTCCCTAGGCACTTCCATACCTCTATCGGGATATCATCTGGTCCAACGGCTTTTTCATTTTTCATTCCGCTTAAAGCTTGTTCTACTTCTGAAATTTGAATTCAACGGTAAAAATTTAAATTTCTATACTCATTTGACCTGCTTAAATTACCTAAGTTAAGTTGATCACCTACACCTTCATTAAAAAGTTGATGAAAATACCTCTTCCACCGCTCTTTTATTTCTCCATCATTTACTAATATCCTATTGCATTCATCTTTAATACATCTTATTTGACTAATATCTTTTGTCTTCCTCTCTCTCACTTTAGCTATTTTATAAATGTCTTTTTCTCCTTCTTTTGTATTCAATTTTCGATATAACTGCTCAAAAGTTATATTTTTAGCTTCATTCACTGCTTTTTTAGCCTCTTTCTTAGCTAATATATATTTTTTTAAATTTTCTTCATTCTTGCAAATATATAATTTCTTATAAGCTATTCGTTTTTCCTTCACTTTTTCCTGTACTTTCTCATTCCACCACCAAGATTCTTTACTTGATGGTACATGCCCCTTTGACTCGCCGAGTATACTCTTGGCTATTATTTTCAACTTTGATACCATTTTATCCCATGTCGTAGTAGGGTCACCGTATACTTCACCTAATACTTGTCCTTCTACCTTCTCCTTAAATATGTTTTGTTTCTCATCCTTCAACTTCCACCACTTAATTCTAGGAGTAGTGGATATTTTCTTTTTATGAATATTATGCTTAAGACGTATATCCAATACTACTAACCTATGTTGGGTAGTTAAACTTTCTCCAGGAATGACCTTACAATCTTTACAAATCTTTCTATCCCTCTTCCTAACCATAAGAATGTCAATTTGCGATTTATTATTCCCGCTTTTAAATGTGATCAAGTGTTCTTCTCTTTTCTTAAAAAACGTATTAGCTAGTATAAGATCATATGCTATCGCAAAATCCAGTATAGTTTTACCTTCCTCATTTCTTGTTCCAAACCCATAATCCCCATGCACCCTCTCATATTCCTCATTTTTCACTCCAACATGTCCATTTAGATCACCTCCTATTAAAATCATTTCATTTGATGGAATATTTTGTAATACTTCATCTAGGTCATCCCAAAACCTTGATTTGGTATTTTCATCTAATCCTGCTTGAGGTGCATATACACTAATTACATTTATAGTGTCTTTCTCCACTACTATTTTGAGAGCTATAATTCTATCTCCCTTTCTATTTACTCCTACAACTTCATCCTTTAACGAACTATCTACAATAACACCAACTCCATTTCTTGTTTTACTCTTCCCTGTGTACCATAACTTATAACCCGAGTTCTCTATCAACTTTGCCTTTTCGCCTACCCATTTTGTCTCTTGTACACACAAAATACTAATTCTTCTCCTAATCATCGTATCTACTACCTCCATTGTTTTACCAGTAAGGGTTCCTATATTCCATGTTCCAAATCTTAGACTATTAATTTTCCTATAATTTTTATTCTTACCTAACCTATGGTGTGAGAACTTTTGCTCATTTAACACTACACCCAAGTTCTCATGGAGATGTAGCGGTTCTTGCCGAGACGTTACAGTCGGACCCTGCAACGCGTTCCTTCCGGGGAACATCCTAGCATTAACACAATAGAATAATAATTCAATCAAACAAGATAAAATTAATAATTATCAAGATAAATTGAATAATTTAATTTTAATAAATAACTCAGAATTAAATAATCAAGATAATTCTAATAATGAGAAAAATTCAAAATCCATCAAGAAAAATATTAAAATTAATAATTTAACCATAAAAAATTTAAAATTAAATCTTAAAAATTCTTGATGTGATTGTTGACTGAACACCTGCAAGGGATGCTTCAGATGGAGAATCAACAACAAATACACAAGTGGTGGGTGAATAGAGAGGGGGGCAAAGATGGGGTAGGAAAAGTAAGAAGTTCTAGTACTGTCTCAAATGAAGAATGTGTAGAGGAAAAGAAGTAGACTCGATAAAGATCACATCCTAAGGAATAAAGACAATGTATTTCAAGATAATAACAGTAACCATTTTAAAGGCAATCGTAACCTAAAATAATGCAATTGTAGTAAAATAGTATATATAGCTTCTTATAGAAATAAAATAGCCAAGGGAAATTGCCTGTGAAGAGAAATAATGCATACGTTTAATGACATAGCACTTATTGGTGGAATTATGTCATACGTGGACTCGATCATTAGAACAATCATAGTTGACATTCTAGTTGACTAAAGAGTTAACTCAGGCTTGATGACTCGCACATAAAATGTTTATATTCGGAATTAAGTCGATTGGGCAAAAGATTGAACATTTTGAGTTAGCGTGCATGGCAAACAATTAATTAATCCCTTGACAAACTTAGAAAGAAGAACATTAACCAATAATCAATTGAGGTTGCCATCAATCAATTCAAGTAGTTGTTGCCAAGGAGAACAGTCAATTAAGAGACTCATTGGTAGACTAAGGCTAATGTGGTCACAAAATTAATCAATTGAATGGTATCCAATCAATAGATCAACAATAGAATAGAAAAGTAAAGGACGAAGACAACTTGAAGGTTATATAAGAAGACCAGGGAGAGCCCCTGAAGACCGGTAAATTTGAGAAAATATTGTAATATTCTCTTAAGCTTTCTTGTATTACTTTTTTTTTATGAAAGATAAATATGTATTGATTACCAAAAAGGATGCACAATAGTCACTGGGCAACCTATTATATTTGACAAATTATCAGTCTGAGAAGATGTCTAAGATTTTGTATACATGTATCTATATTTTCTTCTAAGTGTGCTCTGCATCAATCCTTTCTCGCTTGCTCAAACAAGCTGAGGTTCCTAGCTTGCCATACAAGATGAAGCAAGGCTGACATTGCTAGATAGCAAGCTTTAACCAAAACATGAGTCCCTCAATAGTGTTGTTTGTAGACTTGAAACATCCTCCTACAGGTAGGCATCTCATGGTGCATTTGAAACCATCCTCTAACTCTCATCCAAAGAGTAACAACCACTGGACATTTAAAGAAGAGATGTTCATGTGTTTCCTGCTTAGACCATAGAATGCACATGTATTTTCCAGCACATACGATAATCTATCTCTAGTGGAGAGCCTCCCATGGGCAAGCATCCATACTGTAAATGCATAGCTCAGCTATAAGTATGGCTTCGACATCGTAGTCACCTAAGCCTTCCTTAAGCCTAGTTGTTTGAAGATGTCATAAGCTTTGGCTACTCCGATGTCATCAAAAAACCATCTAGCTAAACATTGGGTTACCTCTGATAGAGAGCTAACAAATGTCTGGATTTCATATCTGATCTGCATCAACTTCTTTATGAGTGAAGAGTTTGTGTTTAAGGCTTGACATGTTTGCTTGTGCCAAATAGGTGTGATGTACCCATCTAATCCAAAGCATGTCCTGCTTATCCTAGATGCGCCAAAGAACCTTGGATAGCAATGCCTTGTTCCAAGCTTTGAGATTCCTCAATCCACATCCATCTTCGTCCTTAGGCTTGCATATCTCATCCCAAAATATGTGTGGGTGTTTTGATGTCCACGTGAAGTTGCAGCAGACAGCATGGATTCTGTCTATAATAGCAGATGGCAATGGAAGGGCAACTAGCCAGAAGCATTCCATCCCTTAGAGGATATGAACTGCACCTTCCCTGTATAGGAGATGGTGTACTTAGGCCATGAGTTGATCCTTTGAATGAGAGAATCAACCAATGCACTGTAGTCAGATACTTAGAGTTTCTCAGTGGTTAGTGGAATGCCTAGATATCGGAACAGGAAATGGCCCTCTTGAAAACCAATCCAGTGAAGGCTACCCCTAATCTGTTCATCAATCTCTGCCATGTAGATGCTTGATTTCATACGATTGGTTTGGAGCCCAACCATGCTTGCAAATTGATCTAGGCAGGAAATCCCCCCCCCCCCCCCCCCCCGTCCTCATTAATATGAGCAAGAATTGTATTTGCAAGATAAGTACTATTCACTTACCCACCCACCTTTAGTCATCTGACCAATGCACCTCACAATCTAACAGCAATGAAAATAACATCACCCAAGTAAGAAAGGGGGCAAGTTAAGTCATTCGGCTATCGCACCTCACAATCCTAACAGAAGTGAAAAAAAATCACCCAAGAAAGAAAGGGATGTTAGTACCTCGAATGTTTGAGGGGGAGATTGCTTGTACCCCTAAGTGGTGTAGACCACAGTTTTAATGTTTAGTCAAATGAATTTAAGTTAGGCCTTGTTATTATGTTTGATATGTGTGTCTAAGTGTATAGGGACTTAAGAAAATACAGGACTACCCAATGACTCAAGGTTCGGTGGAGTACGGTGAAGGATGGTATGAAACACCCAAGGAACCGAAAGGATGAAGAATATCAAAGATAGTCCACCTTAAAGCAGAAGACGCAAGCGAGAGAAGGATGGCATGGGTAGGAAACCAACGAGTTCTGTGTATTCGAAGGACGAAAAGATTAGTGGAAGAATATACCAATGGAACGAAAAAGACACAGGGAGTGAGTTAGAGGGCTCGGTGCATCCGAAGAATGAGAAGCTAGAGAAGCTAGACGGAAAACTGTTCAAGGTAAGTCGCAGTGAACCAAGTTGAGTGAAATTGTAATTGGAACGAAAGATAAACTCAACTTTGGTGGACTCAACTGCAGTTAACTTAAGTTAGGAGTTTCGAGCTACCGAAAACATGGTTCAAGTCGATTGGAACTTCCGATTGATCGAAAAACACATCTAATCGACTAGAAGTTCCGATTGACCGAAAAACACGTCTAATCGACCAATGTATAGTAACTTCTCTTATCTATTTGAATAGGTTATTTATAGAGATCAAGCGACCTAAAAAGGTGTGCGGTCGATTGAAATGTCACGTGGAACTTGATCCAGCTTAGAGATTCAATTTGATCGAGAATCAAGTGATCGAAAAGAGATCTGATCAACTGGAAAGCTGACACATTAACAAAAGCAATAAAGACTACTTGTTCGTGGGTGAGGCCGAGAAGCTGAGTTAGCAATTTCCAATTAACTGGATAAGATTTTCCAGTCGATCGAACGTGTCACGTCAACATAGAGATGAGTTCAAAGTGGAGGCTATAAAATGAGGGTCAGAGGCTAAAGGTCAAGATATAACTCACAGAAATCTAAATTTCTACCTCCTCGTTTACTTTAGTGCTCTTTTAATCCTTTTATAATACTCAATTGTATAAAGGTTTCTCCACCTTCGACCATTTATCGAAGAGGAGAAAATTGATAGACAACGATTTGTGCATTGGCCTTGGACATAGCGACCAGGGGTTGTGAACCAAGTAAATCTCGATGTTATATTTGCATGCTTGTGCTTTGCTTTATTAATGTTTGTTTTCTCTAATGTGTGTATATTCTTGCTAAGTAATTAGCAAGAGAAAAAAAATGAGTTTATTGTAGGTTCACTATTCACCCCCTCCTCCTCTAGCAATCCCAACTCTAGCTTCCGCATATCATCACCATCTCACTTCAACACGTGGTATTAGAGCAAGACTACCTAGGACTAATCATCGACTAAACATCTAAATCAGGAGACCAAATAGCACACAAAGAGATGGCCGAATCCAACATTCAACCATCAAAATTTAAAGGAGACTTCATGCTTTGAAAGCACAAAATGGAGGTATTTTTTTAACCGACTTTGATATTATGATTTCTATAAAATATGATTTCGAGATGCCTAGGGACAATGATGGAGAAGAGGTTGAGGAACACAAATAGACTAAAAAGCTACAAGATTAAATACCATTTATTAAGTGTGTTATCAATGTAGGAAATAAACAGGATCGGTGTGTACAACACAAAAGAACTTTGGAAAAAACTCATTACACTTCATGAAGGTACCTCGGAGACAAAGTTGGCTAAACAAGATTTGCTAAGACATCTTAACAACCTACGATTAGGAAAAGAGGAATCAATGGCAAACCTTCACTCAAGACTCAAGTAATCTCGAAGAAATGATGACAAATCATTACATTCTATGGAGCTCAATTAATGCATTCCTCAGAATGATATCATGAGTGTCTAACATCGATTGCTTCTATATACCAAAAATCTTGAAGTATGTACACTAGATGAGTTTTTCACCATGATGGAATTACATGAATCTCAAGTTGCAAGGTTAGAAATCAAAGGAGAAGAGCACAAGAATGGGAGTATAGCACTAGCAACCTAAAAGGAGTTAGAATCAGACTTATCACTGGATGAAGACGAAGAGGCATGTTAATTTAAATTCTCAAAAATTAAATTGGATTTTACAAGAAAATTATATGCTAACAAGACTCAAAATTTCAAGATTTTTTGAATCTTATAAATTTTAAAATGAATTTTCTAAGATTAAGATGTCATGATTTCGAAAACCTGTTTTAACTTCAAAATTACGAAGTTAATGAACTTACTTTAAAATTTTGAAAACTCATCCATGATCATTGAACCCCCATTTTTGATGTTGTCAAAGGGGGAAAAAGAATGGGAAAGAAATGAAAAGAAATGGAGAAATAGAGAAAAGATCAATAACCCTAATCAAATCTAAGGGGAGAATGGATGCAAGGGAGCCTAGGATTAGGTCAATTATTTTTATCTACATTTTCCATATTTAAATTGTTATTTTTACCCTAACTTAAACTATTTTTTACAAACATTAAAAAGAGAGATTTTAGTACCATGAATGTTTGAAGGAGAGAGATTATTTATACCCCAAGTAGTGTGGACCACAATTTTGATGTTTTGTTAAATGAGTTTAAGTTAGGTCTTGGTGTTGTGTTTGATATGTGTATCTGAGTACAATGAAGGGTGGAATGGGACACTCGAGGGACCAAAAGCACGAGGAATATCAGAGATAGCCCAACTTGGACCAAATAATGCGAGCAAGCGAGAAAGATGGCACAAGAAGGGAGCCAACAGAATCAATGCATCCAAGGGACGAAACACTTAACGAAAGAGTATATCAGTGGAGCGAAAAGGACGGAGGGAGAGTGAGTCAAAGGGTCAATGCATCTGAGAGAAAAGAAGCCAAGAGGAAAACTGCTCAAGGTAAGCTATAGAGAACCGAGTTGAGTAAAATTGTAATTGGGACAAAGGATAGACTCAATGTATGTGGAATTTGGTTGCAGTAACCTGAGTCAAGAGTTCTAGGCGATCGAAAACATGGTTTTGATCGATTGGAACTTGTGATCGATCAAAAAACACATCTAGTAGGGGATCAGGCAAACGGGAAAAGGCCAGGTCGACTGAAAAGCCACGTGGAACGTCATCCAACTTAGAGATTTAATTTAACTGAATCAAACAATCGGAAAAGGATTCAGTCGATCGAAAAGTATCATGTCAGTAGAAGAGATAGAGACAACCTATTCATAGGTGAGGCCAAGAAGCTGAGTCAGTAGTTTTCGATCGCCCGAATAAGATTTTCTAGTCGACCAAACGTGCCATGTTAACACAGAGATGAGCTCAAGGTGGAGACTATAAAATGAGGATAAAAGGCTCAACATTAAGATACAACACACAAAAATAAGCTTTAAATTTCTACCTCCTCATTACTTTAGTGCTCTCTTAATCGAAGAGGAGAAAATT
Organism: Curcuma longa; assembly: GCF_044706935.1. Classification (NCBI taxonomy): domain Eukaryota; kingdom Viridiplantae; phylum Streptophyta; class Magnoliopsida; order Zingiberales; family Zingiberaceae; genus Curcuma; species Curcuma longa. The sequence goes on along the minus strand of NC_133880.1, from coordinate 12,615,595 downwards.
TATGGGCAGCACTCTGTGTATAAGCCTTGAATGTAGCAACCTGAGGGTTGTAAATAAGTAAATCTTGGTGTTGTCTTGGTATGCTTGTGAGTTGTTTTATTAATGTTTATTTTCTCTAATATGTGTGTCCTTGCTAAGTAATTAACAAAAAGAAAAAGAAAAAAGATTTTATTGCAAGTTTGCTATTTACCCCTCCCCCTCTAACGATCCCAACTCTAGCTTCCACATATCATCACCATCTCACTCCAACAAGGGAGACATACATGTATAGGAGTAAAGTCCATGCACTCTCAAACAAGGTTGGAAATTTTGATCCAATCTTTAACTAAAATAATAAAGTTTTGATATAGTGTAATGTACTACCAATATGCTTTCAAGATATATTGTAATTATGATCATTTAGAGTAAATCGATAATGTTATTGGTTCAACAATAATTGATCAGATTTTAGATTTTTACTAAATTAATTAATACAATCAATTATATTAACCTAATCTATTTTAAGGACTAATTGAATGATTAATAAAGCCTTATTTTGACTATGTCAATTAATTAGATTAACTAGATCAAATCTAATTTTGTTTGATTATAATAATAATAGATACTTTATAATCAAATTTATAATCAAATAAAAGTTGATTTAAAACATAATTTATAATCAAATTTAATCTAATCTAATACATAATTAAATTTAAATTAATTAATATATAAATTATTTAATACTTAATTAAATCTAATTGCAAAAATAATTGTGAGTATAGACATAGTTTATAAGAGATAAAAATTTTGTAAATAATAAATAAGATAGATTATATAATGATATAATTATATAAAAAATAATTTTGAAACATATAAAGGTATAAATTATATAAGGAACTCATAATTACATAAATTAGTAACTTGTAATTATATAATTACTGATTTAAATTAATTGTTGCATATATTAATTTATATTAATTGTTACATAAATCAAATCTGTTTATAAATTTAATTTTAAAGATATATTACGTATAAGATATAATTTATGTAAGATGTACTTTATAATTAATAGATAAATTAATTTGAATTAGTTATTAAATTAATCTATATGTATAAGTTTTATATAAGCTATAATTATATTGCTTAATTTACATAAGTTATATATACGAAATAATTATATAAGTTATAATTTAATATAAGATCTACATTATAATTATATGAGATATAATTATACAGCATATAATGTATATATTTTAATAATACACGATTCATGTAACTTATATTATATAATATATAATTCATACATTGAATATCTTGTATAAGAAATAGTTTATGTTACATTACTAATGTTTAAGAGATCCATCCATAACTCCCGATCCTTTTTGCCTTCGCTGCACAAAATCAAGACGCACCTAGTGGCACAAGGGTCGACTTCCCTCCTCACTCCCTCTAAGCATCGAAACAAAAATTTTCATCACCTAATGTCCTCTTTGATCCCACCTACTTTCTTTGCTGAGTAGATATCTATTTTGCCTTATGTTGCTTCCTCATCTGTTGCTTGATCGCTTATTGGTATGTCCCCAATACGTCAATTTTTAGCCTCACCTCCCCTTCTGCTCCCTATGTCATCCATGTGTTTGACAACAGGAATTGGAGGGTCATGGGATTGAATCTTGTCGATGACTCCAGTCTCCAAGTGTGCTGGCACAAGATGGCATTGGTATCATATGGAAGGCACAAAGTATATTATTTGTGATGACAAGTCTCATGTGCCAAATTTTATTTGGAACGATTGTGTCATCAGGCATGCCACAAGAAATCAAAAACTTAAGGTAGAGCTAACTTGACTTGGACCAAAACATTCAAATGAACTAAAGCAAAGTGCAAAAACACCATTTATGACCATTGCTATAGAAAGGAACCATAGTGTATTTGCCTAACTATAATTCGCATTCAAGAACTTAAATGTTAAATACTAAATCTTATCTATAATTTTTTAATCTTAAAAAAAAATTCTAAAATTTTAAAACAATAAAATAAATTAGACCACCATCAAAATAGAATATGGCCATCAAATTGAAGTCAAATTGGGTTTAGATCAAACTCGTCAAATAAGCCTGGTGATTAGGATTATGTGGATTTAAACTAGAGTAGATTTGGATTTGTTTTGGCTAATTTATGGACGAACTAAATTTTAAATAAGAAGAAACCAATTGAGTCGCATTGGAACGAATTAGAGAATTTTTAAAGAGTTAGAGATAATTGTTTAACTCGCCTATTTTTTCTCTTGCATTATTTCCCCCACCTAGACCCTCACTCAAAAGCCAACTCTCCTCAAACACTATCAACACTCAATATCTTCTGCTCACCATCCCTTCTCTTCCTCCCCTTTTTTAATGTCTCTCTTGGTTTTCCTATGTCGTAGTAACACTACTAGTTACCGTTGAGCTAAGGGAGAGGGCCATCAACCCTCCTCTCTCCCTCTCTCATTGTTTCTCTTTCTTGTCACTGCCACTCGTCGTCGGTGTTAGTAATAATCCTAGAACCAATTATGTAATGATTGACTAGGGACTTGTGTATTATATTCTATTATTAATAAAGTCAAGATTTTTAGTTATTATATTTATTTTATATTTGTGTCAAATAACTAAGTATAATAATGTCCTTGGGTAGCTAGTTCTAATCTACATCATATTGATTGTTTGAGACGATAGTGAGATGATATAGAGAACATTACTCTTAATCATTCTTAGTCAAGCATTAATATTCAAAGACGATATTAATACGTTGAGATTAGCATGTAGGTTAACTGGATGACTTGATCTCACAGTCATGGATATGGGATATCAAATTAACACATGAGTATACATTAAAGAATGTATACTGAATTGACCCGCCATTAGAAAGTTTCAAGGATCGTTATATGAGTGTCATAAACTTTCTCATGTGACTATTGGGATGAATAGTCCTTAGACCTGAAGTCATTACGATTCCTTACATAAGGAGTTATATACTTTGGTATCGTCAAACGTCACCCATAACAAAGTGAACTATAAAGGTGATCACTGGGTATGTAACAAATTATGCGGAGGGATGTAAGTGATGTAGATGGGGTCTATCCTTCCAATATGACGGAAGTAATATCTTGAGACCTCTTAATAGAGTAGGACCACGAAATGCATGGTCATGCTCAAATAAGTCGATATGAGATATTGAGCTCATTTGCTTGATTGAGTCTACTTAAAGTTCAAGAAACACAAAGATTGATAAGAGGATGACATAGTCTATGCCTCATTGATCAATCTAGATATCGAGGATAGAAAGACATGGTCATACATTATCATAGTCACGAAAGTTATGTCGTCTCTCGATATTCTTGTCACTTGAGTAGCAATGATGCATTGCTAGATCTCACTCATTGCTTATGTTTCTAAAATGGATTTTAGAGACATTGCCAACATTATGAGAACCTATTGGATCAGACACAAATAACATTCTATTTTGAAGATGAGTTCATTTTAGTTTGAGTACAGGAACAATAAAGTTCATTGAATGGTCGAGACTTGAGTTAGACTTAAGTTGATTGAATTTGAGTTAGACTCAAATTAAACCAAGTTGATGAATAAAGTTTGATTCATCATGCATAATTAATGTAGATTAATCATGCATTGAATAAAATAAAGTTAAATTCATTATACATGATTAATAAGGATTAATCATGCATTGATGAGGGAATACCAAAAGCCTAAAAACCTTTGATATTCATAACTTGAGTATAAAAGAGTTTTTTCTTCTAAAAATTTAGTTGGATGTTCAGCTTCTTGCCCTCTCTTCTTCTTGGCCGAAACTTACACCAAAGGATTGCTAGCACAATCAAAACTTTCTCCAAAAGTGAGTGTTCATATGGATACGCATAGAGGCATGGACACTTGAACGTGCAAGAGATCCGACAAATTTTGGACAAGTGGGATAAGTGAAGGGCACGCTCCAAAGGTATACCCTATTAGATAGGATTTTGTAGATCTAAACTTGTATGAGTTTGCTTTCGCATGGATCGCTAATTTGTTATTTATCACATAGAATTCCCTACAGTGGTATCAAAGCCACTTGCGAAAGATCATGCAAAATTTTTTTCATATGTGATATAGGAGTAGGACATGTTGTTAAGAGTTGCTTGATTGTATGAGTATTTTGTCTATATACAAAACTTTGTGTTGATTAAACTAAAAGGATATAACATCTTCATGTTGACAGATGTGCAAACGTTTGTCTAATGACAGTGTGCTATAGTCCGATTATATTTGACAAAAGTTTGTAACCTATAGTGAGTGTTCTGTTGATGAAGTTGCGTCGTTCTGTTGAGAACGGATTCTAATAAATTTTTCACGATTTGTTGTGAACAGATTGTGTGATTTTTGTCAAAAGTTGATGAAATTTGTAGCGGGACCGCCGTGAGGTTTCTGCTCGAGTAATTTTTTGCAAACATAACAATATTGATGTCTTAGATTTATTTGTTATGTGTTGGTTGCCATGGTACATGGTTATGACCCTTAACCCCGATATGATTGTGGTTGTATGTGCATGTTATAATTCATAATACGGCTTGCGTATCGTGCCTTTCTCTTTATTTTTCTAGTCGTAAAATAGATTTAAACTTGAATATAACTCGAGTATTCTTATTTTATCATATACAAAATAAGGAGTGGAAAGTCCATTGGAGGATTAAGTTACAAGAAGGTTGTCGACAACACATACTAACCAAAGGAAACACTTGGAGAAGATGTTATCCCTAGGTTGGTCATTCGATCTTCTCATTGGCTTGAGAGGATCCTAGAATATGAGACATAATCATGTCACATTTAAGCTTATATGTTGATATATACTATGTGTGTATGTGATGCATGTTAGATAATAATTTTAAGTATGTGATGCATGTTGATATATATGTATGTGTATATGATGCATGTTGATATATACTATGTGTGTGTGTCCATCGAATTTTGAGTGAGACTTAACTAAGTTATCTCAATTAGATTGAGGAGAACTTAGAGACATATCCTAAAAGTTAGAAAGGTTGGATAAGAGAACAATTATATTAAATCTTGGGCGATTAGCCAAAACTAACTCAAGATGATATGTAATGTGGATCATGACCCTTTGTTTCCAAGAGTTGCATAAGATGTAATTGGTAAAATATTATCTATCTAACAATACTAAGTCTTGAGTGATTAGCCAAAGCTAACTCAAGGTGAGATATGATGTGGATCTTATCCCATATGAATTTGTAACTATTAGGTTAGAAGCTAATAGTGTTGGCAAAATGCATTTGCCTACATCCATGACTAGCCACTACCAAAGCTCTATGATTCAGTGGGAGCATCATTTAATTAAAAGTCTAATTAAATAATTTAGATATGATATTTATTTCTGCATTTTACTGTTGTAGATCACCATGTCATCTACAAGGTCAAATACTCTCTCTGCGATCTGTCCTTGAGAAAGACAAGTTCAACGGAGCTAATTTCTTGGACTAGTACAGAAATTTAAGGATCGTCCTCAAACAAGAACAAAAATTTTACGTCCTAGAACAACCTTTTCCTGAAGCACCCACCACTACCGCCACTCATGCGGAGAAAGATGCTTACAAGAAGCATCAAGATGATGCATTGGATGTATCATGCCTAATGTTTGCCACCATGAACTCTAAGTTTCAGAAGCAACATGAGAACATGGATGCACATCATATGGTTGAGCACCTAAAACAACTAAATCAAGGGTAAGCTAGGCGCGAGCGGTTTGAAGTGTCTAAGGCCATATTTACATGCAAGATGCAAGAAGGAATTCCTGTAGGAACTCACGTACTCAAGATGATTGGGTATATCGAGAACCTTGAAAGATTAGGATTTCCACTGGGTCAAAAATTGACCACTAACCTTATCCTGCAATCATTGCCGGAAGAGTATAATCAATTTGTCATGAACTATAATATGAATGAAATTGCAAGCCTCTACCTAAGATGCTCAGCATGTTGAGAAATGTTGAATCCAATCTCAAGAAGACCAAAACTAGTAACGTACTAATAGTAAAAACAACAAAAGCAAATGGAAGCTCAAAGACAAGGGTAAGACCCAAGCTAAAGGCAAGGTCAACTCTACTACATCGAAGACCAAAGGTGGGTGTTTAAGGAATGGAAATACTTCCACTGCGGTGAGACCGGACATTGAAAATGGAACTGTAAACTCTACCTTGAGGAAGTAAAGAAGAAAAGAAGTGAGACTTTTGTCTCAGGTATATATGTTAAAGAAGTCAATCTATCTATTTCTTCTTCATGGGTATTTGATACCATTTGTGCATCACACATTTGTACCAATGTGCACGACATCAGAACTAGAGCATTAACAAAGGATGAAATGAACTTACGAGTGGAAAATGACGCAAAAGTCGCTGCTATAGCTATAGGAACATATTCCCTATCTTTGCCCACAGGGTTTGTCTTAGAACTAGAGAAGTGTTATTATGTACCTGCATTAACAAAGAACATAATCTCTGTATCTTGTTTAAACAAGAAAGATTTTTAGTTTATCATAAAGGATAAATGTTATTCTATAATGTTAAATAATATGTTCTATTTTAATCACTCACTTATGAATAGACTCAATGTTCTAGACTTAGATAATCCAATTTATAACATAAATGTCAAAAGGTTCAAATCAAATGATTTGAACTAAACATATCTTTCACATTGCCGCCTGGGTCACATAAATGAGAGTCGCATATCCCAGATCTATAAAGATGGATTACTGGACTCATTTGATTTTGAATCATATGAGACATGCGAATCTTGTCTTCTAGGCAAGATGACCAAGACTCCATTTAGTGGACATGTCGAAAGAGCGACGGACTTGTTAGGACTCATACATACTGATGTATGTGACCCTTTCGATGTCGCTACTAGAGAAAGCTATCAGTACTTCATCACTTTTATTGATGATGTCAATAAATACGGCTATGAATCAAAGGGATACTACTTTTACAATCTCACATAAGGCAAAGTGTTTGTCGTAAGAAATGGCATTTTCTAGAAAGAGAGTTCATTTCTAAAAAAACAAGTGGGAGTAAAATCCATCTTGAAGAAGTTCAAGATGCAGATAACACTGAGATCTCGATGGAAATTGAATAGGCACCACAAAGTATTATAGATGATGAGATTGTTGCACAAGAAGATGTGGAGCAACAAACTGTTCAAGTAGACCAACCTCTTCGCAGGTCTGATAGGATACGTCATTAGCCTAAGAAATATTCATTTCTCTTATCTGACCATGATGACGTTATGCTTATTGAGTTGAACGAGCTTACATTCTATCAAGAAGCTATAATGAGCTCAGATTCTGAGAAATGACTAGAGGTCATGAGGTTCAAAATGGAATCCATGTACACTAATCAAGTATAGACTTTGATTGATCCACTTAAAGGGGTCAAACCCATTGAGTGTAAGTGGGTCTTTAAAAGAAAGGCTGGCATGAATGGTCTTATGCATATCTATAAAGGGTGATTGATAGCTAAAGATTTCAAACAGATTCATAGTATTAACTATGATGAAACTTTTTTACCAGTTATGATGCTTAAGTCTATTCGGATGATATTTGCTAGTGCAGCTTATCATGATTATGAAATCTGGCAGATGGATGTCAAAACTACGTTTCTGAATGGAAATCTACTCAAAGATATGTACATGACACAATCTGAGGATTTTGTAGATGCAAAGCATGCTGGAAAGGTATGCAAGCTGCAAAGGTCCATCTATGTGTTGAAACAAACTTCTCGAAGCTGGAATCTTCGATTTAATGATGCAATCAAAACGTTTGGTTTCATCAAGAATGAAGAATCTTGTGTCTACAAGAGGGTTAGTTGGAGCACAGTTATATTTCTAATCTTGTATGTAAATGACATACTCCTCATTGAAAATGATATCCCTTTACTACAGTATGTGAAGACGTAGCTAGGGAATTGTTTCTTAATGAAAAACTTAGATGAAGCATCCTATATTCTAGTCATCAAGATCTATAGAGATAGATCTAAGAGATTGTTTGGCTTAAGTTAGAGTACATACATCGACAAATTGCTTAATCGTTTTGCTTTGTAGAATTCCAAAAAGGAATTCCTACCAATGTCACATGGTGTGTCTCTCGAAGACTCAATATCCCTTTTCTAATGAGGAAAAAGACCGCATGGATCAAATCTCTTATGCATCTGCTATAGGGTCTATCATGTACATCATGCTTTGTACTCACCCTGATATCTTGTATGATTTAAGCATGACGAGCAGATACTAGTCAGATCCAGGTGAAAGTTATTAGACAGCGGTCAAGAATATTCTTAAGTACTTACAAAAAACAAAAGAATATTTCTTGATATTTGAAGGCGATGAGGAGCTAGCTGTAAAGGTTACAGTGATGCAAGCTTCCAAACCGACAGGGATGATTTCATATCACAATCAAGGTATGTATTTTGTCTTAATGGTAGCGCTGTGAGCTGAAACAGTTCGAAGTAGGATACAGTCGCAGATTCTACAACAGAAGTCGAGTATATTACTATGTCTGATGCAACAAAGGAGGTTGTTTGGATTCACTGAAGTTGGGATGATTCCTAACATAGTAGACCCTATAGACCTCTATTGTGACAACAATTGAGCTATTGCACAGGCTAAGGAACCTAGCTCTCATCAACGGACTAAACTCATACTACGGCGCTTCCATCTCATTCGAGTGATCATCGATAGAGGAGATGCAGAATACCGACGGATGCTAACATCGTAGATCCTTTAACCAAGACTTTGGCATAAAGAAAGCATGATGGTCATACTAGGTCACTGGATATTAGATATTACAATGATTGGCATTAATGCAAGTGAAAGATTGTTAGTAATAGCCCTAGAGTCAATTATGTGATGATTGACTAGGGACTTTTGAATTATATTCTATTATTAATAAATGTAAGATTTTTAGTTATTATACTTACTTTATGTTTGTGTCAAATAACTAAGTATAATAATGTCCTTGAGTAGCTAGTTCTAATATACATCATATCGATTGTTTGAGTCGATAGTGAGATGATGTAAAAAACACTACTCTTAATCATTTCTAGTCAAGCATTAATATTCAGGGACGATATTAATACGTTGAGACTAGCATGTAGGTCAACTGGATGACTTGATCTCACAAATCATAGATATGGAATATTGAGTTGATACATAGGTATACATTAAAGAATGTATACTGAATTGACCCGCCATGTAAACTTTCTCATGTGACAATTAGTATAAATAGTCCTTAGAAATGAAGTCACTACGGTTCCCTACATAAGGAGTTATGTACTTTGATGTCGTTAAACGTCACCCGTAACAAGGTGAATTATAAAGGCGATCACTAAGTATGTAATAAATTATACAGAGGGATATGTGATGTAAATGGAATTTATCCCTCCAATATGACGGGAGTAATATCTTGAGGTCTCTTGATAAAGTAGGACCACGAAATGCATGGTCATGCTCAAATAAGTCAATATAAGATATTGAGCTCATTTACTTGAGTGAGTCTACTTGGGGATCAAGAAACACAAAGATTGATAAGAGGATGACACAGTCTATACCTCATTAATCAATCTAAATATCGAAGATATAAAGACACGGTCATACATTATCATAGTCACGAAGGTTATGTCGTATCTCGACATTCTTGTCATTTGGGTAGCACTGATATATTATTAGATGTCACTCATTGCTTATGTTTCTAAAATGAATTTTAGAGACATTGTCAACGTTACGATAACCTATTGGGTCACACACAAATAACATTTTATTTTGGATATTGATTCATTTTAATTTGAGTAAAGCAACAATTAAGCTCATTGGATGGCCGAGACTTGAGTTAGACTCAAGTTGGTTAAATTTGAATTAGATTCAAATTAAACCAAGTTGATGAATAAAATTTGATTCATCATGTATGATTAATGTGGATTAATCATGCATTGAAGAAAATAAAGTTAAATTCATCATGCATGATTAATAAGGATTAATCATGCATTGATGAGGGAATACCAAAAACCTAAAAACCTTTGATATTCATGGCTTGAGTATAAAAGGGGGTTTTCTTCCAAAAATTTAATTGGATGTTCATCTTCTTGCCCTCTCTTCTTCTTGGCCGAAACTTACAACAAAGGGTTGCTAGCACAATCAAAATTTTCTCCAAAAGTGAGTGTTCGTGTGGATACGCATAGACGCACAGACACGAATGTGCAAGAAATCCGATAAACTTTGGACGAGCAAGATAAGCGAAGGGCACGCTCCAAAGGTATACTCTATTAGATAGGATTTTGTAGATCTAAACTTGTATAAGTTTGCTTTCACATGGGTCGCTAATTTGTTGTTTATCGCATAGGATTCCCTGCAGTTAGAGCAAAAGAGAAGCCATAATTGGTTATTTTTGTTCAGGCGCAAAGGACTGTTGACCTTTCTTGTTTTTATGAGTCTCAAGGTATCCTTTAACAAGATGATTATTCATACATCGGTAAGCTAAAGGTAAAATTGTATGGTTGATATTGAAAAATGATTGATTACAATATGTCAATTAGGTTCGATTGGCTTAGCATTTCATATCTATGAAACATACATCTTGCTTTGTCGATTAAGGGAAAAGGTAAATATTTTATTTTATTATTTCTATTTTATATTGGAATGCCTAGTTTAGAATGAAAAATAAATAATTGTTCAATAGTAGTATGAATCTCCTTTAAGATTGTATGGTTGATATTAGAAAATGATTGATTATGATATGTCAATTAGGTTCAATTGGCTTAGCATTTCATATCGATGAAACATGCATCTTGTTTTGTGGATCGAGGGAAAAGGTAAGGGGGCGTTTAGTTTGAAATTTATTTTTCTATTTTCTATTTTTTATTTTCTATTTCTGTTTTTCTATTTTTTGATCTAATTTTTAGAAAATAAAAAATACGTTTAGTATGATATACTGTTTTCTATTTTCTAGAAAATAAAATTTAAAAATGTGTTTGGTTTATTAATATAAAAAATTATAAATAAAATAATTTTTTTAATAAAAATACCATCTCATCATGGAAAAAAAAATCATACAAGAAGGGGATCAACCATATTAGAAAGGGGTCAAACCTGACCTTCTAATACAGCATTAAATAACTTTAAATGTAATGTAAAATCTAATTGAAATCAAATTAATTAATTCAATAAATTTTAATTTAAATATTTATTAATTTAATGAATTATTTTATTAAAATAATTATTTTAATGATTTATTTTATTAATATATATAAATTTCTTTTAAATTTTAAAAATTAAAATTAATAAATTATATTTATTAATTTAATGAATTATTTTATTAAAATAATTATTTTTAATGAATTATTTTATTAAAATAAAATTATCAAAATATATTTATTATTTCAATAAATTATTTTATTAAAATAATCGCCCGATGAGGAGGTGTACGGCACTGTAACCGCCTTTTCCCATTTTCTATTTTTCAATTATAGTTTTCATTCTCTATAAAAAATGATATTTTATCATTTTCTGTTTTCTTAGAAAATGACTTCTCATTTTCTAGAAAATGAGATTGGAAAACACAAAGCAAACAGTAACTTCTAAAAAATAAGAAAATGAAAACGGAAAATGATCAAACCAAACGCCCCCTAAATATTTTATTTCATTTTCTATTTTCTTAGAATGCCTAGTTTAGAATGAAAATAAATTATTATTCGATAGTAATATAAATCTCCTTTGAAGGGTTCGAGTTACAGAAACAGTCTCTTGCAAAATGCAAAATGCAACAGCATTTCAAGATAAACCAAATGTGGTCTGACCCTTCCCCGAAACCCTGCACTTACAAGAGCTTCATGCACCAAACTGTATTTTTTTTAGTATAAATCTAGTTTAAGAGTTAAGATTATATCAAGGTAGGGGATCACAGATTCATTTTGGCTTTTTGAGTTTTTTTTATATTGTATTTGTAGATAAGTAGAGCATGTTGTTTTACAAACACTCAAAGAGCTTTTTTTATATATAAAAGGGCAACCCGATGCACGAAGCTCCCACCAATGCAGGATCCTGGGAAAGGGTCTTGTACACAATCTTACCCTGTTATGCAAGAGGTTATTTCCAAGACTCGAACTCATAACCTCTAGATCACTCTGCAGTAACTTTACCGTTGCGTCAAGGCTCCCCTTCAGCTTTTTTTTATATATAGAGGTGGTTAAATCTATCTTTTGACTCACATATATATTTCTTTATGCATAAATAAATAAAATGCATTATATATGCTTCTATAAAAGGGGATTACAACAATACATAAAATAGAAAAATTGAGTTTTAAAATGAAGTAAACTATTGGGAGTCAAATAATTAATATTCTTTCATGTTATCATGTGAGGTCTCATATGGGGATTAAAGGTTATTTTAAAAATTAAAATGGATGCTCTAAATTCCTCGTCAATTGATACCTATCATTAGATCTTTAGCTTCATGATACTTGTTGACTTAGATGTTAATACTAATATCTTTAAATAGTATACCTCGGAGACCATACGCTAATATATAGTAAATTATGATAACCTATATTAGGCTAACAGATAAGGTGTAAGCCTAGAATAGAATAATTGTCATATAAAGATTAAAATAAAACAATAAAGATTTTAAATGGATCTAGCCTTATACCAAAGTATCCACATGAGGTTGTACTAGTGATAAGTCGCCCATGGTTAATAGTCATTTGCACGAGGGCATTATATTTTTGTATATAATGGGTTTTATCTCATACGTCAGTTGATGTTATTACATTCTAAAGACACTAACTCCCATGGTTCACATCTTTGTGGATTTATTGGTATGGATTCACCAAAAATGTATTATTGGTGATCGATGTATAGTTGGTGACTAAATTATGATAATTAACATTATATTAAATTTAAAAAATGATAAGTAGAATAACAATAGACTCAAAATGTTGATAAATAATTAAAAGAAAATAAATAAAAATAATCAGTTAAATATATAAATATATATATAAAGGAAAATTTTAAGTTGTAATATAAAATTGCAATTTACCTTATTTTATTAACCTCTTAATCAAGATTAAATTATACAAATCCTTCCTCATTGCTCACTAAGCAAATGCAATTTTGCAAGTAAAGATACCTTTTTGAGATTATAATTGGTTTTAACTAAGTACTGAGAGTTGCTTAGATATCTAGATATCTCGACCTACTAATTCAGAATTTGATTTTTATTTTGTTGTATTCTTTTATTCTATCCATATGATTTACACGATACTGTTTAATTTATTTCTAGAAAAAAAATATAAATAAGTTTTTGATTATCTAGAGTTAGTGATTAGTTGTGTGGCTATTAGTTCCTTTTTATCACACTCTCACCAAGTGGGGCACCTCACATTATCACCAAATATGGCACCTCTTGATAAGAACAATTAGACACCAAGAGCGTGGCATGAAAGCTCAAATAAATTAAGAATCTGCTTCAAGTTTTGAAAGGAGCAATGACTAAGATAATTGTAAACCTGGAGGGGTGTAGATGTCGGTAAAAGGGATGAAAATAATAAAGAAGCATCTAGTTCATGTCAGACACCAATAACCTTGTCATCCTCAAAGAAAAAGAAGTAAAATTAAAGGTGATACAACAATTCAATGATTTCGTAAGTTTATTAATGGACAACGCATTAATGCTTCTAACCATCGTGTGAGAATTATTAGCTATTATAACATTAGGAGGACATGTTCGTGGTATAAGGCCATAAAAGGATGGCATGTTAATAGAGGCACTTAAGTGTAGGATCCAAGACAACAATGAGAAGTACAAGAACAAATACCTCCATAGGCAGATTAAGTGACTAAAATAAGCACTAACAAAAGCCTAGAGCCCATGATGTTGTGATTATGTTGAAATAACAACAGTTGAATTGGACTGGCATATAACATGAGATGAACGATAAAAAGGGATCTTAACTTGCCCAAATGGTTCAGCAAAGAATCCTTCACGATCTCACCATTGGGAATTTGGCATATTTTATGTTTTCTACAAATTAAATCATCCCTCAAAGGGTCAGCCCAAAGAGGTGAGCTGGATATACTAGCCAAGACACTTGGGTTGAATCTGACTACTAATCCAAGTGGGCATATTAGGGTCCTACTGTGAACAACAAAGTTCTAGTAGCCTAAAGGGGCAATGGGATGGTGAACTTGTGTTGCTACTATAGGGTTGTTAAATGTGACTATGAATGGCAACAATGATAGTTGCTAACACGCGACGATGGGCTAGTGTTCCCAAGATCATGATAATAGACTATAAGCAACATTGATGCGAGGTGACAATGAAGGGCATCAGCTAGGAGAAGGCAATAACACTCGTGCCCGTCACACAGTTGAGGTGTAGATGAGTGACTAAGCGGGATTGGGAATATATTGCACAATTGAAAGAAAGATGCCACACAAGAGATCATGCAGACACTAAGATATGCAAGGACAATCGGCCAAGATATGTGAGGCCTGCAGTTGATTGGGAACAACATAAATGACAATGAGATTATTCCAGAATCAGCTCCCATTATAATAATATTCCAGTTTATATAATGTATTATGACAAAAGAAATATTACAAATGAGTATTTTATCCTTTACATTTTTGCACATAGAACTTTGGCCAATAATAATAGACAATTCAAAATCCTAATTGTAAAATATATAGCTTTTTCTTGAACTGTATTTTCTTTGAAATAAGTTGTTCCTTCTTAAACTACTACCTCTCCTCTTATCCCTACCTCCCCCACCCCCCTTCCAAAAATAAATAAATAAATATCCTTTATTATTTTAATAGTCCATCTCCCATTCTATATTTGGACATTCTAAAGCTATGTATGCTTCCTTCTTTCAGAAATCTATCACTACAAGGAAACCACCCAAAAAAATGTGATGAGGGTTTAAACCTGGTAGAACATACAATGCAACTCAAAGAGCATAAATATAGCTAACTGATCCCATAAGTTGTTTCTGGTGTACATATGCTTGCATCAAAAAGTAAACAAATGGAAAGCCGAACACCTGTATTAATGAGAAAGAAATTTAAGGTGATATTAGAGCAATGACATCATGCCTGAAAACTTGAACAAGAAATGCATCCAACCAAATAAGTTGTTATTACTTATCATCTCAAAGTAGTTTAACATGGTGAGTTTATCAGTCCTAAAAGAAAAGAGTTGCTATAACCAGATGATACCTTCTCTCTTTCTCTTTCCATTCTTCTTTCTTCTTCTTCTTTCTTCTTTCTTGCACGTTCCCTGCATGTAAGATAATGATGCATCTTTCCCTTAACTATTTGTGCATTTGAAATCAGCAGAAAATGAACCTTATACCTCAAATAAAATACAGTTGCATTGTATCAATAAGTAGGAGTGTTCATGGGACAATTTTGTCCATTTCTAATCCAGCATAAACAAAGAGGCTACACAAAATCAATCAAAGCCTAATGTAAGTAAGGTTGGTCAGGTCGAACCAATTTAAGATCAAAGGTATGTCTTTGTAAATGGGTCACATTGGGTCTGTCCAAAATAAGGAAACCAGAACCTGGACTTTTAAATGTTGAAAAGTTTAAGCAATTCAAAAGTAAAAAAACCTGATTGTTTTAGTGGGGCCAGGATCGTAGGTTTTCTAATAACACTATCAGTAAATGCTCCAAAATGGACTATCTTGACAGGCCAACAATACCTTGACATTAATTTAGATAGAGTGTCCACATGCAGACCAAGTTGTACTGAGTTTGAAAGAGGACAAATGAGGAAGTTCACAATGTCTTTGGCAGAGCATTAATGAGATAAGCAGACAACAATTTCTGGAAAAAAGACAATCATGGTTGCCTAAATTGGTCGATATGGATATGAATCACCTGGGCTGGCTTGATATCAGCAAAGGGCAATATGATCTCTCTAAGAAATCAATCATTTCCTACCATTGCATGTGATCGATAAAGAATACTATTGACTGAGAGAGAATATAAGACCTCTCTTAATAAATATTGCTACAAAATCTCCTCAATTAAATTCAATAACATGGAATGTTAAATAAAATTTTATTTATATATTTAATAACCCTAGATTAACAAATGTATTAGTCAGTTCTAAATTAATAAAATATGATTTGTCACTTATCAATTATCTAAGATATACATTTAGTTTAATAATATAATGTTCTTCAATATTTCTAGAATACCATTCAAATGTATTAGTCAGTTCTAAATTAATAAAATATAATTTGCCACTTACCAATTATCTAAGATATACATTTAGTTTAATAATATAATATTCTTTAATATTTCTATAATACCATTTTTAAATAATAACATTAATAATCCAATATTGTTAACCTAATAATAACACTAATATGAAATTATTGATAATCTAACCAATCTAATTAATTAATGCTACTATTCATAATTTGTATTATGCTATATTTTCATGAAACATAATAGATATCCATATTATGCAATCACATTATTCGTCATCTTTTTGTCAAATTATTTGATTTTCACTTCTTTATTTTTTTCCTAACGATTCGTCATCATTCTTAGATTTTTTATCATTCTATCCTGCTATCAACACACAATAATTTTGACAACTATGATATTTTCCTATCCCAAAATTCTTTATGAATCAGAGAGCCACCGATTTAGCTTTTAAAAAAAGAAGAAAAATTATTCCCAAGGAGGAGGCAAGCATGTGATAGGCAACAATCTTCCTCTTTCTCAACCTCTTCGATCTTCCAATTGGATCAGTTATCTTCTCCTAATCAATTCCACCTACTACTTCCTTTTCTCTATCAGGTGAAAAACTTCCAGTGAATCATCGCAATGCCCACACTGCCTTCTCATGCTCCTTGTGCTACATAATCCACAGCTTCTTCATTGTGAGCAGTTCTCGACATCCTCCTCCACCTTCCTGCCATTCCAGTTGCCTACAACCTAAGATCCAACAGCATCCCTTGGCACAATCCACGACAACCTTGGTGTGGTTGCACCAACCTCCACATTCAATCTACTACACAACCTAGATTGACCTCTTTATCATCCGATCATCAGCTATCTAGCAGCCACTACAAAGTGACACTCATACTTCCACTCCCTATCTTAAAGTGTCTTGTGTCCCTACTTCACTCCAATAATGACCTCCAGTTTTTGAGGCAGGACAAACAAGTGCAAGCATCGTGCAGTCCACTGTCATCCTCATGTGTAGATATAATGAACTCATTGTTAGGGATTTGTTTGGCCAATCACTTATATACATGATTGCATAAATATTCACTTCCCAAATTCATCCATTCTCAGCTTGTTTTCCAGCTGATCTATATGCCCACAAAAAGCCCTACTAAGCATCTTCCTGCAGATGAAACACAAATGTTTCTTCTCCAGGGATGATTTTCCACAGAACGGTCATACCAAACCATGGCTTCATTCCCATTTCTACTTGTCTCATATGAGGTCTCGCCATCTTATTATAAGTGAGAGTAGTGCCTTTCTCTTGTGAAATATCTGCTACCCTACTACTTGCTTTTGTTACGAAATTGAGGGAGGCTAGACAATACTCATCACAGCTTTGGTCCACCCTTGCTTCTATAGAGACGTATTAACATGTAGAAGTATTTAATCCTCCTCCCTCATTCTTCTTGCTTCTTCCCAGCAGCTACCACTTCTTCCTCTTTCATAACAATCCAACAGCCTAATCTTCTCTGCAATCAGATATATTTCTTCTCTGCTCATATTTTATCATAAATCAACTATATTCTATTTGTGCAATGCATATGTGTCACCAAAAAGGAAGAATTGAATAGAGAAAATGCTCTCATTTTACTATGTCCAATAAAGGGTAAAGTTGTGTCATCCATTTTTCCTCCATTCCCTTGAATGAGTTCCTTTTCCCTAGATCTATTGAATATTGCTATATGTGCCCTTTAGAAAGACATCCACCCAAGAGATTTATTACTGTAAAATATTATGGAATATCTTAGGATATTACAAGACATAAATCCCTAAATATCCTAGGAAAAATTATTCTATAAAGAAAAGACGAATTAAAAGAATATTTATCCCTAAATATTCTAACACTCCCCCTCAAGCTGGAGAATATAAATCATATATTCCCAGCTTGTACATATGTAGCCAATTCAAAGACCTCTCAGTGACTTGGTGAATATATCTGCTAGTTGGTCCTGTGGGTTAACAAAACTTGTAGATATTTCACTAGATATGACTTTTTCTCTGATAAAGTGACAGTCGACTTCAATATGTTTTATCCTCTCATTAAAAACTGGATTCGAGGCGATATGCATAGAGGCTTGATTGTCACATATAAGTGACATTTGTGTAACCTCTCCAAATCTTAGCTCTTGAAGCAACTGTTTGAGTCATATAAGCTCCTGACTGACTATGGTCATAGCTCGATATTCTGCCTCCGCACTGGATCTTGCCACAATATTTTGCTTTTTGCTTTTCCAAGAAATAAGATTATCTCCGACAAATATACAAAAACCAGAAGTAGATTTCCTATCAATGAGAGATCCTGCCCAATCTGCATCAAAATACCCAACGACTCGAGTATGTCCTTTGTCTTTATACAAAAGACTCTTTCCTGGAACACCTTTGATATATCGAATAATGCGAGTCACAGCATCCTAATGTTCCTTGCATGGAGAGTTAAAAAACTGACTTACTACACTTACTGCAAATGAGATATTCGGACGAGTAACAGTAAGATAGCTGAGTCTCCCTGACGAGATCTGGAAGAGGCTCCCCCTGATTTGGCATAAGCTTGATATTAGGATCCATGGGGGTGTCAACTGTCTTTGAGTTTAACATACATGTTTCTTCTAGAATATCCATTGCATACTTCCTTTGGGATATGATAATCTCATTTTTGGACTGTACTACTTCTATCCCTAAAAAATATTTAAGTTTGCCGAGATCTTTTGTCTGAAAGTGTTTAAAAAGATGTTTCACCTGTGAATTCCCGAGATGATCACTACCTGTGATAACAATATCATCGACATAAACTACTAAGTAGATGCAACCAGTAGATGAGTGTCGATAAAAAACAGAATGGTCAACCTCACTCTGAGTCATGCCAAATTGTTGAATTACAGTACTAAATCTACCAAATCATGCTCTGGGAGACTGTTTGAGGCCATATAAAGATTTCCGCAGTCGATATACAAGACCAGAAGACTCCCTTTGAGCAACAAAACACGGAGGTTGCTCCATATAGACTTCTTTGAGCAGGTCACCATGTAAGAAAGCATTTTTGATGTCCAACAAATAAAGAGGCCAATGTCGAATCGCAACAATGGACAGGAATAGGTGCACAGAAGACATCTTGGCAACAGCAGAAAAAGTGTCCCCATAATTCAATCCAAAGATCTGAGTATAACCTTTAGCAACGAGGCGAGCCTTAAGCTGGTCAACCTTTCCGTCTGGACCAACTTTCACCGTATACATCCATCGACAACCGACAACTGACTTCCCTGATGGTAGAGGAACGAGATCCCAAGTCCCACTGCTCTGTAAGGCACACATTTCATCGACCATAGCCTGTTTCCATCCTGGATGGGCAAAGGCATCACCTGCAGTCTTCGGAAGATAAACAGATGACAAGGAGGAAAGACAAGCAAAATAGCAAAGAGAAACACGATGATAACTCAAAGATACATAATGAGGAGAAGGATTACGAGTGGAATGCATACATTTCCGAAGTGCAATGGGAATATCAGTCTCAGGAGATGAGACCGGAGGACGAGGTAAAAGACTTGGCTCCAAAGATGTGTCCATGGCAGTGTCAGTGGTGGTCGGCGGCAAAGCAGGATGAGGACGACGCTGATAACCTACAATGGAGGAGATGTCCTCGGAGGCGACAGAGACTCCTCCGGAGGATAAAAGATAGTCATTGGTGCAGACGTAGAAGGAGAAAACTCAGACGGAGATCCATTAGGCCCAAAAAATGGAACCGAATCAAAGAATGTGACATCAGCAGAGATGAAGTACCGACGGAGAGTAGGAAAATAACACTTGTATCCTTTCTGAGACCGTGGGTACCCAAGAAAGACACTTATGAGACCGGGTTGAAAGTTTGTCAATGCCAGGATCGAGAGCATGAATAAAGCATATAGAACCAAAGACCTTAAGTGGTAAAGAGTGAAGAGACTGATGAGGATAAAGAATATGATAAGGTATTTGACCTTGTAGAGTGGAGGAAGGCATGCGATTGATGAGATAACACGCAGTAAGTATAGTGTCACCCCAAAACTGAAGAGGAACATGAGAATGGAGAAGAAGAGTCCGGGTGGTCTCAAGAAGATGGCGATTCTTGCGCTCAGCAACTCCATTTTGTTGAGGAGTATGAGGAAAAGATGTTCAATGCAATACACCATGAGATGCCAAGAAGGTCTGAAATGAAGTAGATAGATACTCACGTGCATTATCACTCTGTAAGGTTCGAAGAGAAATACCAAATTGAGTCTTGATTTCATAGAAGAAAGATTGAAAAATAGAAAACAACTTCGAACGATCCTTCATCAGATATAACCAAATACAACGAGAAAAATCATCTATAAAGGTAACAAAGTATCGTGACCCCAATGTAGAAGAAACATGAGTCGGACCTCAAACATCGGAATGAACCAAAGAAAAAGATGACGTAGCCCGACTCACAGTGCGAGAAGAAAAAAAACTACGAATATGCTTTCCTAATTGACATGATTCACAAGATAAAGAATCTAAGTGAGAAAGACCAGGATGTAATTGTTTCAACTTATCAAGACCTGAATGTCCCAACTGAGCATGAATAAGAAGGGGAGATGCTGTCGCCGAACCAGCAAGAGAGGATTGTTGAAGTCGATATAGGTCATGAGACTCATATCCGAAGCCAATCATCTTCCCCGTAGTCCGATCCTGCAAGGAAACAGAAGATTTTGTAAACGAGATGACACAATCAAGAGACTGAGTAAGCTGGCTAATTGATAATAAATTAAAGGGAACACCGGGAACATAAAGAACATTATGAATAGAAAGAGATGGGGAAGGATGAACAGTACCAACACCCTGAGATTGAATTTGAGAACCATTTGCCATGGTGACAAAAGGTAAATAACCAGAAGTAGAGAGAGAATAAAAAAGTAATCTATTACCAGTGATATGATCGGTGGCCCCAGAATCAAGAACCCAAGAACTCAAAGAGCGAGATATGTCAGCAAAGGAATTACTAGTGAGTGCAACGGCAATAGGGGAATCAGAAGTTTTTCGATCCTCATACCATTTCAGAAAGTCATCATAGGAAGGTAGTGGGGTCAGATCTGGTGGTTCTTTGTCACCCTTACGAGAGATATCCGACTTTGAAGCACTAGAGGTAGCCATGGAGAGAGAAAGGCAATGGTTTCAAATCAAAGGAACGCGTCGGGAAGAAACCGATCCTTGTGTTGTTTTCTGTTACTGTTTGAGGTACAAAGTTATTTGCTGTTTGCTGTTTTCAAATCAGAGAAAGGCGGCCTGTTTGCTGTTTGCTGTTACAGGTTTCTTCCCACGTGAACCTGTAACAGGTCCAGCAAACAGAATGGAAGAGGCGACCTGTTTGCTGTTTGGGTTTCCTCCCACGTGAACCAGTAACAGGTCCAGCAAACAGAATAAAGAGGAGGTCGCACTGCTGAGTCTGCCTGTTTCTGGAAGAACGAGAAGACGGTGGCAGCGGTGGCATTGCTGAGTCTGCCTGCTCCTGGAAGAACGGGAAGAGGAGAAGGAAAAAATTGTTGCTGCTGTGTTGCTAGAAAAGCAGAAGGTAGGTGCTGAGGATGTTGCACCAGTAGGGTTCCTTTCCTTAATCGCCAAAGACCTTGAGGCTGTTGATGGCCCTTCCTCTAGCGCCAGTAGAAGACGCTGGCGTTGCTGAGGATGCACGCGATCGGTGCTAGAATGGCGTCGCGATTGCTCTCTGTTCGCGGTGGACGTCGCGAGCAGGGATGGATTCTGAGTCGAGATGCGGGAGGCGGCGGCGAACAAAGAGGAGAGGGAAAAGAAATTAGGGTTAGGCGGATAAACCTAAATTCGTTCGCTCTGATACTATGTAAAATATTATGAAATATATTAAGATATTACAAGACATAAATCCCTATTTATATATGAATATAGGGACCTATTCTAGGAAAAATTATTCTATAAAGAAAAGACAAATTAAAAGAATATTTATCCTTAAATATTCTAACAATTACCATGATTTTTTTTATCCTCATTTCACTTCATCCTTTCTATCTTCATTGTCTTTTTGTTGATGTGCTGATATAAGGTCAGAGAAATAGTTAGTTGTATCCTTCATCAACAACTCACAGAGATTTACTTATATGAAATATGTTCTTAAAGGGAAGCCTTGGCACAACCGTAAAATTGTTGTCGTGTTACTTAGTGGTCACGGGTTCAAGTTGAGAAAACAGTCTCTTGCAATGCAGAATAAGGCTGTGTATAATAGATCCTTCCCCAAGATCCTACATTAGCAAGAGTTTCATGCACTAAGCTGCCTTTTATATGAAATGTGTTCTTAGTTAGATTTTAGCATTTTTATGTTTATGAGAGCTTTTCTAGTTATGTAAAAATATTGGATATGTATAGAGTACCTATGATCCAACTAGTAAGGAATGTTGGTGTAGGTTTGTTTGAGAGTCTTATAAATGTTAAGTAAGCATTTCTTACAACATAAACAATTTTTCGACTCAATTTGTACAAAGGATAATGGAGAAAACATCATATTAATTTAGTAGCGTGGTTCATGATTTAAAATGGCATTTTGTGCTAGGTGAAATGGTTAAAATATATCATTCTAATAAATTACTGAAACTCGATACTACACGAAAGCAATGTCAACCATGTTGTTAGTGTCAATCATGTCGATGAATATCATTTCATCTAGCACTCAACATCCCTTGGCATGGATAAAGATTAATTGAGATAATGTTATTTTTTTTAGGTTGTCTTCATACAAAATAATATCAAATTTGTATTATTTTAGATAGAAAGTATTATCTTCTTTTTCTTCTTCATCCTATTCTTCCTTCAAGCCTTGGCGCAATGGTAAAGTTGTCATGTGACATGGTTGTCACGGGTTCAAGTCACGAAAACAGCCTCTTACATTGCATGGTAAGATTGCATACAATAGATCCTTCTCTATGATCCTACATTGGCAAAAGCTTCGTGCACCAAGCTACACTTTATCTCATTCCTCCTTTCACCTCCAATTCACCACCGACACCATATATCAGAACATTGGCATGATATTTTAAGACATTATTGTTTCGATCAAGGATCGAACTAGCACAGCTCGAGATTTTGTATCTTGATGTGGTTTAAACAATTAAGAAAGTATGTCTATATTTTTTGGAGGACGAACAATCTGATTTCAAGGAATCAACTATTGAAAAGATTGTAGATATTGGCATTTCTATTTTAAGATTACTCAATTTCACATTAGTTGTCATCCTCATAGTTATGAGCATGATTTATTGACTTTGCTAAAAATATAAATTATGATAACAACCATCATAATGTACGAATCAAGGTTTCACATACTATATTTTTGAATGGTTTTGAGGACACCTAAGAGCTTTGTGCCAAATGGCATACATGCTGGGTAGCTTTTCAACATTGAATATAAAAGAACACTAACAGGTTATTTGTGAACACGGACCATAAAATTTGATTGTGGATGCAAAGGTAATCCCAATTTTTGGAACAAGAGACCCATGTTTTGATTTTTGTCTAGATGCCTTGATGTGTGAAGATCTCTGACTTAAAATGTCTTGAGAGCCCCACTTCATGCCAACGTGGGACTTACCAGCATTATAATAAATCATCCACTTTGGAAGTGGCATTCCCTCTTTTTACCAATATGGGACTAAAGATAATGGCCCATTAAGCTAGCTTGGTTAGACTTTTAATAGCAATAGGTACATGCTATATTAAATAATATCAGCCAACTCAATACAAAGTTCAAGTAAGGTTTACAGTACTGGGCCTATATAAATAATAGCACCTGTCTCTGATTGCAAGCTACCATTAAGTTCTTTTGCCTATGGATTACTCCAACCTTTTTAGGGTCTTTATTATGTGATGAATTTATTTGTTGCATAAGCTATTATTTCTCAGCTAACAAGGATTATTTCCATGTCAACCACAACTGTTCAGCACAATGCATATTCCTCTGTTTCTATTAGTAATATCAATAGGTTTAGAGCACCAAGAGAGTAGAACAAATACAGATCCCAGCTTACCATTTTGAAGAACCATGTTTCACATACTAAGCCCAGTTCCTAAACTTTTTACACAAAGGTGTTAAGGTGGCAATTATAAACAACTAAAACAATGCAAACAGTTCAGTTGTCGAGAATATACTCTGTGAAAACAACAATTATAAAAATCATTCTAAAAATTATCTGTTATATGGTCCATTCACTATCACACAGCTAAGCTTACACAATCTTACCTATTTTATCAGAAACCTCCATAGGTGTTTGTCGATAACAAAACAATGGTTTAATGCCATATTATGTTGGATGAGAAAGGTTGAATTAACTAAAAGAATAGAACCAACACGCTGTTAATAGAAAAATAAAACAATATATAGCAACTTTATATAGACTATTTGAATAACAAGAATCATATCAATTAAAAAGGTTTTTGCACAAAGGTGTTAAGGTGGCAATTATAAACAACTAAAACAATGCAAACAGTCAGTTGTCGAGAATATACTCTGTGAAAACAACAATAATAAAAATCATTCTAAAAATTATCTGCTATATGGTCCATTCACTATCACACAGCTAAGCTTACACAATCTTACCTATTTTATCAGAAACCTCCATAGGTGTTTGTCGATAACAAAACAATGGTTTAATGCCATATTATGTTGGATGAGAAAGGTTGAATTAACTAAAAGAATAGAACCAACACGCTGTTAATAGAAAAATAAAACAATATATAGCAACTTTATATAAACTATTTGAATAACAAGAATCATATCAATTAAAAAGGTTTTTGCATAGAACATGATGCAAATAAAAAATTGTTGACACACCGAAGCTCTTGTGCTTTCATCTTAACTTCTTCAGGAGTCAGAGCTAGCTTGTTTGCTTCAGTCTTTTCTTCCTTACGAACCTGAAAGCGCATGGCATATAAGACCAAAATTTGAACATGCTCACCACAGTATAAATCATAGGTAGAAAAATTGGCTAATCAAGATTTGGATCTGCCAAGAGGTGCGGCAAGAAATGTACAGAAATAGGCACAAGCGAGAAAAGCCCACCAAAATTAACAAATATTGATAAAGAAACAATAGAAATCAGCAAAAATCATAGAAATCAGCAGAAATCAAAGGTGTCCAGGTAATGCCATCTTTCAATGGCGTGGAAGGAATTCCAACAATGATATTGACTTGGAAGCAACAATGAAATGTTGTGGTTGTGTGCATGATTGGGGAGGAGATATTCTCTATAGTGCATGGCTGCATGCAGGGCAATGGATGGCTTGCTCTGGCAGTTCCTGTTGAATGAACATTGCCAGGGTATGGTGCTGTAGCTCTTCTTCATCACTTTGGACCTCTTCATCTTTAGAATTATATTTAGGTCTTGTTGAGGATGGGTACCCAGGCATGCAGCTAAAATTTTAAGCAAATAACTTAATATTAATATAATTATAACTCAGAATATAATACTAGATAAAATCATATTATTAATAGTATAAATCTTATATGATCACTCCTATTAGCAATCCTTCTTATTAATTATTACTAATATAATTTGAATACTAGTAATAGTACTTAATGTTGGGTTGAATGTTAGACCTGCTTTGTTATATAGAGTTAAATGTTGGGCTATGAAATGAGCACACGAGCAAAAGATAAGAATCGCAAAGATAAGGATGTTAAAGTAGAAGTACGGCAAACGAGAATAGACAGAATAAAAAAAATAGAATATTAGAGAGAAAGTTGGAATTGAACCTATTGAAGGAAACTCTGAGAGAGCATTTAAGATGGTACGGACATGTATTCAAGCATCCAATAAATGGCCATGTTAGGTGATGTGAGATTGACAAATATATATATATATTAATAGAGGAAGAAAGAAACCAAACAAAACTTAGTTAGCAACGATAACACAAGTAAAAATTCATTTCAATGATGATATAGTAGGAGATCAAACCAAATGGCATAAAAGGATCCATATAATCGACCCCACTTAGTGGGATAAAAGTTTGATTGCTGTTGCTATTGTTATAGTACTTAATCCTTAAATTTATCTTCTATTAATTGATTATTAATATAGATTTTAGTTAAAGACAATTAGACATTCTCAAATTATGATGTTATTATATCAACTATCAGTTATATTATGAATTAACAATTGATTAATAAATATTTTAAAGAATATAAATAGAATAATATTTAACATAGCATTTTGTTAAATAATTATAAATACTTTTATTCTTCACTAATACAATAAATATAACCAGGCTAATAATAACTATTATTAGTTTCTATGATAATAATTTTACAAATCTAATCAACCCAATAGATATGATTTTATAAATTCTTGCAATTTCATTTTCATTAACAAAATAATGAACAATTATCAGTTTTATATTAAGGCTTGTTTGGTGATGTGGTATGTAATAACATTGCTGCATGAAATAATATATTTTATGATTTATGAATGACACCAAAAGAGTTGAGCAAAAATTGATTTAAAAATTCATCACTTATTTTGGTCTTAATATAAAAAAGAAGTAAAATGAGATTTGTTTGGTAAATGACTGATATGTCAATTTTTAAATTTACAAAATGCAAATAGTATTCTTTTGGTACATTAAATAATCTTAAATTCCTTTCTTTTCCTTTTATTTTACTATTGATCTCATACTAACAAGCTATTCGATTGATACTGAATCACCAATAGGCATCTTTTCATGATACAAACATCTCACAAGGTTTTATTATTCTATGTGATAGAAATTGAATAATATCAGAAATGTTAAATACATAAAGCTATATGCATATCAAGGTTTTTAAAGTGACATGTTTTAAAGGAGGAAGGAATGGGTGGCAGAAAGCCCACCCTTGCCCATACTACAAATGGAACATATTAAGCATGCTTAAATACCAAGAGGTTCCCCACTTTAAGTGTATTGGCATTTTATGTTGGAATTGGCTCCCTTTTAGGTTTAAATATGTATTAAATTAATGGTTGTTGGTATTTAGAGGGAAAAGTATCTGATATCAGTTCAGTAGGATTGGTCAGATTGAAATGGATAAAATATAAAAATCAAAATCAAATCAAAAAATATGATAAAAAATTTGTGTAACACATGCAATAACAAAGGCTATCATAAAAAGCATATTTATTATTGATCAGATCATGATGACAATACCAATACACTAAAACCGTAGTAAATATATTGTAATATTAATCTGATAATAACATCAAATTAATTAAAAGGCTATTATTAATATGGTTATATGCAAGGATTGAAATTTCGAGCCGTTTTGCTCGATACCGGCGAAAATTTTTATTCCGCCAACAAACTGGCACTGGCACCGGCACCAACATTCCGACCGGGATATCGTTCGTAGGCGTCACTAGGGTCCGACGACTCCTCCGGAGGCGTCGCGAGGGCCACGCATGCCTCAGTCGCGAGTACCCAGTCGCGGTCATGAATGTTTTTTTTTAACTTAGGATTTAATAATCAACTCCTAACTATAATTGAGAAAATTTAAATAAGCTTAAAAAAATATTTTATTTTTTATTTTTAAATATTTAGATTAAATTTTTTATTTTTAGTTAATATATTTTATATTTTAAAAATACCAAAAATATACCAAAACGACACGACACGATATCAAAACTGTATCGTTCCGGTTCGAGACTGAAACCTCGACACATTTCAATATTTTAAACCTTGGTTATATGATAATAATCTTATATGGATTATAAGATTGATGGGTTTCATTAATCTGATATGTACATTAGTATATGTGATAGTAACAGATTAATATGTGTACATATTAGTATTGCATTACTAATAAATACTAAGGAAAATTATTTGATAAATAAATGATATAATAAATTAATACAAGAGGATAGGATCCCCTTCCAGCTTAGCAAGTCCAGCCTACATGACACAGATGCAGTTCAAGTACTCACGGGACATATTAGAGGCACAACCCACACACAACCTATAACTCTCAAGATCCAATAACATGTTACAGTTTGGGGCCTCTATAAATGGTTGGTAATTGTGAAAGCATAGGGGCTATGGTATTAAGCCCTAACTTTACTTTTCTCCTTTTACTTCATGGAGGGGTTGATTAATTAGTGTGAATCATGCATATGTTTTCGGTCTTATTTAGCATACATTTACATAATTTGTGTTAACTTCTAGCTTTTGCATTCACTTCATCCTTTTAGTTCGGATGACTGCTCTTTGTATGTTATTGATAGAACGTGAAGATCTTAGTGTTGGCGCGTATTTAGAGGCACAAAATTAATGAAACAGCATTGTAGCATGGTCCACAGCCAGACCGTTGTAGCCACCATAGCCGTGGATCATCCAGGAAGTCACATTACTCACAGAGCATCAACCAAAGGAAGCAGCAAGATCCACGACCTTAGTGCCTACTGAGTAGAACAAAAGATCAAACTAGAATGCACCACGGTATGCTCGTGGTGTGTTCCATGGTCGTGGAGTGTCAAAGACCGAGCTGTCTTATTTTTAGAAAATTCTATTAACTCTCTTTATTTTTAGAGAATTCTGTTAACCGCCCCTACTTTTTAAGAAATTATATTAGGGTTGCTTTACTTTTTTGGAAACTCTGTCAAGATTCTAAAACTATAAAAGGAAGCAGAGGGGGATGGCTACAAGGCATCGAAGATCTAGGGATCTCCCGATCCCATAATAGGGGATCGAGGAGGTTGCATCCACGACATCAAAGGAACTACGACGACAATGACTTGTGTTAGAATATTTAGGGTTTCTAGAATAATCCTCCTACAATAGGTCTCTATGTTCGTGTATAAATAGGGACTTATTACTTGTAATAAAACAAGGTTTTCATATTCTTTTACATGGTATCAGAGCCGGTTAGGATTTTAGGATTTCCTTCGACCGCCGCCGCGCGTGCAAGTACGCCTTCCCAGCACGGCGTCTTCCTTTTCCCAGAAACGTTGCTTCCTTTCAATCACGAAGCCCACAACGTGCAAGGAGCCTTCCCAGCGCGGCATCTTCCTTTTCCTGGAAACGCGACGTCCTTTCAAATGCGCGAAGAAACTTCTCTTGCAGCACAATCGCGAAGAAGCGTCTCCCACAGTGCGGCGTCCTTCGCGAAGGAGCTTCTCTGCGATTAAATCAAAGAACCCTAGCTTCTCTGTTCCCAATCACGCCGCCTGAGTCTTCTCGGCGCTGTCGCTTCTGGTCGTGGTAATCCGCCGCGATCAGCGCACCGCAAGGTCCGAACAGCTGATCGAGACGCGTAGGCCACCGACGATCTCGCGGCCCACGGCTCACGAGACTTGGTTTTGTCACGTCCTCTCCAGTAGCGCCTCTTGATCAAGCCTGTTCCTCTGTTCCAAGCACCAGCCGCCAAGTAGCAACGTCCCCTGTTCTAAGAGGAGAATAGGGCAAAAAAAAAAAAATTAGCAAACAGAGAACAGTGGTGTCCAGCAAACAGCAACAAAACAACAGCAATTCTTCCAACAGGCCAACAGCAGAAACATCGATTGTTGTCTTCCAAGTTACGGCCACCGGCAGCCGTAAGGGTGCTCAACAACAACAGCAGCAGCAACACCTTTCCGAAAGTAAGTGCTGATGGAGAGAAGATTGATCATGTCACCTCGTAAGGGTGGTAAAAAACCACCAGATCTGACTCCACCGCCTTCCTATGACGACTTTCTGAAATGGTATGAGGATCGAAAAACTTCTGATTCCCCTATTGCCGTTGCACTCACTGGTAATTCCTTTACTGGCATATCTCCCTCTTCGAGTTCTTGGGTTCTTGATTCCGGGGCCACCGATCATATCACTGGTAATATATTACTTTTTATTCTCTCTCTACTTCTAGTTATTTACCCTTTGTCACCATAACAAATGGTTCTCAAATTCAGTCTCAGAATGTCGGTACTATTCATCCTTCTCCATCTCTTTCTATTCATAATGTTCTTTATGTTCCCGGTGCTCCCTTTAATTTATTAAGCTTACTCAGTCTCTTGATTGTGTCATCTCATTTACAAAATCTTCTGTTTCCTTACAGGACCAGAGTACGGGGAAGATGATTGGCGTCGGATATGAATCTCATGGCCTATATCGACTTCAACAATCCTCTCTTGTTGGTTCGGCGGCAGCATCTCCCCTTCTTATTCATACTCAGTTGGGACATCCAGATCTTGAAAAGTTGAAACAATTACATACTGATCTTTCTCACTTAGATTCTTTATCTTGTGAATCATGTCAATTAAGAAAGCATATTCGTAGTTCTTTTTCTCCTCGCACTGTGAGTCGAGCTACGTCACCTTTTTCTTTGGTTCATTCCGATGTTTGGGGTCCGAATCGTGTTTCTTCTACATTGGGGTCACGATACTTTGTTACCTTTATAGATGATTTTTCTCGTTGTACTTGGTTATATCTGATGAAGGAACGTTCGGAGTTGTTTTTTCTATTTTTCAATCTTTCTTCTATGAAATCAAAACTCAATTTGGTATTTCTCTTCGAACCTTACAGAGTGATAATGCATGTGAGTATCTATCTACTTTATTTCAGACCTTCTTGGCATCTCATGGTGTATTGCATCGGACATCTTGTCCTCATACCCCTCAACAAAATGGAGTTGTTGAACGCAAGAATCGCCATCTTCCTGAGACCACCCGGACTTTTCTTCTCCATTCTCATGTTCCTCTTCAGTTTTAGGGTGACGTTGTACTTACTGCGTGTTATCTCATCAATCACATGCCTTCCTCCACTCTACAAGGTCAAATACCTCATCATATTCTTTATCCTCATCAGTCTCTTCACCCTTTACCATCTTGGGTCTTTGGTTCTATATGCTTTACTCATGCTCTCGATCATGGCATTGACAAACTCTCTCCCCGGTCTCATAAGTGTGTCTTTCTTGGATATCCACGGTCTCAGAAAGAGTACAAGTGTTATTCTCCTACTCTCCGTCGGTACTTCATCTCTGCTGATGTCACATTCTTTGATTCGGTTCCATTTTTTGGGCCTAACGGATCTCCGTCTGAGTTTTCTCCTTCTACGCCTGCACCAATGGCTATCTTTTAACCTCCAGCGGAGTCTCTGTCGCCTCCGAAGACATCTCCTCTATTGCAGGTTTATCAGCGTCGTCCTCATCCTGCTTTGTCGCCGACCACCACTGACACTGCCATGGACACATCTTTGGAGCCAAGTCTTTCACCTCATCCTCCGGTCTCATCTCCTGAGACTGATATTCCCATTGCACTTCGAAAAGGTATGCGTTCCACTCGTAATCCTTCTCCTCATTATGTATCTTTGAGTTATCATCGTGTTTCTCCTTGCTATTTTGCTTGTCTTTCCTCCTTGTCATTTGTTTCTCTTCCGAAGACTGCAGGTGATGTCTTTGCCCATCCAAGATGGAAACAAGCTATGCTCGATAAAATGTGTGCCTTACAGAGCAGTGGGACTTGGGATCTCGTTCCTCTACCACCAGGGAAGTCAGTTATTGGTTGTCGATGGGTATATACGGTGAAGGTTAGTCCGGACGGAAAAGTTGACCGGCTTAAGGCTCGCCTCATTGCTAAAGGTTATACTCAAATCTTCGGATTAGATTATGAGGACACTTTTTCTCCTGTTGCTAAGCTGTCCTCTGTGCGCTTATTTCTGTCCATTGCTGCAATTCGACATTGGCCTCTTTATCAGTTGGGCATCAAAAATGCTTTCTTACATGGTGACCTGCTTGAGGAAGTCTACATGGAGCAACCTCTGTGTTTTGTTGCTCAGGGGGAGTCTTCTGATCTTGTATGTCGCCTGCGAAAATCTTTATATGACCTCAAGCAGTCTCCCAGAGCGTGGTTCAGTAGATTTAGTACTGTAATTCAACAATTTGGCATGACTCGTAGTGAGGCTGACCATTCTGTCTTTTATCGTCACTCATTTACTGGTTGCATCTACTTGGTAGTTTATGTCGATGATATTGTTATCACAGGGAGTGATCATCTTGGAATTTCACAGGTGAAACAGCATCTTTTCAAACATTTCCAGACAAAAGATCTCGGCAAACTCAAATATTTTTTGGGGATAGAAGTGGCACAATCCAAAGATGGGATTATCATATCCCAAAGGAAATATGCAATGGATATTCTAAAAGAAACATGCATGTTAAACCCAAAGACAGTTGACACCCCCATGGATCCTAATATTAAGCTCATGCCAAATCAGGGGGAGCCTCTTTCAGATACTGAACGATACAGGCGATTAGTAAGGAAACTAAGCTACCTTACTGTTACTCGTCCGGATATCTCATTTGCAGTAAGTATAGTAAGTCAGTTTCTCAACTCTCCATGCAAGAAACATTGGGATGCTGTGACTCGCATTATTCGATATATCAAAG
Source organism: Curcuma longa (assembly GCF_044706935.1). NCBI lineage: Eukaryota > Viridiplantae > Streptophyta > Magnoliopsida > Zingiberales > Zingiberaceae > Curcuma > Curcuma longa. The sequence goes on along the minus strand of NC_133880.1, from coordinate 12,582,882 downwards.
GCGCTCCAGGAAAAGGTCTTTTGTACGAAGACAAAGGACATACTCGAGTCGTAAAGTATTCTGATGCAGATTGAGCAGGTTCTCCGATTGATAGGAAATCTACTTCTGATTTTTGTATATTTATCGGAGATAACCTTATTTTTTAGAAAAGCAAAAAGCAGAATGTTGTGGCAAGATCCAGTGCAGAGGTAGAATATTGAGCTATGGCCATAGCCAGTCAAGAGCTTATATGGCTCAAACAGTTGCTTTAAGAGTTAAGATTTGGAGAGGTTACACAAATGTCACTTATATGTGACAATCAAGCCGCCATGCATATTGCCTCGAATCCAATTTTTCATGAAAGGACAAAGCATATTGAAGTCGACTGTCACTTTGTCAGAGAGAAAGTCATATCTGGTGAAATATCTACTAGTTTTGTTAACTCACATGATCAACTAGCACATATATTCACCAAGTCACTGAGAGGTCCTCGAATTGACTACATATGTAACAAGTTAGGTACATATGATTTATATTCTCCAGCTTGAGGGGGAGTGTTAAAATATTTAGGGTTTCTAGAATAATTCTCCTAGAATAGGTCTCTATGTTCGTGTATAAATAGGGGCTTATTCCTTGTAATAAAATAAGGTTTTCATATTCTTTTACAACTTGTATCTCTAACTTTATGGAGTAGTTTTTTTATTCAAGGATTAGAGAATAGTCCGATAACATATTTGTGTTGAACTTGTGATTTCTCTTTTATTAATAATATGTTCAATTCTCATACTTAACAAAACGTTGACAATTATAAATGTATTAGCGTATGTTTACAATTATCACATATTAGGGGATGGATCGAAAGGTGAACTCTAATCTTGGATCTATAGAACTAGAGTTGAGTGTTTAATCACGAAAGTAGTTCAAGATCTCTCAAGGATAACATTGGTTATCACAGCGCATATCCTAATTCAATCACCATAAGAATAGGAGCCACATTAGGGTAGATACATCGGTGTATTTTGAGAGGAAACATCAGTTACCGTAGAATAAATCACCTTCAAGCATAATCTAATATTAAGGTAAGAGAGGGAATCACAATTAAATTGTCAACAGTCATCGTGGTGAAACCAAAATCCTAGGATTGTCTCACGATTTAGTTTCCTCATCACTTTTCATTTAGTTTTCTTAGTTCGCTTTATTTTCTCATACAACTATTCCTTATTTAAATTCATCTAGATAGCCTACTTTGTACGTAAATCGGTAGTTAACAACACAATCCCAGAGGACAATATTTTTATTACTTAACGACCACCGTACACTTACGGTTAGCACATATCAATAATGACTTGGGCATCGGAGGCGCCTCGGTAGAATGACTCCCTGCGAAACCTCTAACGTGTGTTAATCAATGCAAGTTCGACCACGAGAGATAGCTTCATCAAGTCCAGTAAGCAATAGATGTTCCCAATTGCAACATGGGCATCATTTGTGATGGAAGACAGGAAGGAAGGAGAAGAGCATAATCCTCCTTTACAGATCTCCTCAGGCTCATTGCGCCTCCTCGATGTCGCCATCCCACACAAAACATAGATCTCCCTCTTTCTCCGGACTTGGAGGTAGCAGCTATGTATCTCATAAGTCGACCCGAGTTATCTTTTCCTTCCACTCTATTGCCAGCCTCCCCATCCCTTGCCTCTCCAACGTTGTCCTTGAGATTGATCTCTACACCAATAATTTCACCGTCCACCTCTTGTAGTCCTCAATCTCTCTAAACTCAAATGGGAATGATAAAGGAAGATGACTCCATTACCCACCTCGCCTTCTGTAACCCTATCTTCTCATTGAGGAACCTGGTCGCTCGTTCCACAACTAGCTGCCTCAACACCGGACACAAAATTAGAGGAAGAAGCACAATGTCAGGGGGTCGAACACGCCCTAATGGTCCTCGTAATGGAGGATCGATCATCTGCTCACATGCTTGAGTAGCTCCTCATCATAGCCAAGTGCACTTACATAGACGGCCTCAACACTCATGAGTCCAACCGCCTCAATGTCATTAATCTCTCCTCCCACCAAGGCTTCACCTCCAGCAAAGCCTTAGATGTTGACTCCAATGGCAATCTCTCTTTCCTAGCCATCCGCAAGTAGATTTTTGGCTCCAAAGATACCTCCATCATCATCCTCCCTCATTGGGCGGAATCTTGGGACTGTGATCCCACAAATGGTCGCAACTTCACCCCCATTCATGCTTCATTCCGTGCATTTAAACATATGCTTGATTACTAATCAGAGAAACTCAATGATTTATCGCCTGTGTAAGAGTCCCTGCTCATGGTTCTTAGTTTATTTACCTAGGTTTCCTTGCTTCTCCAATTGTTTCCTCTAGGCTTTTTGAGTTCCTCTTGCTGCTAGAGGTTAGATTTTTCAGTGGGGAAATTGAACAATTTGCGACCCTCTTGTTGTGATTTTTATATTCACAAGAAACACATCTGATCGCTGGGCTATCAGTCAGATGAGAAATGGAATTCCAAAGCCTGAATCACTAGAGGAAGGGCCTTCTTGAAGTGGATCCTGCCAGTGGTTTACCCCAAAACTGAGACTTAACATCAAAATGTTGCAGGTTTGAGATTGCTTTCATTCCAACCGATGACGGACGAGGGTAAAGAATAAGAATCTTTTACTGATTGCTTCTATGAGATATCATGGCATGCTATTTCCTTTGAAGAATCTGATGTCTGTGATAGCCTTGGTTTGATGTTGGTGGAATACCACATCTAGTGGTCCTAGGTGATGAGGGGAAAGTTCTTAATATTGAGGTTGTTCAGATGGGAAAGACTATGGACCTGAGGCTCATCCTTTTACAGCTGAAAGGATACAAAAATTGAAGGAAGCTTGCTGCAAAACAGAATCAAGCTATTTGAGGCTTGCTTGTTGCCTCTTCTCATGATTATGTCACCTCAAAGCATAATCATAAAGCACCTGTCTCCAATCTTGAAGGAAGGATTGTTGATCAATCTGCTACTTTGAGCTAGAAACAATTTCTACACTGGTTATAGTTGGCCCTAATGGGAAGACAGTACACTCCAATGTAGCGGAACTTATAGAAGAACATGGGGGCTAAGCATCTCCACTCTCCACTGAGTAAAAGAAAATTGCAGAAAAGAGAAGACAAAGATGGAGTTTCAAACTCTGCTATCATTTCTTGTTTCCAAGGAGCAAGATCATGTCATTAGAAATGATGGTGTCAACGTTCCACAGTTTAAACTTGTTGATCAAGGAGAAGGATACCATGAGTTCATTTATGCCGAGTAACCAGGATGCGAGCACATGACTTCTACAGGGAATACCATGGCTAGCACTGCCCTTGGGAGATGAACAGAAGTTTCTGAGTCGCACATTTAAGATCTATGTCATCCCATCACTTGTGTCCATTAGCCCAACAGATATTGATCTCTTCCAATGTTGCTCCCCAACATTTGAGTTCTATTCAGGTCAAGCTATCGACGTTCCCTATTATCCTCCCTCGGCTTCACTACCTTTGTTGATCTTCCAAGCCGAGAGATTATCCTCTCCCCCAAGGGATCGAGGTGTCTTACCTAATACGCCCTCTCCAATTTCATTTAGGTCTAGGGATCGAGTCCAGTATTCTTATATTGCTCTCCCCGACCTTGCATATTCTTCGGATCACAAATCGAGCTCAGTTTTCTTATGCATTCTATAGGAAGATCCCCGACCGAGAACATCCCCACTTCATCTGCACATTATGAGAACATCCCTGATCAGGAACACCCCTACTTCGATTGTGTACCATGGGAACATCTCCCTTTGAGAACATCCCCGGTAAGCACACTCAACCCCGCTTCGCATACTATGTGCTTGGGAACATTCTCATTTGGGAACATCCTCAGTGAGAATCTCTCCTCTAGATAAGAACATTCCCCACCAAAAACATCCCTACTCAACCCCTCTAACTTGGAGCATTCTCTACCTAGAAACATTCTTGTTCAGCCCCTTTGATCTTATTCTCTCCTTGGCCCTCGGTCACGGGATCAAGCACTTTAATCTCTCCCCTAAACCTCAACAAGATCGAGCTTCTCTATCCAATCAGTTTCTTATTCTCTACCCAGCCGGATCAATTTTCTCTCCTCGATCAATGTGAGATCGAGTTTCCCTCGATCATGGGATTGAGCGCCTTATTCTCTCCTTGAATCCCCCAACCTCAGCAAAATCGAGCTTCTCTCCTTGATAGACACAGGATCGAACGTATTTTTCCGACACTTAATCGCAGGATCAAGCACCTTATTCTCTCCCTAGTCGATCACAAGATTGAGCACCTCATACTCTTCCTCCGGCCTCAGCGAAATGGAGTTTCTCTCTGTGGTTGGTGTGAGATCAAGTCTCTTATTCTCTCCACGGCCCTTGATCACTAGATCAAGCTTCTTATTCTCTCTTTGACTTCATGGGTATTCGGGAGTCACGAGATAGAGGTATTTACCCCTTTTATGGTAACAACCCCTGCCCCTAGTCGGAGGTTGTCTCAACCAAGTTATAGATACTTCCCTCTATTATATTTTCTCCCTGACCTACTCGACATTGAGATAGATTTCTTTATTCCACTTTCCTTAACCTCAATGGGATCGAATCAGATTTCTTATATTCTCTCCTGAACTTCAAAGGTTTAATTAAAGTCTTGGGATCAAGCTATTTTTCCTTAGCCCACGGCTCTGGAGTCGTCTCCTTCATACTACCTTTAAGAAAGACACTCATCGAAGCTGCTCCTGTGACAGCCTCCCGAGTCACTTCCATTATGCGATATCTTGAGTAGTCAACGGTCCAAGTACCCCAATCAACTCGCTGACTTGGCTCCTCAACTCAGCTTCCCAAGTTGCTTTAATAGCTCAATAGCCCAAGCAACCCATGCTCCCTAAGTCGAACTTCCTTCAACTCTACTTCTTAGTTCGACTTGGAGGGAGGACTCATGATATCCGAGATAGCAATCCCTTGCAAAGCTCAATGGGTCAACCTATGTGGCACTGGTCCACGTCAATACATCCGGTCTGCATGGTTTCATCTAGCTAATGACTTAGCTCAAATTCTCGAGTCCTTAGTACAACTCAGTATCTACACGACCTGACCTCCCAAGTCACTCCCACTGTGTGGCATCCCAAGTCGTTCTCGAGTACTCAACAGTCAAGGTACCCCAGACTTGGCTCCTTGACTTAGACTCTCGAGTCAGTCTTATAGCTCGGGATCCCAAGCACCCCACAATATTTAAATGAGACTTCATTCAACTCTACTTCTCAATCCAATTTAGAGGGGGGACTAGTGATACCAAAGGATAGGATCCCCTTAAAGCTCGGCAAGTTTAGACTACATGGCGCATATCTAACTCAAGTACTCGCGAGATATATCAAGAGCATGACTCACACACAACCCGCAACCCTCAAGATCAAATAACCCATTAAGGTTTAAAACCTCTATAAAAGGTTGGTAATGGCATAAGCATAGGGGACAATTCTACATTCTTCTACTGTTCTTAGGGCTGAGTAAAAGTTTGATTAAATTGAATAAACCAACCAAACCGATCAAATTTAAAAATTCAATTTGGTTATTTCTAAATTTCAATTTTTTAATAAAAAATCAATTTTTTTTATTTATTTGATTCGGTTTCGATTTTTAAATTCCTTATTCGGTTTACTCGAATAAACCGATAAAAAAACATGGCAAATCCCTAAATGAGCCCTAACTTCACAAATCCGCGACTCTACTCGGTCCTCACTCACAATTTGCGTCCCACTCCTCAGCTCCTGCGACTCCGGAGACTCGTTGCCTGATCCCCTCTCTCGTCGTCAGCACCTGCCTCGATCCCCTCTCGTTGCTCTTGCCACCGGCGCCTGTTCCCCTCCTTTCGCTCTCACAACGCCCGTCTGTGACTTCTTGCCATAAGCTCAAGCCCTCCTATCATTCTCGCCATCGGCTTAAGCTCCGTTTACTCCAATCGTCTCACCGCCTCTTTTTCATTTCTCCCCAAGCATGAGTCTCTCCTCAAGCCGTAGTAGCCAGCGACCGCCCATGGGCCACAGGTTACAAGTATACTATCTTGTTCAATATTTTATAGTTTGTAATCTTATCTTGTACTGCACACCACTCAATTAATATGCACTCGTACATTGAATCACAAATTATCATCAAATCTTTCTTCTTCGTAACACTCACCCAATATAAATTGTCAGATTAATTATATATTTTCTCCCTACTTTTGATTCAGTAACTATTTTTTTTTGCAGTAAATCTAAACCTTGTCCATGATGTCTATGCTATCTTTTCTTTGTCCACGATATTTCTTGTTGAATTCAAGTATTTAACTATGTAAATATCCTGATAGTATCATCATGTTTTTAGTTTTAGAGTCATGGTTGAGTTTTATATGTCTTTTAGTTTTAGTCAATTATATTTTGAACAGTGTTATCACACCTTGCAATATTTTTGAACAGTGTTCTGTGTTTGTGCATCTGTGATCAATATTTGTCTGATGTCAATGGAAGGAGATTTATCAAATATGAATGTTAATAATAGTTATTCAATACCACAATCTGATATTGATCCTTCAGTGGGAACAAAAGCTACTATACAATCTAAAGGAAAGGTAGTGAAAAGAAAAGCAATGAAACCAAGAAGTGAAGTATGGGATCAGTTTATAAAGTTTACTAATGATGAATCAGAGATTACAGTCAAATGCAAATATTGTGATAAAAAAAAATTGTGATACATATAAGAATGGAACAAGTTTGAAATCTCATATTACCTTATGTAAAAAACATCCTCATGTTGTTAAAACAACTCAAGCATAGTTAAGTTTACAACTAGGTTCAAGAGAGGGTGAGACTCAACTTTCTCAACTCATTATATTTAGATGAAACTCAACTTTCTTGATGTTAAATATAGCTCAAAAATTTGAATGAACTTTTGATAGGTTGATGGACAAGATCCATGTTTTAAATTAGATCTTCAATATACAAATTGGCATATTGTTTTGAATAAAAATGGAGAGATGACACTTGAATCAGATGGTAAACCTACAAGAGAATTGAAAACTTTTGATGGGAAGCCAACGAGTGCAGATTGAAATAATGTTAGACTTTTGCATCTCTACTACAAGATTTTTATAAGCTAACATTAAAAGTTCCAGGATCTTTGTATGTCACATCCAATACTTTTGCATATGAAATTAGTTTTATTCATACTATCTTGAAGAATTGGCAAGAAAGTGATGATCTTGATATGTATTCGATGGGAATTAAAATGAAAAATAAATTTGACCAATATTGGAGAAATCTTGAGAAGATGAATAAGTTGCTTTATATTGCGGTGGTGCTTAATCCAAGGTATAAATTAGATTTCGTAGAATTTATGTTCATTGAATCATATGGAGATGAGAAGGGTACAAGAGTAGAAAAGATAATAAAGGATACTTTATTTGCTTTATACAAGAATTATAAGGAAAAAATGAAATCTCAATGCAATACTTCAAGAGTTCCATCTATTTCAGAATCAATTGACAATGGCAATGCTTCAAAAAATATGAGTCAAATATATTTGAAAAGACAATCAATCTTTGCAAAGTATAAGAAACAAAAAGACATAAATTTTTGGTGATGGCAATATGTCAGAATTAGACAAATATCTTAATGAAATAGTTGAAGAGTATTGTGATACTTTTGACATTTTTGGATGCTGGAAGCAAAATTGCCACAGATTTTCTATACTTGCTCAAATTACTCGTGATGTATTAGCTATTCCAATATCAACAGTTGTTTTAGAATCCGCTTTCAGTACTGGTGGTCAGGAATTTGATTGTTTTAGGAGTTCCTTGACTTCTAGGGTGCATTTGATTCAAGTTATCATGTATAACCTTGGTTATATAATAATCAGGTAATCACATAACCAAAGTTATGGGGTATAAAACATAATCTAATGTTGTTTGGTTGAACTTATTTATTTGAAAAGAATAAAACACAGTCAGTTTAACATTTACTATATTTCCCTTGATTCAATTTATTTTTAAAATAATTAAATTAATAATATTAATATTAATTATGGTAATAAATTAATCATATATAAAAAATAAATATAATTTTTTATAATTTTTTAAATTTAAAATAAATTCATATATTTTTAATAAAATAATTCATTAAAATAATTATTTTAATAAAATAATTTGTTAAATTAATAAATACAATTAGTTAATTTTATTTTCTAAAACTTAAAATAAATTTATATATTATTTAATAAAATAGTTCGTTACAATAATTATTTTATAAAATAATTCATTAAATTAATAAATATAATTAAGTTAATTTTATTTTTAATAAAATAATTCGTTAAAATAATTATGTTAATAAAATAATTTATTAAATTAATAAATATAATTCGTTAATTTTATTTTTTAAATTTAAAATAAATTTATATATATTTTAATAAAATAATTCATTACAATAATTATTTTAATAAAAAATTCATTAATTTTATTTTTTAAAATTTAAAATAAACTATCTCTTTTAAATTTATAAGTATTTAAATTGAAATTTATTAAATTAATTAACTCGGTTTCAATTAAGTTTCATGGTACATTTCAATTAACTCAATTTTAAAATCGGAGGGTAATCATAAAAAAAAATTTAATTAACCTCCGGAATCGTAGAAAACCTTAGGCTACCAAGGTAATCACATTCCCAAGTTATAGCTCATTTGCTGACGTGGCGGTGATGCTGCATTATTTAGGAATCGATCATAACCTGAATCAAACAAAGTTATCGTTGATAACCAAGGTTATCTTTGATAACCAAGGTTATCAACAATAACCCCCAATCAAACGGCCCCTAGGGTGGTACAAAATCTTATTTGTACTCAAGATTTACTTCGATTAAGTTTGAAATCACTCAATATTGAAGAAATTTTGAAGTATGTAGGAAAACTTAAAAGCGATAAATTTTTCTTTTTAAGAAAAATACAATTAGATTTTTATTTATAATTTATTTATTTAACTTGCATTTTTTTGTCAGAATTCTCAAAAACTATAATGGACTCATCTTCTTCGATAACACCGGTGCATGGATGAATGACATAATAATCAATTGTATATTCAAATATTGTATTTTATTTAAATTGACCTCCATACTAAGAACATGAAGCTATCTTATGATATAATTGACTATTACATTGAAAATTCAACATCAATTGACCTGTGTTTGATTTTCAAACAGAAATTGTACAAATATAGCTAGAGCAGCAGTTGTCAATTCTTATCTCAATCCCAACATCTTGTGAAACTTAAAACCAATCTCTCTGAATTTTATGATACCTAGTGTATGTGTACTCCATTAGCTAGTTTGAACATAATGAGTGGGTGTTGATTTTGATAACCTTTTTCTGCAAATAGAAATACGACTAGACAAGATCTCTGCACTACTAATTATGCAATTTCTATCTGAACAGCACACTATATGTTTCAAATAGAGCACGTTATATGTTTCTATTTTTCATCTGAATGGCATGTTATATGCAACTTCTATTTTTCATCTGAACAGCACATTAACTTATATGTTTCATCTACAAATAGAAACTTTCTATCATCTGTTTATGGAGTTTGAATGGAGTTTTTTAACTGAAATTTTTTTTAAGAAAAGAAAAAGAGAAAATATATTATTATAGTTCACTTCTTAATCTTTTCCTCCCAATATCTATTCATATTTTAGAAATGAAGGTGCTAAACTCCCAATATTTATCTATGTTATCTTGTTCAATAAACATGTGATAGTGATTGTTGATCTTATACAGCTTGATTTATATAATGCAGGTTGATTTGGAAAGGATTGCTAAGGACACACATGGCTATGTTGGGATTAAAAAGCTGCTCTCTAGTGTACACGTGAAAGCTGCTCTTCAAATGATTAATTTTTTATCTTGGTGTTTCTAACCAAATGATTGTTATCAAGTTTTCCAACAATTGTGTGAAGTTTCATGTATGTCTGAAACAAGTAGATCTGTAATCTGTAAGTAGATAACATTTATAATTCTGTCTAGAACCTTGTACGCTCATTGTTAGCAATTTTTAAGACAAACAAAATCATTATATGGTATTTTCTAATTCATAGTTTTTTCTAAAATTCTCTTGTGAGATTGTGATTTGTGACTGTTCAATTATGTGAATGAGTCATGTATATGAAATCTAAATCGGGATCTTGCTAAACTCAAGTTCTTTATACAAGTTTATGAGACTTAAAATTTTGTCCGACATTATTGGGCAAATAAATAGTCTTTCTTTATCGTTCTTTCAATCCTATGAGTAGGGAGTTTTTTTCCATACATCTACATTTGAGTTTTGCATTATATTATACGCCAAATGTTATCAGATGCGGGATGGATTGCTTACACATTTAGAAGAAAATTATTGTTTTGTGATTGAATCGGAAAGATATATTGATCATAATCAAAATTATGTTTCTGTCTAAAATTCTATTTGAACTTGGAAATCAAAGAAATCATTTCCACGGACCATGGAAAAACTACCTAGCATTGAGTCACTAAGGAGCTACCAGTGAATTGTATTGGACACGAACTGATGTCTCCATACCATCTAAGTATAAACCATTTGAGGATATAATTATGGGTCCTGATACTTGAGTGAAAGTTAATGAATTGTATTGGACTTGTCCTTCTTACCCTGTTGTGGGAGTATTTACTAGAACCTGATTTCATAATGTTGAGGTTTGATTTACCTATGTGCAAAAGGAGAGGAAAATGGTCAAAAAAATTGTCATGCCCCATACAAGTCATTTTATATTTTTATGGGCACTTCCCCTCCTTCGTATTTGCTTGCTGACTTTTTACCCAAGTAACTCCTGCCTAAGAATAGTTCGGTAAAACATATAAATATGCTCCATCTAGATCATTAACGTACAGCTTTATGTTACGGAATTGTATATATCTATAATCTCATTCTTTAACAAATAGTATACATAGGTTAGACAAATTATCAAAGTGAATAAAAATAAAAACAATGAACTATATTCTTATTTCCACTTCATTTCATTTTCATTGCTTACTTAGATTTGATTGAACGGAGACCAAAATGATATGATATCATTATTTTAATTGAATTAATCTATGTGTTGAAAAAAATTGGTTAATTCGGTTTTGACCGAATTAATCGATATTTTATCGATTCAATTTATTCAGTTATTATTGAAAAATTCGATCAGTTCAGTTTATTCAAAAAAATTTTGATTTATTCGATTTTCGTTATTTAGTTCGATTCGATTTTAACCGAATACTCAGTCTTAATTGTTCTATTCATGGAGGGGATGATGGCTTAAACATCAAAGGGGCCTCATTGAGACGACTCCCAGCATGCCCTTTAACGCATGTTAATTTACGCAAGTCTGACAACGGGAGAAAGCTTCATTCGGTCCAACAAGCGACAAATTCTCTAACCACAACATAAATGATTATTTTTATGATATTAATCACATAATACTTTAAAATTTCCGATATTAATAATTTAAAATTTTAATTATTATTTGATTGAAGGGGAGCCTTGGCGCAACGGTAAGGTTGCTGCCATGTGACCTAGAGGTCACGGGTTCAAATCCTGGAAACAGCCTCTTGCCAAAGGCAAGGTAAGGCTGCGTACAATGGATCCTTTCCCCGGACCCCGCATGGCGGGAGCTTCGTGCACCGGGCTGCCCTTTAATTATTATTTGATTATTATTTGACTATTAATAATTGAATCAAATATCAATTGATAACAATACTATACAATCAGTGATATTGTTTTATTATAATTATGATAAAAAAAACTTTTTGTTATCATTTATATTTATAATAAATAAATTTAACTGATATGATCATATAATCATTGTCAAATAATTAAATTAATTATATAATTATCAATCAACTGATGTTTAATTAGCATTGCATTAATCAAATAAGAATAATATCAATATGACTAATTAAATTATATATCCTTCTCATATCTGGGTCATGGTGTCAAACATGAACTAAATCTTTCTATCAGTGGGAAACCATCAACTCTAAAACCTATTTAATCTCTTCTCTCTCTTTCTGTCACTCCCTCCTCTTCTGAAGTCCTCTTCTCTCACAAAATCTAGTGACTAGGGCAAGAAGCAGAACAACAAGAAGATTTCTTAATATGTAAATCTGTAGAACACATCCTCATCCTTCAAGGTTCATATTCTTTCTTTGATACATCAAATTGAGAGCAACAAGACATCAGCCTATTTCTACAATCTACAGAATCTGTCAATTTCTTGTAGAATTAAACAATTTAATACAGATCTGACTTGATTCAATGATTGCTAAGGTCTTTACAATTTCCACTTCTATTTTCAATTTTTTCATCTCTCAAAAACATGTCTGAGAAAACACTCAAAATCAGGTCACGCCTTGCTAATCATCATCCAGCTTGATCCATCTATATCAAAATCAGCCAAGTTTAGCAATTATGGTATGTACCGTCCATTGTATTGTTGTCATTGTTGTTGATGATGCTAGGTGACCAAACAAGATGATGTTATCCTCTTCTCCTCCTTCCTCTTCTTCTAGCACAGATCAGTATGCTTGTTCAGTGTAGACCCATAACTTGTATCGGCATAGTTCAACACAAGTAAAATTTTGTCTCAAGGTAAGATTGGAAAAGATTCTGGCACCAAAACTTCATGATCCAACATAAGCAAAGGGTTTGACTGGTTAAAGCTATATATGGCATAGGGAACTGAAATAAAAGTTTAAAAACTATTGAAGGATGTATAAATTTAGGCACCACTACCATAGGTAGATTATTACACAATCTGGAAGCATAAATGACCCAATAAACTATACTTTGACTACACTTAGGATTTCTAGCAAGCAATATTGACTCTTCTGACTAAAAATCTTCAACTTCTCATAACTTTGACTTTCCAACATCGATTGGACTTCACATTATTTCCCAAATAGGTTCGTCATCAGCCACAATATCCCAAATTAAAAATTAGGCTTTGGAATCCCTATTTTATAGACTTTAAGAGAAAATTGTCACTTATCTCCATCACTTCAACCCTTGTTTAAAGCCATTGCAATTTTGATGCATGTGTCTGTCAAAGTATAATTAGAAGGAACAAAATTCAAACATGAAGTAGGATCATAATCTGTGCCTTATCCAACCAATTTTTATAATCCCTTCTAATCAACTTTTTTTCCCCAGACCCCATTCAGGCTAAACGAGATAGTAGCCTAAACAGTATCATGCAATCATAGAGTTCAACATAAATTGATCGAAGTAGGAAGAGGTGCCCACATTTTCTCAGTTTCATGGCTGAATCAAGATCAGTCCTTGCCATCAGTTAAATTGAATATATCCAACCAACCCCCCTTTTTCTTGATTTTAACCTCACTAACTGCTGGGGTGCATATTCATTGATACCTAAAAAACAACATTTTTCCATAAAGCATTGAAACAAGAATTGAAATTTTGAATTTTATAACACGTGGGACTAGCAGTGATTATCTAGAAACTGACTGCTCGTAGATGGGATAGTCATCGTGCAAGTCTCTGTAGGCATTGTAACTCTATGTACAACTATCAAAGCTATATGTTAATCCTTTTTATTTTAGAGTAATATGAATACCTTCAAATGGGCTTGTAATGGGTAGCATGAAGATTCTCGATTATGATGTATTACAACTACTATGCTAGTGGACTGATCATTTAATCAAGCAACAGAATGTATGTCCACTGTGAACCAGAATGAATGGAGTAGACAGGTGCAGCTTTCGTGAGGATCTTGTGTTCTGGGCATCCATTCTGCGTGAATAGTGTCTGATGAACTTCATTGACTATTGCCGCAACAAAAGAAATCATTAGTTATATAAGATACTTTACACTCACTCCTAAACAATATTCACCTTGCAACTGAAACATTCAACCAAAATCCCTGCTGATTGCTGCCTGAAGAGCCAATTAATGATTCCTTGAACTAAAGGTGTTTTAGGTTGTCATCATATCTGCTAGGATGCGAGGAATTATGCAAGAAACAATCTGCCACTGTGAAAAACCTAAAACATAGATAAAACTGAGTTTGGGTTGTAGAACCGGCAATAGATACAACTTTGAATTTGGGTTGAACAGCCAGCAACGAAAACAACCAACTTTCCCATTCGCTGACAAACTCATGACAAGACATCTCATAATAGCACATATAAAATTGCATGCACAAAAGGTTTTCAATGTGAAAATCATTTATTAAGAAGGAGCAAGTAAATGTTGCATAATTCAGATTGATAATTATAAGATGACATCGTAGTCTCTCCTAAGTCTTTCCTAACCTAGAGTATTCAAAAAATAATAGGAGATTATGTTTTAATTTTTAGTTTCTGCATAGAAATTCTAAAAAAACATGTACTAGTAAATCAATCTAAATAAAAATTACCATAGTAGCATGGACACATGAAAAAAAAATAGCATACCAAAGGCATCTGATCAATATCTGAATCATCTTCATGTTCCGCTACCCAGTTTATTGCAGCTTCAATACTGCTATTACCTAGAACAGAAGATCTTGAAGTGTTTATGATCACAGGGAAAACAGAAAAGCTTAATTCTCAGATATTCGAGGTACAGAATCTTGTTTCTTAGGTTAAATAAAGTAAATATACACAATGTCCCAATTCCTAATGCCTTGACCAAAATACTAATTTTCTTGTAGAATCATGTTGTTGGCCAAAAATACAATGTCTCATACATTTGAAGTTCAGAATCATGTTCTAATTTTTCTTGTAGAAAATACTAACAGTTAGTGCATGCACCGACACAAGCAGAGTCCACAGTATAATGATCTTAACGTGATCATATATATATATATATATATATATATATATATATATATATATATATATATATATATATATTTCTGTATATTGTATGAGACCAATCAAAAGATAAAGAAACATGTGGCAGAAGCAAAAGGTACAAATTTTGAGTCCCAAAGAAACTTAAAAAAGTGAAAAGAAAGTAACTTCAATAGCATAAGAAAATGATTTTCTATATAGTTAGAATTCAAGAAACAACCTAAGAATAAATCATGCAAGAAGCAACATATTTTTCACTACAATACAAGAATAAATACCACATACTCTTAAACCAAAATTAGGAAGTTTATAGGTTGATTAGGTTATAAAACCATACCAGAAAAGTGAAGTGCTCTGGTTGCACGAGCAGTTGGAAATCCCATTGATTCAAGTTGCTCGAGCAGATTTTTATCAACTTCTGGAACAATCATATCTGCAATAGAACAGCATCAAAAGGAAATATTAAGTCAGAAAGGAATAATACAATATAAAAATGGAAATACTGCGTGGACTACTTAATGCAAATGGATTCTAGCAATAGAAACATAAAATGATTTCCCAAGTAAATTATCAAGCAACTAGCTATATCCAACCTCATGAAGTCTTCAAGCAATATAATATGACATCAAAGCCTGTTATTCAAATCATGTACAATAATATGACATAAGATTTTGGTAGTGCCTCACTGTAAGCCCATTATATCATATTTGTTGCACAATCTTGTTCCTTTTTTCTAAGTGGAAACGTCATCACAACATTTGTAGCAAGGGAAAATCAGTCATATTTTGAACAATTGTAACTTGTTCAATATCCGCATATGAAACCCAATTACAGACAAAATATTTTACTTTTGAAGAGTTATATCTTCATTTATCATAAGAAATGGTTAGAGAAGATAGGAAGATGGACAAGATCATTCCAGGAAGAGGTAGGTTTGGTTTCCTCAGGTAGATAACTAGCAAGGAGATGAGCAGTGGGAAGGAAAGCAACATAACTAAACAATTGATCAAAAGAAAAGATCAACTTACTTACTGACTATAGTCATAGATAGACCTATGTATACTCATCAAATTGGTGGGCATTTACCCAATTAAACCATATAAAAACCATTCTCACACACTGTCTAAACTGTCCCTTTTCGCATTAAACAATTTGACTTCTTTAATAAATGTTAGCTTTAAGAGAAGTAAATCCTTGAGTGGGGTTGTTCCTCAAACTCTCCCAACTATCCCTCTTTACAACTGTCTTATTCTTCCAGATCTTGAAGTGGTTCTCAACTATCAAATCGCATACTGTTGCAACACAAGAGAATCAATCGAGCCTAACCAAAATCAGCATTGCAACCAGAATAAGTTCCAAATCTGACCGAGGAATATCATTTACTTGATTTATTGCTTGCATCTGAAACCAGAATTCCGCAGAATCCAACCTTCGGAGAAAGAAACAACACATAAAACACGAATCAAGCAATAATCACCTTCAGTCTGGACACTTTCCTCACCGGCATTCTCCACCGATTCAGCAGAAGCTTTGTGGGAGGCCGCCAACTCGATTGGCTTCGCTGCCTCCAAAGTTCTGTCTTCAAAATCTGCATGTCCCGTGCGCTTGGTGTGCAGATCGGACTCCTTCGCACCCCAGATCACCGCAAGTTAACAGACTTCAACAGATGTGCAAAGAAAAGCAAAAAGTAGGGGGAAATGGGCGAGGAATCCTTACGGTTCTGGAGCGGCAGGGTTTGCCACAGGCCTTGCAGACGAGATTGAGGACGGCTTCAGTAGATTCAGAGAAGTTGGAGTGTTTGGTGAGCTCCGCGTGCTCCTGCGCCTCCTGCACGCTCTTGAGGAGGGCGCCGCAATCGCCGCAGCGAAGAGAGAGTCCCGCCATCGACAAAGAGGATCGAACCGAGACGGGGAACCTTTGACACGGCCCCTCGAGCAAGAAATAGATACCTAATTTATAAATTTCTCAAAAATCTTTTTTTGCTAGATTTTGAATTGTAAAATTCCCAAGTCTACGTGTCCGTTTGTACTTTTCCAAAGTGATTAAACTTTTTCGTGGGGTCGTCCAACCATTATGTCCTACAAAAAATAATCCTTTCACTAAATTAATGGTGATAAAGTGGATGTGGATATGGGATCTATGCCGGACTGAGTCAAGTTAAAAATATGAACAAGAGTTAAACGGAGATAGAGGTTAAAGTAGCCACTCGATTTCAGGTGACTCAGCGTGCTTAAATCCTTTCAGGTCGAGCAACTTGACTTCAACTCCGGTCATCCGACTCCTTTAGTTCAAGTCTTCGACAACTCAAAGAGACTCGAACCACTCGACTTCTTCAACTCGAGTCTTCAACTTCTCCGACTACTTTAGGCCACTCAAACCATTCAACTCCTTCGGCTCGGGTCTTCGACCTCGTCGACTACTCTAAGCAACTCGAGTCACTTAATTCCTTCAGCCCAGATCTTCGACCTCCCCATCTGGTGGGCTCCAACTCCTAATCACTCCTCCTAATCAGGTCTTAGACTCTGGCGACTTGATCATTGTTTGACAACTTGATTCACTCGATTTTGATAGTTTGGGCATATGCCCCTCTTAACTTGATTCATCAGTTTCTTTTAGCCTAAAGGCCTTGAATTAAGATTTACATTTTACATGACTTACGGTACTGTCTTTTCCAGAGAACATGGATAACACAGTCATTTCTCTCAAAAAGATACAGGGAACGTAGTTGTTTATTCCAAGGACATGGGCAACGTAGTCATTTCTCTCGAAAGACATATAGAACACGTAGGCCACGTAAAAGGTGTCACTCCTGCCCTATAAAAGGTCCCCGGCAACGGCGCCAAAATTTGATAAAGACCATAACTAGTGTCACGAATGAACCTCAAATTAGAATTTATAATCGAAAACCCTAGCTCACAAAACAAATGCAATATAGGGGCCACGAGTCGTATTTTCCAAGGACTAGCAGAGAGTTTGTATGAACCAAGCTAGGATGTCGTTCTTTTTGGGTTTTTCAGATATAAATGGGGGTTTTGGTTTTTCAAATGAAATGTAATCAAAATTCAATAACCAAGCAATAAAACCTAATTACCAATCTAACCTAAATATGCAAAACAATTCGAAATCAAGCAATGAAACCTAAACTAGCTAACATTAAAACTTATCATTTCCTAGTTATGAAATGCAAGAGTTACAATCCTCAGATTATAGGAAATTACAAACAAAAACTAAAGAACTCTAGCCCTAAATTAGGTGTCACGATAGGGCTTCAAATTAGAATTTATAAATTTATCGAAAACCCATAATAAATTCAAATAAATGAAGTATAGGGGCCTCGAGTCGTGTTTTTCCAAGGACTAGTAGAAACGGTTTAATTCGAGCTTGGGTGTCGTTCTTTTTGGGGTTTTCACATATAAAATGGGGGTTTGGTGGTTTTTGAAATGAAATGTAAATGAAAAATTGGCAAATAAATGAAAAACACAATTAACTAATCTA
Organism: Curcuma longa; assembly: GCF_044706935.1. NCBI lineage: Eukaryota > Viridiplantae > Streptophyta > Magnoliopsida > Zingiberales > Zingiberaceae > Curcuma > Curcuma longa. The sequence continues at coordinate 12,564,501 of NC_133880.1, read as the reverse complement.
AAAATGAAACTCTAAAGCAAATGAAATCCTAATTCAAGATAAACCCTAATGCTAAACTCTACTCATCAAATCATTGAAATAAATAATAAAAAAAAATCTGAATTGAAATAAAATGCAATTAGAGAAGCTAAAAACAAAAAAACAACACTAGCTAAAGTAATGGCCGATTGCAATTCTAATTTGTAGAACAATTGTGCTATGTAACTATCCACCTAAACTTAGTTAACAACAAAATCCACACTCAAATTAGCCTACCCTAGCAAACCGGCACATGGAAGAAGAAGTGGCACGGAACAGTGATTGCAAGTTTCGGAAGTGAATTTAAACCAGGAATTGAAGCTAAGAAAACTTGATTACACAAAATAATGAATCAATCTAGCCATTTGAATTCAAACACAGCTAACCACAAATCACAAGTTGCTAAGAGTTCGATTCTAACTGAAACATTCAGAAATCAGAAAGAAACAGAAACTATCAGAAGCAAAATCAGAAATGAAACATCCAAACCATCCCTTTTCCTTTGTTCTTCCTCAGCTGGGCGTCAATCAAAACCCGCAATCCGGCTTCACTGATCTTCACGAGTCTTCACGTGGTGTAGGTTGGGTTGCTAGCCGAACCCAGAAAACACGCCGAAAAAACCCTCTCCGCCGCGAAATCAGGCCGTGCAGCAACGTTTGAGATGGCTAAACTGAAATCCTCAGCTTCTCGATGCTCCGATGGTGTTTCTGGTGATACAAGCAAGCTCAGAGATCCCAGGAGAACCCCTCCTCGAAGCTCGGGCTCGGATTGTGCAGCAGACCGCCGGAAACGCCGGAAACAGGGGTTGACCCGCCGGAAAACCCTCTCCGTCGCGCCCTTCCAGCCGCCGGAAAATACCCAATCGGCCGGCGTTTAACTCCTCAAGGATCAAGGATTGCAATGGCTTCGGTTTGGGAGGACGGGGCTGGCCGTGGAGGTACGTCGCTGAACAGGGGAATCGCGGTCGCGGTTTTGGGACGATGAACAGTGCGGCGAGCCACTGTTCACCCGATTAAAACGAAGGTTTTATACTTCTGATTAACCAATTAATCTCAGCCTTTGATTTTGAATCCACGGTCAGAACTTGATCTAGGCTTTAGGGCTTCTTAGGGTTTCCAAAAAATTCCGGGATTTTGATCGGGCTCGATCCAGATCATGTCCTTCATGTTGGCTTGATCAATTTGACAAATTTGACTTGATTTGACCGCGGTTGAGCTCGAGTCGGATCCGATTTAGCCCTAAAATCAATTTAAAATCAAATTAATGCCAAAAATTGCCATTAAATCATGAAAATTATAATCAAGCCTCAGATTATGCAATATAGGACAATTAAGATCAAATCGATCCATTTCATAATTTATTTTCATGTAAAAGCCCAAAATTGAATCGATTAAAAATGCATAAAACCCTAATTCATCAAATTCCCCCACACTTACCCTTGAGCGTCCCGCTCAAGTCAACAAAATAAACTAGGATTGTACCCCCCTAGATCATCCTCAATCATGATTAGAAACAATTAAAAGAAAATTATCTAAGCTTGTAAAGTCTCAAAAGCTTAAATCCATGGATTAGACTTGTATTTGGTTAACCGCATAGTAAGTTTCACCCTTCTTGACTAATTGAGAAAAATGCATCACACTGAATCTCACGAGGTTGTTTTCAATAGATAAATCAGTGGCTCTCACCCTAATTCTAATTCATGATCAAAAAGGAGATGGAGCTCACTCAAGCACTTAGGTTTCATGCATTTCCATAGGCTTGCTTGTTTTCTACTCTCCACTACCATTCATGATTTGGAATCCACAAATATTAAGGTTTATTGAAGACACAAAGGAATCATGAACTGAAATGGATGAAATAGGAATTTAGAAGTAAAATTTCAAGAGAAAAGAATTCAAGAAAAGAAAGTGCATGAAAGTGGAAGGCATGGGTATAAGTAAATGCTATCAATGAACCCTTTGCCCTTTTTCTGATTTCTTTCTCTTGTATACCATTTCTTTAAGTGTGTTTTTCAGATTCATGAAGCAATTCTGATCAAAACTCTTGAGGTTCCATTTCTTGATACAAACTCCTCTTTTCTTCTTCTTCTTTTCTCTTCATCACCCAAATGTGTCATTTTGCATTTCTTCTTTGAATCAAGCCCAATTCTTCCACATCTAGATTACACAAGAGATAAGAAATAGCATCCAATCATCAGAACCCAAAATTCAGTTCACATGAATCCGCAATTTCAATGTATCATTGCGCGTTTAAATCTGAAAATTACTGAAATTGAATCTGAAATTTGGCTTGTTCTCTCTTGTTTCTTGCTCTTTTGCTTCCATTCTTTTTGCATAATGAAGCTTGATTGATAATGCTAATATCCATGCAAAATTTTCGTGAAATCCAGATTCGGATTAGTAGCAGCAAAATTAGAGAACATGGCTGAAAATCAAAGCTGAAAACTGTTTTTTTCTCAAAACGAAATCTTGCTTTTCTCTCTTGTTTCTTGCTCTTTTGCTTCCATTCTTTTTGCACAATGAAGCTTGATTGATGATGCTATTATCCATGCAAATTTCTATGCAATTCGAGCTCATATCAGTAGCTCAAAAATTGTAAGAACACAAGCTGAAAAATTAAAACTGCATTTCTGTTTTTCTCTTTTTCTTTACTGTTTTTCTTCGATTTTTCCTTTTCTGTTGCAGCAGCATCTTGAACAACTTGACATCTGAAATTGTTGTTTGGGAATTGACTGAAATGAAGTAGGTTTTGTTGCGGTTCATCAACCGATCAGAATCTTGAAACTCAACTTGAACACTTGATACAAACTCTATTTGAAATTCTGAATTTTTCTCTGTTTTAATTCTGTTTGCTTTTCTTTTTTTTTTTTTTTTGTTTTCTTGAGTAGAATCTGAGTTTATTGTTCAGGGAATGTGTGAATGGATTTAGGCTTTGCTGGACTTCATCAACTTATCAAGGCTTTTGATACACTACTCTTCATCTAAAGCAATTCTGTTTTCTTTTCTTTCTATTCTGTTTTCTGCTGCATTTGGAATCTGAGATTGTACCCCTGATTATCACACATCGATCCCACTTCTTCAATTGAATCACAATTGATTTCCTGAAGACAAACTGATCAGCTTCATCTCAGCAGCCACACCATTCTTCACAGCCCATTAAAAATTCTGCATTTCATTTTTTTAGCATGAGTTTCAGCCCCTGATTCCTCTCAATTACACCCAAATAACATTTCTTTCAACACTTAACAGATTTGTATCGAGTTGGCTTCAGTAACTTGGCATCATAACATTTCCACAAGGCTTTTAAAAATTCAGAATTTCCAAGAACAATTTAGTTTTTCACAGCTTCCTCTTTTCTTTCTTTTTCCTTTCTTCTTTTCTTTTCTTTGCTCTGTTTGATTTCAAACTGACCACTTGGTATGCTGCATTCTTCGCCTTTTCAATCAATGCATTTCTAACAATCTAGCTCAATCAAATTCCTTTGAAACCGATCCACATGAGACTTTAAAAATCAAAGTTGACACTTTACTCATTGTTTTGGCACCCTTCTTAAAAAAAAAATTTCTTCTTCTCCTCTATTCTTTTTCTTCATTTTCAATTGAATCTGATCAACTTATCATCTTGAAACACTTCAATTGAAGTCCAAACAGTAGGTGAATCACAAAAATTGAACATCCAAAATCTTTTAGCATTAATTCCATGAAAACTAGCTACAATTTTTGAAAATTTTCAAAAATTTTCATGATAAAGAACACCTCCTCCCCCACACTTAAATCTTTGACCGTCTCGGGCAAAGGCACATTAATAACAATCAACCATACCCATGTCCTGATAGCGTTCCGCAAGTATACGGAATGTCGTCAAGTAATAAAAAGATCGAATCCACAGGGACCGTGGAATTACTTACTATATCTAGCACAAAAAGGTGGAGAGAATATTGAGCATGAGTTGTGTGGGGGAGATGGGAGTGTTCTAAAGTACTTTATCCTAGAATTCAGAGAAAGGGATCGACTGTGACACTATGTGGTGAAACGATCCTAGGATTTCAGACTCCTCAGAGAATGGATTGATTGACTTGGATCCTCTACCTTTCCTCAATAAATGTTCAATTGTAGGGATGTTAACCAATTTATCCAATTCAACCTCGTCAGGTATCCTCGAAATAATGCATTGGTGTTCTTACGTCACTCGTTATTGGTTTGAAATGGTTCTAGAAGCCCGGTTCAAGGTCTGCCCGTGTCACTCAGGCGCCCCGGAGTACTAAAAGAACCCTATCCCCTGTCACAGGATATCTTTTTACGGATCTCTCCCCAATAACGAATGACCGCTAACTATCCCTCATAGAAATTCAACTACGCATTAGGAAACCCCTCGGAACTCGCCCGGTTCAAGGTCTGCCCCTGTTACAGAGCGCCCCGGTGTACGGCCTAATGATTCCCCAATTCATAGTAAATCCCTACCCTCATGGATTCACACAAACATAATTTATCATCAAGCACAAGCACAAATCCACAAAGCAATAGACAGTTAAATCATAGAAAATGGTAGATTAATCAAATCCAAATACAATCATCCATTACATCTGATTCATCCTACATCCTAGAATCTAGGGAATCTACTCCATAATGTGGAGATTACAATCCATAGGGAGGAAAGAATACATCTCAATCCAAGGATAAAACAAAGAAATGCAGAAATGAGACTTATCTTCCTCCTTCGGACTGCAAACTCGGCGTAGATGGAATGAGGATGGTCTGGAGCAGTCGGATCGGTGGATGGATCGTCGAATCTCGCTCCGAAACAGGCGTCGGTGGCTCTAGAACAGCTCCGGTGGCTCTCCAAGGTCTCCCCCCTTTCCTAGGTCTCCATAAGGACCTATTTATAGTGCAGGTCACGTAAGCAGCACGCCCCCGTGCACACGGCCGTGCCTGGGAGGCACGGCCCCGTGTGGGCGTCGGGCACAGGAGGAGGCACGGCCGTGCTTTGAGGGCACGGCCTGAAGCAGTGAAGCGTCTGTTCTGGGGCACGGCCGTGCCTCTGGGGCACGGTCCAGACTTGTCTCCCTTCTGTTTGAAGGCACGGCCGTGCCTGTGAGGCACGGCCTAAGCCTGTCTTCTCTTCATTTGCTGGACACGGCCGTGTGTTTGAGACACGGCCAGCTGCTTGGACCCTTCTGTTTTGGCACACGGCCGTGCCTGGTGGGCACGGCCAACAGCAGTGGCTTCCTTCTGGATGGAGACACGGCCGTGCCTGTGAGGCACGGCCATGACTTGGCTGGCTTCTGTTCTGAAGCATGGCCGTGTCTGTGAGACACGGCCTCTGGCTGCTGCTGTGGGGAGTTGTTGGCACGGCCGTGCCTGTGAGGCACGGCCTGGACTTGATGGTATTCTGTTGATGCACACGCCCGTGCCCTTTGAAGCACGGCCTGGAAGCTGAGAGACACGGCCGTGCCTATGAGGCACGGCCCTGTCTTGCCTTGTCTTCGATGGGTACTCCGTTTTTACCCGTTTTTGCTCCATTTTCCACCCTGAAACATATAAAAACACGAGCAGATCTCCGAACTAGGAAATGTAAGATATGTGCCTAAATGCATGAATATGGGATGCAATGTACACAAGAATTAAGCAATAAACCCAGAAAGATGTGCAAATAAAGCATAAATACATGTATACATCCTACGCACATCACGTTTTCGACTTCATGGTTGTAAACCATATATGCATGTGTTGAACTTCTTCATAATCAGTAGTTTACTCATGTCGTGTAGGCCTTTATCATAATGTATCTAGGGATTTTGAATTGTTACAGGGGAGATATTGTCTGCAATTTTCTGGTTCATACTCGTTTATGTCGTCTCTGTTCACAAAAGCATAACCAGCTCCCACTATTTCCTGCAAGAGTAGCTCTTCCGTCCTACAACGTGCTCCGGATTCTATCCGCTCCTTTAAACTTTTCTGTAAAATTGTTAGCAGAAGCAAAGATAAAACACAGGACAAGAAATTTTATCCCGATTTGTTTACTTGGTATCCACCTCTACGAGGTGACTAATCCAATGATCCACACACACAAACAACTCATTCTCCCCCTTTTTTGACAATCATCAAAAAATTGAATGGGCGAATATAGATATAAATAATAGATAGGGCAAAATCTCAAGAAGGAGCCTAAGAGGTCAAGTTTAAGTAGTTTTGGCACAGACTCCCCCTAAAACCTTATTTCCCTTAAAACAAGCACCATCAATTTGATTAGGACATCTAAGTTCTAGGTTTTGAACATTCCTATAGACCAAAAAATATGCTCCTAGAGCATGCATCAAATAATAGTGGTCAAAGGAGTCACAAATAGCCAGAAAAGGATCAATTGACACATCAGTCGATTAATCAAAAGTCGACTGATGGCTGATAAATTAATTTTCAGATCCGAATTTCAAAAATTAATAAGTAATTCAATTTTTGTTGAAAAATCATGAAATTTCACCATTACTCATATAATATGGTAATTTTAAAACATTTTACCTATTAAAACTGAGTTCTAGTACAAAATTTTAAAAACTTTGAAACTCTTAATGACAATCATACTTTGTATCAACCTTGATTAGAAAGGTAGACTATAGGAGACATCTTCTGTATTCCTAACTTCTTCCTGGACGTTGGGTGGACAACGGACCTCCAGAAATAAAGGAGTTGCAATCTCCGGATGAAGAAGCCTTGGATCGCCTTTCTTCTTCTCGCAGCAACTTCGCCTTGTCTCGTCTCTAAAATTAGCTTAGTGTCAATTCGGCTGTAGGACTCGAGTTGGACTCAAGTCAACTCAGATTGTGTGGGGGGTGAACTAAGTCACGTATGCCAAATTCGAATTTGATTAAATGGTTATCATGCATGAGATGCATGATATTAGAAATGATCTTCCTTAATAGAAGAGAAAGATTCCATGCATGAGATGCATGATCTTTATTGAAAGGGGAATGTCGTCTTGCATGAGTAATAAAAAGTATTAATTTCGTGGATCCACAGGGACCTTCATCCTTTACCCTTATGTGGATATAAAAAGGGGTGAAAGGCTCTTGATGAAGGGGTTGTTGGTTGCTAGCTCAAAAAGGTGGCTAGCACCAATATTGGTTCTTCTCCATGAGTGTGGATACCGTGGAGGCGCGAACACACTGATCGTGCTGAGATCCGACGACCTTGAAGGCAAGAGTTGCTGCCGGGATTGCGAGGGCACGCATCGAAGGTAAACTCGATTCTAGTAGGTAGAATCGTCAAACGAGTATGTTTTTCGCATGGATCTTCTGGAGGGATCCTGTTTTCCCATTGGTGTTCTTACGTCACTCGTTGTCGGTTTGAAATGGTTCTAGAAGCCCGGTTCAAGGCATTCCCGTGTCACTCAGGCGCCCCGGAGTACTAAAAGAACCCTATCCCCTGTCACAGGATATCTTTTTACGGATCTCTCCCCAACAACGAATGACCGCTAACTATCCCTCATAAGAATTAACTACGCATTAGGAAACCCCTCGGAACTCGCCCGGTTCAAGGCATTCTCCCTGTCACGAAGCGCCCCGGTGTACGGCCTAATGATTCCCCAATTCATAGTCAATCCCTACCCTCATGGATTCACACACACATAATTTATCATCAAGCACAAGCACAAATCCACAAAGCAATAGACAGTTATATCATAGAAAATGGTAGATTAATCAAATCCAAATACAATCATCCATTACATCTGATTCATCCTACATCCTAGAATCTAGGGAATCTACTCCATAGCGTGGAGGTTACAAGCCATAGGAAGGAAAGAATACATCTCAATCACAAGATACAACAAGGAAATGCAGGAAATGAGACTTATCTTCTTCCTTGGACTGCAATCTCGGCGTAGATGGGATGAGGATGGACTGGAGCAGTCGGATCGGTGGATGGATCGTCGATTCTCGCTCCAAAACAGGCGTCGGTGGCTCTAGAACAGCTCCGGTGGCTCTCCAAGGTCTCCCCCTTTCTTAGGTCACTAAGAGGACCTATTTATATGCAGGTCACGAAGGCAGCACGCCCCGCTCACACGGCCGTGCCTGGGAGGCACGGCCCCGTGTGGGCATCGGACACTGGAGGAGGCACGGCCGTGCCTTGGGGGCACGGCCTGAGGCAGTGAGGCTTCTGTCCGGGGGCACGGCCGTGCCTCTGGGGCACGGTCCAGACTTGGCTCTTCTCTGTTTGAAGGCACGGCCGTGCCTGTGAGGCACGGCCACAGCCTGACTCTCCTTCATTTGCTGGACACGGCCGTGTCTTTGAGGCACGGCCAGCTGCTTGGACCCTTCTGTTTTGGCACACGGCCGTGCCTGGTGGGCACGGCCAACAGCAGTGGCTTGAGTTCTTGATGGAAACACGGCCGTGCCTGTGAGGCACGGCCAAGTCTCGGCTGGCTTCTGTTTCAAAGCACGGCCGTGTCTGGTAGACACGGCCTCTGACTGCTGCTGAGGGGGAATTGTTGGCACGGCCGTGCCAGTGAGGCACGACCCAGGCTTGATGGTCTTCTGTTTGTGCACACGCCCGTGCCCTGTGAAGCACGGCCACAAGCTGATAGACACGGCCGTGCCTATGAGGCACGACCCTGTCTTGCCTTGTCTTCAATGGTTACTCCATTTTGCCCGTTTTTGCTCCATTTTCCACCCTGAAACATATAAAAACACGAGCAGATCTCCGAACTAGGAAATGCAAGATATGTGCCTAAATGCATAAATAAGGGATGCAATGCACACAAGAATTAAGCAATAAACTCAGAAAGATGTGCAAATAAAGCATAAATACATATATACATCCTACGCAGAAGAGTAGACATGAAGGGCAATGCCAATGTCTAGATGCTGCTCTAAAGTATACATCATAATTAAATGTGGGATTCTTATCATTACCTGACCTCGGGTCACGATAGGAAGAATGCAATCTAGGATAATCCTATAATGGACATAATTGATGGCAGACATACTGGTGGCATGAAAAATTCTTTTAAATGGGTTTCTGGGGGCACCAAAGTAATGTTCATGAATTTGATTAATAGTGACATGAGCAAAAAAGCCAGTGATAGGTCCAACCACATCAAGAAAACAAATATAGGGGTTTGTAGAAGGATGTAGTCTTAGAAAGGATCGGAGAATTTCAGGAGTAAACTCAATATGAACACCTGCTACGGTGGACACATATCTATTTTCATTGATGCCAACAGGATGAAGATTTATATAAAATTCCTTGCAAAGATCAAGATTTATGTCACTTGTGAAAGTAAGTAGTGGCTCTAGTTGATACAAGGTGATGATATCATATAGCTGAGGGATTTTTATTTGAAAATAGATTTTGTTGATGTATCTACAGTCCATGAGATGAAAATCGATCGTCTCAAACAGATGTTGAGCGACCTGAGAGTAAAATCGTGGTTCTTGTGTTCTACGAAAGAAGGAAGGATCAGGGTATTGGGAAGAACCCTCACCCCGTCGAGGATTTCTTTGCCTAGGAGGGCGAGTAGTGGTGTGTTTCTGCCTAACTCTAAGAAAATGACATGCATGGTTTTATGATGCACAAATATGCAACAAAACACAAGTTAGTTCAGAATAGTGACATAAGATTGAAGAAATTAAGAGAAAATATGATGGTAAGGTTACCTTCATTCCATGATAGAGATTAAGCTTAAAAATACCACTTCAAATCCTAGAGAATGATGAAAAAGGTGGAAAAGTGTGGAGAAGGATGAAGAAAAGAGGAAATAATGGCTCTAGATGGCTGGAGGACACGAAAGCAAGAAGAAGGCAGCAAGATCGGCTAAACCCTAGGGTTAGCAATTGACCGCCATGCAGGGTTTCTTTTATACAAACTTCGCCAGAAGTCGACTGATGATGTACTTATAGGTGCCTGAAATTCTGTTCTATTAAATTCTTATCAGACAAAAATTTTTCGGAGACAGAATCTTTCCAAGCAACCTACGTCTTCGATCAGACATGTGTTTGATTGATCAAGCAAGTTCTTGATCAATCAAAGCACACCTTGATCAAAGCATATGATCTTAGACTCTTGTGTTGATATTCAGGATCCATAAAAAAAATAATTATGCAGCGGAATAAATAGTTGTACCTTTCTTCTTTGTAGATTGTGTAGATAGTTGTACTTTACCCGAAAACCTTTTGATCTTCTGCTGTATTCCTCTCTTCTTCTTGGATGTTGTGTGGGCAACGATCTACCAAGATGTCTCCACCCAATTCCTTCTTTTTCTCTCTTCCTATCTGATGGCAAGAACTCAAGGAAGAAGCTTCTTCTTCTTCCTCTTCCTCTCCTTCTTTCTCTTCTTCCTTCTCCCTTCTTGGCCGCCGGCCCTAGCAAGGATTAGGGGCCTTGTGTGCCGGCCCTAGAAAGGAGTAAGAGGAGAAAACTCAAGCACACAAAGGAGGGGGAGGAGTGGGTAGAGGGCGCCGACCCTAGCAAACAAAAGAAGGGAAGAATCAACTTGTGTGCCGCCGGCCCTAGCAAGCCAAAGAGGAAAATAAATTGTAATTTTTCCCTCTCCCTATCCTCCCCTTTTATAGCTTTGCCATTATAGAAATTTTAGGAAAAAAATAACTGAATTATTATAATTTTATTGTATAACAAAATTTATATAATTTTGTTGGATAACAAAATTTTTAACCAAAGTTTTGTTGGATAACAAAACTTAATAAAATTTTGTTCGATAACAAAATTAACATAATTCTATTTAGAATTAATCCGAATTCTGTCAACTAAATTCTTAATAGAATTCTAAATAGAATTCTAACAAAATTATAAACAAAATTCTAACAGAATTCTTAATATAATTCTAACCGAATTCTTAACAGAATTCTAACAGAATTTCATGGGTGGATACGAGGCTTTATCCAGAGGCTACAACAGGGACCTAGAGGAGGAATTGGTTTTGGTCTCCTGATGGGCTTGGGCTTCCTATGTTCTCCCTGAACACCCAATTCAAGTCCATCAATAATAACTCATACCACTAAAGAGTTATTATTGAACTACTGCTCCAATCCCATATTATAATATGGGCTCCTTCTTTTCATGAGTGCATTAATCTTCCTGTGTTTAAGATATCGTATGTCCGTCAAATAATTGAATTACTGACAACTCAATTAATTAACTTCTGAATCCAAGAGTAGTACCACTCAAGTTTATTATCATGCGGACTAAGTCCATCTATAGGGTTTACATGATAATCCTTATGGGCTCCTCAAGGGGACATCATCAGCCTAAATAATTAGGACACAGTTTTCTTCTATAATCAATAACACACCATATACATAGCATTTCTTCTATAATCAACACACCATATACATAGCATTATCTCCCAACTCATCGAGCCTTTTGATTTAACGAATAAATATCACCTTTTGATGAATTAAAGAAATACATATTAAGTATATGTGCTTATTATTATATAGGGATTAAGAGCATGCACATCCATAATAACAGAGGTCTAGTTCGATTATATAGTCAGTATAAATCGAACGACCTCAAACGACCCTATTCAATACACACAAAGTGTACTAGTGTAATTTAATAGTCAAGATAAACTAATACTAATTACACTACAACCATTCCAATGGTTTGTCTCAGACCATCTTGGTTGTGAGCTACAATTTATAATTTATAAGGAACCGATAACATGATCTTCTGTGTGACACCACACACCATGTTATCTACAATATAAATTAAGTGAACAACTGCATTAACATATATAAGAAATGTAAAATGCAAATATTTGACCAAAGTGATTCTCATTTTAATATTATTGTAAAATAGATGTTTATACAAAAGCTAGACTTATAGTATATATCACAACACTAT
>NC_133880.1:12549486-12552529 GCF_044706935.1 Curcuma longa | reverse complement strand
GCCTAACTTAAACTTATTTTAGCTAAATATTAAAATCTAAGTAACTTGGGGCAAGATTGCATCAACAAACGTGAAATAAACGCTTTTGTTCCATGGGAGACTATAATTGGTAACCCCTTGTTTCCTTAGGGTATCTAATAGATATTTATCAGATTTAGCTTCTAGCTGATCTGATACAGTCCTCTTCACATAAGCGGACAACCTCATATCTTCAAGTAAGATAACCGAGATTTTACTACTCCATATCTCGTATGGAGTAGCAGAGACCATCTTAGTTGAGACTCTGTTTCACAATTAAACAGTTATCTCAAGTGCGTTGTCTAAAATGTTCTTGGAAGAATTGCATGATTTATCTTTAACCTCACTATTGTTAGTGCAAGATGCACTAAGATCTTGTCTAGAGTTTCGATGTTTGACAATACACTTAAGTCTGGTCAGTTTGACCAAGGGTTGATCCAAACAAGACTTGATGTTTGGATGCGTGGAAGTGAGTGAGAAGACCTAGTCAGTTAGACTAGGCAGTGGAAGTCCTGATCTAGATGATCGGGCAAGGGAAGTCCTGGTGAGTGAAACTGGACAAGGGAAAGTCCTAGTTGTAGGCTAGGCAAAGGGAAGTCCTGATTTAGAGGATCAGGCGGAAGTCTTGGTAGAGTCAAGTACACCAGGTGAAGTCTGGGCTGGTCTAGGTGACCGAGTCGCAGCAGAAGTCTGGGCTGGTCTAGGTGACCGAGTCGCAGCAGAAGTCTGGACTGGTCTGAGTGACCGAGTCGCAGCAGAAGTCTGGGTTGGTTAGAGAGAACCGAACCACAGCAAAAATCCTGGGGGGCGAGGATAGAGTCGAGCACAAGTCCAACAAGTCTGGAGGACTTGGTTGGCATGAATTCTCTAGAATGGAGTGGGTTAGACTAACCTAAGATTTCGATAGAAATATGAAGTTAGACCCACTAGGTAAGACTTTAGGTTATTTTGTTTGTTTGTTTGTATATGCTTGTCTTGTTGGAACCAGGAACTGGAAGCAAGAGAGAAAAGCAGAGGTGAAGCAAGCAAAGTCAGCTCAAAGTCAACTCTGGTCAAACCTGAGTTGAGTCGACTCAACCGGAGACTTGAGTTGACTCGGCAATGGAGTCGACTCAGATAAGGTTTTGAGTCGACTCAGGCTGACGCAAAGTCAAGACTTATCGCAGTTGATGCCACATCAACTGGAGTCAACTCAGAAGGCAACTAGAGTCGACTCAGACAGGATAATGGGCGGAAGCGATAAAAGTTGATCTGCCACGTCAGTTGGAGTCGACCCAGATGGACATCTAAGTTGACTCAGGACCAGTATATAAGGAGGCTTCGACCAGCAGCTGTATATACATTTTGATATGTCCGCCTTTCTGACAGGAGCCGCTACCGAACGCGAACGAGACCAAACACTTGCAACCGGGGAAGATCCAGGAGGAGTGCGTGGCGCTCGGACTTCCAGATCGGCGACAAGTGTTTGTGCTTAATTACTGTTCTTCCTTTATTTCATTTATATTATTGTTTGGACTGTAAGACGGGTTGCTCTGCCTCCGAACGACGTTCGGAAAGGAGACCATTAGTGGACAAGCGCTTTTCAAATTAGACCTTGGACGTACTAACCCTGGGGGGTTATGAACCAAGTAAATCTCGCGTGTCCCATGCTTTGTTTTCTAATATTTTCGCTGCTAGTTTTCTTTGATAGTAACGAACGAAAGTGAAAAAGTGACACGCGCTATTCACCCCCCTCTAGCGCGTACATGATCCTACAATTGGTATTAGAGTCGGTGCGCTCTTGATTGGACTAACCGCCAAGGGAGCAAAACGGCAAAGATGGAGGGGGAAAAAGGTAATCATTCTTAATGAATGCACAGATAAAAGATGCAATGAACGTAAGAAATATCGTGAAATACAGAAAGATGTGCGATTAAAATATAAGAAATATATATATATACCCTACACACATCAAGCCTAAGTCCCTCAGATGGAAACATAGGGTCTGTAGAGGGGGTACTATTAGAGGCAGCCTCTCTACCTCTCCTAGGTCATCTAAAGAATACAGATATTTAACTAACAGTAATTAAATGAAAAATACAATAAAAGATTGAGTTTAGTATGTTACTTGGGGGCCATTTTGATGATGGACAAGTTTCCTACTTGACGAACTAGCTTCCGTGGTGCGAAAATCATAAATCATGGAAGAACGAGGAATTTTTTGGGTAAAAGTCGCGATGGGAGCCGCGACCTGTTTATAAACCCGTCTGAGTCGACTCCAGTGTCCTGAGTCGACCCAGGTGGCGGTGTGACTCAGCCAGAGCTAGAGTCGACTCAGCCAGAGCTAGAGTCGACTCAGGTCAGTGAAACGACGTTTTGAGCGAGAAAATTCCCGCCGTTTCGCTGACCAGGCTTGAGTCGACTTCGTTGGGTCTGGAGTCGACTCAGGTCGACTGATTTTGATGATTTTGCTATTTTTAATCATAAAAGTTTAATTAACTAAGGTTTAATTAATGGTTTAGATTAGATTATTTTGAATGGAAGTATTGTAAAATTTTACATTAATTAAATTTGAAAAATAATTTCAAATTAATTAAATTTTTAAAAATTATTTTTAAGTTAATTAAATTTTTAAAAATTATTTTTAATTTTTAAAATAATTTTTAAGTTAAATAATTGTTAATTTTTTAAAACAATTTTTAAGTTAATTAAATTTTTTAAAATAATTTTTACTTTTTAAAATAATTTTTAATTTTTAAAATAATTTTTAATTTTTAAAATAATTTTTAATTTTTAAAATAATTTTTAATTTTTAATTTTTAATTTTTAAGTTAATTAAAATTTTAAAATAATTTTTAAATTAATTAAATTTTTGAAAATAATTTTTAATTTTTAAAATAATTTTTAAGTTAATTAAATTTTTGAAAATGAATTTTAATTTTTAAAATACTTTTTAAGTTAAATAACTTTTAAGTTAATTAATTTTTGAAAATAATTTTTAATTTTTAAAATAAATTTTAAGTTAATTAAATATTTAAAATTATTT
>NC_133880.1:12547008-12549386 GCF_044706935.1 Curcuma longa | reverse complement strand
CAAACAAATATAAGTTAGACTTTTTGTTACGAAAAATTTTCCCTGTAACAATCCGAAAAATTTTCCCTGTGACCGTCCGAAAAATTTCGACAACATCTCTCTTGTAACAGTCCAATTTTCCTTGAATACAATTTTACATAGGGCCTACACGGCCACTCAACAACATACATATGTATTATATCCACTAACCAGAGGGCCCACACGACCACAAACCTCATATCCAACACATGCAACAAACTATCAAACACACAACAACGAAGAGAAAACAAAGAGACTCTCAGGGTCTGGATAGTGAGTATACAATACTCAGTAGGTATAAACAAGTAAGTGCACAACATAAAAATATCTAAGCAAACAACAAGATATCATACAGGATCAATAAACTATGTACAACAGCAAATATTATGCAATACGATCACAGTCATATAACAAATGTAATAGCCACTGATCATGTAATAACCAATGCAATGATCATAAATGCAAGAGACAACTACCAACAATGTATGCACTTAGGCAATGCATGGTCACTGTCTGCACTCGCCACCCCCAGACACTCACCCAGTGTAGTGAACTGAGGCACACGACAGAAAAACTGCACTCGCTCCAACAACAAACCACTACTAATAAGTGGGGAGCAGGCTGGATCAGGAGGGCTATATAGTCAGTTTTGGTTGCACCCAACTTAGCGCAATAATTGCTCTCACTCTTATGTCACTATCACACAGCGACAAGTGAGGCCAACAACAACAATGATGAACAACATATCTACTACTATTATGTATGTGTCATGATGCTCAGTGCGATGCTCAGTGTAACAGTTAAGTCTATATATAATCAAGCATTATCAACAGATCATACAATAGTATCGAACAATAAGTAATATGCTAATCACAGTTAAGCAACATCAATACAGGTCAACAGTAGGAATCCATAACAAAGTATCATATCATGATCAACAACTAAAATAGCAAGATTATCAACAAGGTAATTAACAACAAAAATGATTATTTACTTACGAACAGTCCTGTGTTGACCAAGCACAAGAGTACCCGCCTGATATACGCACGTCGATAAAGAACCCCCAAAAATACTCCTCGTTTGTAACAAGATCAAGAATCAAGGCCCTGCAAACATATTAACAACATCCACTAAATACCAGAATGTATTTTAAAATTTTCAACAAATCAAAACTCTAATCGTTAACCTTGTCCAAATCTAATTACACCACTCGGTCGATTTAATCCAACCAAGTCCAACTAACACAACTCAACCAGGTCAACCCAACCAAATTGACCCAACCAGATTTTGAGCTACCATAACACAACCTTAATCAGTAACTAATCAACAAAGTCCAACCGATTACAAATTTCAACCTCAACATCAATCTACAATCCCTTACTGGATAGAGGTAACTCGGATTTAAGAATAGGGATTTCACCTACAATCCAATTATTATTATTATTATTATTTTTAAACTCAACATCAAGAACATCCTACTGAATCCAACAATTCCTACAGCAACCCGAGCCCACCGTAAATCCCAACAGACTCTTTAATTTCGTTGCTAAACAAGAGCTAACCAAAATCAAATATACTTACCACAAGTTGAACCCTAACCAAACTAAACTCCATAAGACCAGAGCATATTAACCGGATCTCTCACCAATTTGATCCAACCGAACTCATCCAAACTTGAACTCCAACCGGACAGCAAACAAGATTTTCAATCGAACCAAGTCCTTGAATAGATTCAACACCCACTGAACTCACCCAAAATAGAACAACAAAACTCAGAATTCTCAACGCTAGCAAGACAAACTACAAGAATCAGCTTTAATTAAAGACTTACCTCACGGAAGCCCTAGTAAATTTTGCTCAGCCCCGTTCAAGATGGGTTCGGCTTCCGAAATTCCCTGTCCCCAATTGATCAATTCCTCAAAATCGTGCTCCTCTATTTGCGTCGAACGCCACTGTCAACGCCTCCTTCTGCGTCGATCGCCGTCGCTAACCCCCTCTTCGCGTCGAACGCCGCCGGGTTGCAACTCCCTGTCAACCCCGATAGCCGAAGATATGTTCACCGCCGACAACCACTGCAGATCAAGCGACGGCGGAGGAAGACAACCTCACTAGGGTTTCCTTCTCCCCTTAGATCAGTCTCTCTCACGTCGCCAGTGCCGGCAATCATGGAGACGGGGTCACGATCCACGATCAGCGTAGCGCGGTTAAGGAAAAATCACGGTTCCTGTTCACGTCAGATTCCCAACCATTTTGGGTTTAAAACCCAGATCCATTACCCTATATTAATTGGGCTTCTAATTTAGGCTGGTTATATGGGCTTAAAGGCTGGCCCAATTGCCTAAATGGGCACATCTTACACT
>NC_133880.1:12520395-12546908 GCF_044706935.1 Curcuma longa | reverse complement strand
GTCTTGGCAAGGAAAAGTCCGAGTGGGTAGTCTTGGCAAGGAAAAGTCCAAGTGGGTAGTCTTGGCAAGGAAAAGTCCAAGGTTGATCTTGGCAAGGACTTGACATGACGAAGCTGATGGAAGCATCTCAGGCTAGTGCAAGGATGATGGAGCATCCAGGGAAGGCACGAGGCTGTGGGAGGTGTTTGAAGGCCGAGGTCTAGGTCAAGAGAAGCTGAAATGGGATTTTTCAGCTTCACCAGTCGACTGGCCCTGCCAGCAGTCGACTGCTCATAAATCAGACGCACACAGAAAAATCAGTCGAGCTAGAGGAACACAGGAGTCGACTGGGCAGTCGACTGGCCCTGCCAGCAGTCGACTAATGCAAGTCGACTGGTCTTGATCAGTCGACTGATATTTGAACGTTGCAGAAAGATGGCAAGCATTTAATGCACTTTAATGCAAGATTTTATTGCCAATTGAAGCCATCAGTCGACTGGCCCTGCCAGCAGTCGACTGATGTCGAAGAAATTATAAAAGAAGCCTGCTCGAGATCAACTCAAAAAAAAAAACACACAATTATTCTTCCATTCTTTTATTCTTTCGCGCTTCTTTTGAGAACGTGTTGTTCTCTGATTCTGTGCTTTCTTCCTCTCCTCCTGAACATTCTTTCATATCATTTTGAGGAGATCGAAAAGGTTGTAAAGGTTTCTCCGCCTTTGAGGTTTTCGAGAAGGAAACGATTCATAGTGCAGCGGGTGTGTGTGTGCGTGTGGATCCTTGGATTAGTCACCTCTGCGGAGGTGGATACCAAGTAAACAAACCGGGTTAGCGTTGATCTATTATTTTCTCTATTATAATTTGCTTCCGCTAACACTCTTGCAGAGAAACAATCGAAGAAGATTCGAAAAACGCTATTCACCCCCCTCTAGCGAACCAACCGATCCTAACAAAATGGACACTGTAAAATATTGACCAAATGTGATTCTCATTTCAGAATGTTTATTTACATAGCTAGGATTCTAGTATACATCCCAACAGCTTCCACTAAGTCTTAGGTCAAACCTGTGCTCCCTACACACTTAAATTAATATTATTAGTCCAACACACACTTAACTTGAACCTAGTGTCATTATCAAAACTAAGGTTCAATCTGCTTATGCTCCCTGCACAAACATTCAAGTCACCTTGGTCGTGGAAACTTATACTTTGATATCTTAAGCAAGCATCTCCAAGGACATGTGGACCTGAGATGATTGGGTATAAGTCGAAGTGTCCGAAGGTGTTTGAATAGCCCACAGAGGATTCACCACTCATTGGAAAAAGAGACGTATACCTTGCGGTCGCTTGTCAGGATTGTTACTAAAAGTCTTTGGCCAAAGCATTACATGTTAAGAGTACGGTACTCTTGGATACGTGTACAAGTAACTTGAATCCACAGAACAAGAAAACAACTTGGGATAGGTGTGACGTAGTCAGCCTAGTAGGGACCGACACATAGACCATGTCCTAAATCAAGCGGGTATAAGACGGTGAAAGGAATGAGACACGATTCAGTTTAGTTGCTGAAGGGTTTAGAAGATGTTCTGAAATCAATCGTTGATTTTTTGATCAATTAGGGATCATGATGTACTACTACGTGTCACTCATGATCGTTCCGTAATTAATGATTAATTACGAATGACCAACATAACTAGGAACCTATTGGGTCACACGCACTACAAGTCCTCCGAAGGATTTAAAACGAGTTTGAGAATTTAATTTTCAGAATGAGAGAAATAAAGTCTGATTGGACCAGATAAAGGACAATATGATAGAATTCATCTTATGAAGACAAAACTAACAAAATTTATTTCGTTCAAATTAGAGGTCGTTTGGTTATTGAACCAAATGATTCAATTTTAAACTGAATTAAACTAACTTGGTTTGATTCATGATGGAAGATATTTTAGCAAAATGGAAGAGATGAGGAGCTTCGTCTTGTGAAGACGAATTGAACAAAAATAATTTGGGTCAAATCGGAGATTGTTTAGTTATTGAACCAAGTGAATCAAAAATGAACAGGTTCGCTATAGTAACTCAGTCTGGTGTAATCAAAATTAGGTTTGATGGGTTTTGGTTTATTCCCCGGTTTAGCAGCCAACCCTATTCGATTCTCGTTAAAATGAGATTAATCACGATTTAGGGTGTGATCCTGTACATCTTCTTCGTGCGATTTTACCCTGTGCTGTGCCGCCGCACTCTTCTCCCTCGACGTGCCGCCCCGTTAGCTTTGCTCGCCACCTACCGGAGATGCACAAGTGAGGGGCGACGGCCAACATGTGGTCCCTGTTCCTCTCCCTCTCGCGACACGCAACGCCATATTGTCGTCCGCGCAATGGGGTTGCCGGAGATGCTAGCTGCGTTCTAGCTGAAGCAGGAAGCCGCCACTGCTCGATTTCTTCCCGCGGTGCCAGGCGACTGCTGCGCTCCCTGTTTCGGCACGATTTCATCGGCCGCATGGGAGAAGCTGCTAATCAAGCTTCTTCCCACGACGCAAAGTGGTTGTTCATCCTCTCTATTGGCCGACCGCTGAGGAAGCAAGGTGCCAGCGATGGAGTCCAGCGAACGACATTGTGCCCTGTTTCTCTTCTTCTCTATTGATTGCCATGAGAATCCAAAACTGGAGAAGGGTTCTTCTATTGTTGCTGTGAGGAGACAATTGGTTTGAGGATTGCCTCCGTGTTGTGGAAAACCGGAGGAGACAACAGAAGAAGAAGGAGAAGGAAGAATTGGTCTTCTTCATCAGGAGATAGACAGGAAAACCCTAGTTTTCTTTTATTCCTTTTCAGTTCTGTTTCGACCATGTAAAGCCCCATTTTGGCTATGTAATTAGGGAGGGATTGTGTTAGGTTTGTCATCAAAATTCTGTGCAGTCATCGAAAATTGTTTCAATCATTGGATAGGTTATTCGGACGCCATCAACCTACCTCGGTTGGCTGACGATCGTATACCATCTTCTCGGAAGCTTGTAAAGTTTCTGGAGAAATTTCTGTCAATGTCGGAAACATTCCGACCAATTTATCCTAAGTCGGTGGTTAATGATTGACTACCGAAACTGCACCGAGAATATAATTCTTGATGATAGTTGAAAAGCCCTGGAAACGATCGCGACAAATGTTGTTGCGTGATTTTTGAAAAAAGATTTCTCTCGATTTGATCGTCATCGATCATCGGCTAGTACCGAAGATGATGACGTGACTCATGACTTTCAAAGTCATCTAGACGAGAGCTTGGCATGGATCACCAATAGAGGTGGGACTTCGACAAGGACTACTCAATTGATACCAATCCTGCTCAAACGTCATTGGAAAAGTACGCATAGAATAATTTATTATTCTACAAAAAATTTTAATTTCCTGTCATGCCTTGTACGTTGTTTATTTCCTATTATGCATGCATATGTTATGATAATAATTAGATTTAATTATTTATTTATTTTCGCTGCGTACTTTTGCGAAACGCGTTAACACGCGCGCTGCACCGGGACAATCCCAACATATAATACTACTCTTAACTATTACTAGTCAAGCTTTAATATACAAGGAAAATATTAATGTGTTGAGGCTAGCATGTAGGTCAATTGATGACTTAATCTCATAAGTCATGGATATAAGATATTAAATTGACACATGAGTATGTATTAGAGAATATATACTAAATTGACCTACCATAAAAATGTTTCATGGATCATTATATGAGTGTCATAAATATTCTCATGGTGACTATTAGTATAAATAGTCCTTAGGCCTAAAGTCACTACGGTTCCTACATAAGGAGTTGTGTACTTTAGTATCGACAAACGTCTCCTATAACAAGATGGATTATAAAGTTGATCATTAGGTATGCAATAAGTTATGTGGAGGGATGTGAGTGATGTAAATGAGATCTATCCCTTCCATATGACGGAAGTGATATCTATGAGCCCCTTGATTAAGTAGGACTACTAAAATGTATGACTATGCTCAAATTAGTCATTAGGAGATATTGAGCGCATTTGGTTATGTGAATCTACTTAGAGATCAAGAAACACAAAAATTGATAAGGGGATGACATAGTCTATGCCTTATGGATCAATCTAAATATCAAGAATAGAATGACCAAGTTATACAAGATAATAGACATAAAAAAGTTAAGTCGAATCTCGACATTATCATCACTTGAGTAGTAATGATACATTGCTAGATGCCACTCATTGCTTATGTATCTAAAATAACATTTTAGATACATTACCAACATTATGAGAACCTATTGGTTCACACACGAAAAACATGTTGATTTGGAGATGGATATATTTTAGTTTGGCTAAATTATAATAAACCCTAAGATTATAGGGTTAAGTCTAATCCAAGTTAGACTCAAACGAATCCTACAATTGAATTATTGGATTGAGTCTAATCTGAATTAGATTTATTGGATTAGACCAAACCACTAAAGAGGATTAATGTCCATTAATAGAGATTAATGGAGTATTGATGAAAAGGAGAGCAAAAGACAAAAACCTTTTGTATTCATTGGATGACTTTTTGTATTCATTGGATGACTCTTTGTATTCATCAGATGTCCTTTTATATCCATTATATGAGTACAAAAGGCTAATTTTATGCATTTGATAGATGATCACTTCTAATATTCTCTTTTTCTACTCTTGGTAAAATCATCCAAGTTGCTAGCACAATGAAGGACGAAGGTGGTTGTTCTCTAAATGCTAAGTTCATGTGATAAACGAAGGACACGCTCATATGGATACTGAAGACAAAACTTGCAATAAATAATTCGAAGGTTATAAAAGGAGGCTTGATTGCAGGTTTGATGAATGGCGAAGTTGTGTGCGTTAAACACATTTAATAGCCTTGTTCTCTCCGTAATCTTCGTGCTTGTAATCTTTGTTTCCTTGGACATTATAAGAAGTTTCTTCACAATTAATGCTTGATTGAAAGCAAAATAGTTAGAAAGTTTTTTGAGAGTGATATACTAATAGATCATATGTGGTTGAGTAGTTGAGTAGGAGGTTAAGGAAATTGAACCATGTTAAATAAATGTGTATATTTATAAGTATTGCTCCCAAAGCATAGTTGAGTTGGTTATGATGGAGTAGAGTTGTTGAAGTGGGCAAGGGTTAAATCTCCGTGAAGCCGAAGCAATGCCCTCCTCCGTCGTGGTCAACTGCAGCTTCCTAATTTACCTCCTCACAAATGATTGTGGGGCCGATCATATGAGATCGTTAGAATAGCGAATTTCATTTTTACTGAAGTATATTTATAAGTATTTGATTCTTATTTTTTTTATATTCAGTTTGTGTATGTAAACTATTTACTCCCCTCTAGTTATGCCAAAGGAGTATTGTATCAATACTTGTTCCCATTCCTATGTTCCGATATTCACCCAATCTCCATCTTCTATTCCACTAAATCTTCGATAGATTCCACATCATTATTGCCACACCTACTATTGGCAAATATTAAACTTGCATTAGTTAAGTATAGCATTACTAAACATAAGCCCTCGTCTCCTTCAAATTAGGATAAAGCGCGACTAAAAAGTTGTATAATATTTTTAGAATTATTTTTTTTCCATCTTAAATCTCTCCTCACTTCACGTTCTTTAAATCATTCTCCCCCCTCATGCTTCTCTACATTCGTTAATTCCCGAAGCGATGTCAACCGCCGCCGACGTTAAGAACGCCTCGCCTGTTCCCTCGGCGAGCCTCTTAATCCGGCGGCGCGGGAAGTCAGTCCCGGCGCCTCTCGACCTCGCGCCCCTCGCCGTCGCCCCACCGCACTCGACCAAGGTTGAAGGCGAGTACACCAGCCTTCGCGACGTCATGGGAGGGCCGCCGCCGGCGCCAGGGCTCTCATCCCCTGTCACCACCCCCGGCGGCGAGATCCGTATAAAGAACCGCCTGGTGCAGCAGGCGGCGCAGGCGTACCTGCAGCCGACGCCCACGGCGGCCGCTAGCCACCGCCGCCGTGGGCTCCTCCTCACCTCCGACGACTCCTGCGGCGAGCACCTCTCTGACTGCCTCCGCTTCTTCGTCGGACTGTGGCAGTCCGTTTGGCAATCATTTTTCCCGTTAGAATCCCGCAGCTTGCTCGTCATTCACATCAAATGCTGAGTACCCTTATACGAAGCCATAACAAATCGATCACAAAAAATGAAAAAGAAGGCACAAATCAAAAGCACACACCACAGTTTGATTTGTACAGAGTTCCTTTCCCCCCCTATTTTAATATATCCTCCTTATCTGTATCTTTGTCTTTTTTTTTTTATCCCCGCCTATTGAATTGATAGGGCTTCTGTAGCCTTATTTGCGTTGTCGAGATGGGCGCTGCTTCGCGTTTGTGCCAAGAAGGGCATCTGCGAAGTCCTCCAGTTCATCGTGTTTCTTGTTCTTGGATGATGAACCTTTAATCTTCTGCATAGATTAATAATATTTTTGAAAAAAAAATTGAGATGCTGCTGTTGATGTAATATGTCTTGATTGAAAGTAACCAACAAGTTAATTAATTACCTCGTTGCCTGATCTCCTGGAAACTACGTACTGGAGGACATCCTGGAACAGAGTGTAGCCTCTCTCTGTAAAATTCCTGAGATAGAAGACAAGGAGTTGGCCAAGTTTAGGCCTCAGGTTTCTGAACCTCTCCTCGATGTTGGGCTCATACTGCATCACCACGGGTCGAAGGAAGGTTTCGTAAACTAGATCACTTCCCTGAAATGAGAATCAATTCATGCTAGATCATTTCATTTCATCGCATTACATTTAGGTCTCTGGTGGGCTGCATATGTATGCGTGTTTACCTTGGTTTTGGGGTACCACAAGTAGACCAAGAAGGCCACCTTAGCTTCGCCATACATCGGTATCCTGCAATTTTCGGAACAAGAATCGAGACGACATGAACAAAACAAATTAGAAGATATAGAAAGATCAAGCGTGCTGAGGAAATGAGTTAATGATAATTACAATGAGACTAAGAATTCCAAGAGCATTTCGACGACGGTGAGTATCGCCACGATAATCCTGCAAAGTTGGGGGTATGAGTCATGTTTTGTCTCGTCCAAACTTTAAACAGCCGTAGTCATATATAACAGAGCGGCAATCGAAACGAGTTTTGTTTTTGGAGAAGTAGATGCCAATACTACACAAATCCACCAAATTTTAAGACTGTCAAAATGCGAGAGAATAAAAAAAAAAAAAGAGTATGCAAGCGCTAAGAATCCTTTTTCTTTTCCAAACAAAGGAAAAGGGAAAAGAATGAGATAGCTTAATTGCAAGGGAAAGGGAAAGAATGAGACGGCTTAATTGTTAACGAGTAGGCATGCTAACTGCCACGGCTTAGGGCAGTCACTTCCTGGTTAGGAACAACATGACTCCGTCGATCCGTGCCGAGCCAAGCATTGCTCCATCGCATCCCAATCCTAGTCCATACCGCTTTCAACATGCTTGCTGATCAATCCGTGTAATATAATTGTTCAATTTACCTCCTCACAGATGATCGTGACATCGACCGTGTAGGACCGCTGGGATGACGGATTCCACCTTTTACTGAAATGATCTATATAATTTGATATTAATAATATAAAAACCTGACTGTTCCTAATTTATTAGTTCTTAATATAAATCAAATAAAAATAGACATTGTCAGTTCACTATATAGTCAATCATCCGTGAAGCAATATGACCTCGATTGAAAAATACACTTTGAAGAGATATGTGCCCCCTTGGAGCCACTATTTAGATAACATCGATCTGACTTTAGAAAAATTAATAATTGAGTACTTTGATATATCGCTGATGACGTTGTTGATATTTATCGATCCGGCAATGGCGTAATTAAAATCCTCAATTGCTCTGGGCTAATTAGTAGTACTGAACTAGACTATTTTAATATTTTAATTTTTAAAATTTTGATTTCATATATTAAATTAAAAATTATTGCATTGCACTGGGCTCCAGTCTAGTGCAGCCTAGTACTAGCTATGTCAATATCAATCCCAAATCATCGAGGTGGAACCAAAAAAAAAAAGTTGGCATACGATAATAGCCCAAAAATGCTACAAGGCTAACCTTCATGTTCTACCTGGCATGATGTTGGGTTAATTCTAAATGAATATTGAAATGTATTAAAGAATAATAATGAGGTGAAAGAATGAAAAATATATATATAGAGAGAGAGAGTAGTAACAAATAAATTGGTAATGAAGGTCAGAGAATATAATAAAAATAGATGTGAATTTAGATAAAAATAAAAATAGTGGAGGATGCATTTATAGGAGAATTTTAATTATTTATTTTGTTATTTTTAATAAAATTGATTAAAATACTAATAAATTTGTTTATTTGGTTAAAAAGGAGAGGTTTTTTGACACTTTAGGTATAAAAGTATAATAAGCCCCAATGGGTTGAAATTTCTGTGTCGTGCTCAACCTAATTGGGTCTCAACTGGATTAAGCAAAATTTGAGAGTCAAGGAAACACCTTTACCTAAGCATAATCCTAGTTCATGCTTGGCCTGAGCCGACCTTAAAAAGCACTTAGTTGAGCCCTGCACGATTCATTTTTGTTGCCCAGGTTCATTGGGACTTCTATCTATAACTCTAATGCGAAATTTAATTCTAATACCCAAATAATCATTAAAGTAGTAAAGTGCTAATTTTAAAATGATTCCGTGTAAAGCAAATCAAGTTGAACAAACTTACAATAATTATTAGATTGATAGCGACAAACTTGATGCTCTTCAAAAGATAACAACAACGTATCCACTAAGTTGTGGAGTTAAAGTTTATGACTTGCAGGTTTGGACGACCAATCTTCTCAAACCATTCCACTGAGCTATTGGATTAAAGCTGTCTATATGGTGGTGGATAAACTATGAATCAATCATCACTATACGACAGAGAGGCCTAATTGGGTAACAATTGCATATCCATTAAGTTATCGAGTTAACCATTCCACCAAACAAGGACTTAATTGCATATTTATAAAATTAATCATCAAGAAATATTTGGTTTGATCAAGAAAACAAAGTGATGAATCATTTGAGAAGAGACGCCTAATTGGGTATACTCAAGAAAATGGACAACTATTGAATCATCTGAGAAGAGAGGTCAAGAGCTTGTTAATCCTATAGCAGTCTAAAACATGCACTTTCCAAGATTATCAACAAAATTATGAGAGAATTGCAAACAAAGTGATATTAGCATCCGAAACTCGACTTTTTTTTCCTAGAAAGGAGGAAATCTGCTCGTTTCCAAACTTTGAATCAAATAAGCAAGACCTTACCAGTATTGGCACCAGAATCGAAGCTGAACTGTGTAGTTGCCATGTGGCTGCTCCAATGTCTTGAAGCATTCGAAAGCTGGATAAGCATACCCAAAGAACACCCTGCCATCAGAAGATTCTGAACCTTGTTAAAAGTATTCAGAGAAAATATTCAAGGAAAAGAATAATGAACAAGATAAAGCGGATCCTTCTTGAAAAAAAAAAGAAAAGAAAAAGAGAAATAGGAGAAGAGAACTCACAGAAGAAGTTTGGTAATATACTCTGCAAACATCTTGAGATTAATCCCTCAGACTCCTTCCTCCTGCAATCAACAAATGTTTAATACCAGACCCTTAAAATGGAGACAGATCATTAAATTCTCTGGCGTTGACCTTTCCCCTTGGCAATTCTTTTCTCTGTCCCCGAGGAACAATATGGATTTCAAAGATGCCTTCGAGCTTCAAACAAATTGATTTCCTGGAAATTCTCCCTCTTTTCTTCCCAATCTACTATTGAAATGAAGGAAGAAAAAGTGATGGCTATAATTTGCTGCGTTGATGTGGAAGTTGGGGCTTAGCGGAGAAGGGAAGCAAGCAGCGGTTGCTTTCGCGGGACGTCTTCCATCGAAATTAAATTATAGACGCAGAAGCAAGAATGGATTAATTTTACGGACAACAATGCCCTCAATATCCGACGTTCAAGACTACGATGGGACGAGAGGTATTTCGGTCATTTCAGAAGTTACAGCCGACGCTGGTCCAACGCATTTCTGGATCTCTTCCCTCACCAGTTTAATCAGATTTCAGCTTACTCTCTTTTTGTTCAAGATTTTCATAACTCATTTATTTTCTCCAATTTCCATTCTTCCTTTTATTTTTTTAAACAATTCATTGGTAGAATAAGCAATTTCTGGGTTGGTTCTTCACTTCTTCTACTGTCTGGTCAACCTTTTTATCTTTATGTTTCCTACGTAATTGATGAAAACAAAAAAGAAAATTGGGAACACAACAGAGGTCAAAAATTGGACACTGAAGTAGACTGGCGCATGTAGGATGTCCACATTGATAATCTCTGCCTATCAGATTTGATGGTTGACTTGTGGATTCAATTTAGAGCAAATGCAATTATTTTGTATGCAAGAACTTTCTTAGATAAATGTTTTTGAGACAATTAAATTCAGAGCAAACTGTGTATTGTAAAATCGAATCAGAATTTTCATTTAAAATTCATATTCTTTAGAAAAGTATTTTAGTTTTGGAAAACAAAAACTGCGTTTGCCAAGACATCAAACTAGCTTGTTGAACGAAGCCTGATAGGATTAAGTAGGTAAGGAGACGACTAGCAAGTTGAAAATTAGAATAAAATTTAAGCAAGGAGACGATGTGGGGCCTACTACGTGTTATGAATCTCCAAGTCGTCCAAACTGCCGCGCATATTCATATTTATTTCTCAATCAACCACTGAAATTAGGTTCTGCGATATATTTAGTCAATTATTCAGGTTCTACGATATATTTAGTCAATTATATATAATGCAAATGATTGTTGTGGCCAACAATAGTGTTGGAATGGAAGCGAATGGAAGTGGAGCATCTTCAGCGTTTGCGTTACCTCAGACATGGACTATCTTGAAGAGCCTAGAAAAATATTATTTGCTCACTAATGTTTCTCTCAGTAAATTTCTACCGTCACACAAAATTAGAGCAACCAAATAAAAATAAGCATAAATGCAAGCATAACACAGTCAGTATCACTAACATAAAATATAATTCGAAATTCTCATTACTACTTCGTACCCTATTGATATTGTAAAATCACAGAATTACCATGTGACCGCCTTGTGATCACCACGAGGTCTTAAAGTTAAAAGGAAGTAGAATTGTTGAGTGAGATCAAGGGAGAATTATATAGTGTTCGAAGGGTGGCCGGTTGACAACCTCAGCTTAGGATGCTAATCTCGACGTCTCCTTAGTTTCATGTGTCGACCTCATCTCAACCTCGGATATTGATCTTGGCATCTGTTTGACCTCATGTGTTGACTTCATCATAGCCTCAGGTCCTGACCTCAAGTGTCGACCTCATCTCAGTCTCGAGTCTCGACCTTAGGTACCAACTTCATTTTAACCTTGGGTCTTAACCTCGGGTTCAGTCTTTGGTGTCTGCTCGGTCTCAGGTGCCGACTTCATCTCAACTTTGGATTTCAACCTCGCTCTCTAACCTCGGCATTTGCTTGGTCTTATGTACTGACCTCTTCCTTGCTTCAGGTCCCAATCTCGGCCTCATACTCTGACCCTATCTCAGTTTTAGGTTTAGTCTAGAGAATCAATTTGCCTACAAGATAAAAAAAAAAAAATTCTAAGACTATTTCTCCTGGAGAACCAAGAAAATATTTCGGAAGACAAACAATTAGAACACACATATCAAAATAGACGTGAGTATCTAGGAACATTTATTAAACAAATGTTAATGTTTCAAAGAACGATTGTATAAAAGGTTGTTCATACCTAGGGGCACAGATATACACACACAAAAATCCTAACTTTCTAAGTTTTTAATCTTTTTCCTTACGCAAAACCCTAACTTGAGTGTCGGATGACTTATCGGAATCTCTCTCCATTCTAATTCTCTTTTTGAGTATTTTTTAGGTCCCTTCATCTCTTCCAAGACTATCTCTGATGAGCGTGCACATCAGCTCATTCGTTGGCTGGTGGCTTGATCATCCATGGTATTTGATCGGAATAAATTGACGTTGTCTATGAAAAATATGAATCGAGACGTTGCGATAGTTAACACTGAAAGAACTATTGGTGATCATGACTTTGTTGGAGAAAAGAGTTACAGTGATGTGATGATCATCATGCCCTAGAAGATTAATGAACTGGTATACTAAGCGATATTAAAGGTATTACAACAATACTTATATTACCTCCTTCAAGAGATCCTCCTCCCTCACTAGATGAGCTTTCTCCTCCTGGAAAAGTGCCCCTAACCATTAGGAGGGGGCATACCTATTATGAACTCCCTTAATAAAGAGGTAACTTTTCCAACGAGGATTCACACGAGTCTAAAGCTGGAACGCCCCTCATGATCACAAAGGTAAGATAATAACCGTTGGTGAGGTAAGCATTCTCAGAACACCTTTCTCTAGGAAAATTCTAGAACAAGAGTTATCACGGTACTTTCGATAACCGCAATTATGGGAGTACACAGGATCATCAGATTCGGAAGATCATCAAAGCATTTTGAAAACATTGCTTTATTACATTAATACTCGGATGGGGTTAAATGCCGAGTCTTCCTGACCATCTTGTTGGGCTCTACCCAGAGGTGGTTCAGCCACTTTCCTATCTTTTCCATCCATTCCTTCGTAGATTTCAAAGTCGCATTCCTTCATCAATTTTCCAGTAGAAAAAGGTATCAAAAAATATCTCCAAATTTGTTTACCATGAAATAGAAGCCTCTGGAAACTCTTAGAGAATATATCTAGTGATTTAATCGAGTCGTTTGGATGCCCCTCAACTCCCTTGCAAGTGTTAACTAGCGCCTTTTCTGAAGGCCTGTAGATGGAGAGTTCTTTAGATCCTTGGTGAAAAAACCCCTAGCGAATTATGACAAATTACTTGAACGTGTTGAGAAATTATAGGGATCTTATTGCGAAAAATAATCGCAAACGCAGCAGAAAAGTTAAAATAAATTTTGATCCCTCCAAAGATCCATGTGTATACATAAAGAAAGTGTTTCTATAGACTATATCTTAGTCAAGAAGTTACCCTTGTAGCGTAGCCCTTCGCAATCCCGACAGCAACTCTTTGATGACAGATCTCAGCACGATCAGAATGGTCGCGCCTCTATGGTATCCACATGAACACTATCTTGGAGAAGGAGACAAAACCTTTGGTTGTGCTAGCAACCACACTAAGGCTCTGTTGGTGCAATCAACCTCAGGTCAATGTTGACCAGATTTGTCAAGCTCGGGTTGACTCGAGTTGGATTTTGATGTTTGATCAATATGTTGATTAGAAGTCGAATAAGTCAATGTTGACTGAATACTCATGGTGAGAAGTCCAAGTGGGTCATGGAGGACCGGACACTTGGCACGAGACGAAAAGTCCAAGTGGGTCATGGAGGACCGGACACTTGGCACGAGACGAAAAGTCCAAGTGGGTCATGGAGAACCGGACACTTGGCATGAGACGAAAAGTCCAAGTAGGTCATGGAGGATCGGACACTTGATACGAGACGAAAAGTCCAAGTGGGTCATGGTTGACCGGACACTTGGTGATTGGAGTCGGAGAGGGCTCGGTAGCTCGTTCTCCGGACTAGGTCAGAGAGGGCTCGGTAGCTCGTTCTCTAGACCGAATGGAGTTGGAGAGGGCTTGGTAGCTCGTTCTCCGGACTAGGTCAGAGAGGGCTCGGTAGCTCGTTCTCTGGACCGGATGGAGTCGAAGAGGGCTCGGTAGCTCGTTCTCCGGACTAGGTCAGAGAGGGCTCGGTAGCTCGTTCTCTGGACCGGATGTAGTCGGAGAGGGCTCGGTAGCTCGTTCTCCGGACTAGGTCAGAGAGGGCTCGGTAGCTCGTTCTCTGGACCGGATGGAGTTGGAGAGGGCTCGGTAGCTCATTCTTCGGATTAGGTCAGAGAGGGATCGGTAGCTCGTTCTCTGAATCGGATGAAGTTGGAGAGGGCTCGGGAGCTCGCTCTCCGGATTACGTCAGAGAGGGCTCGATAGCTCGTTCTCTGTACCGGACAATGATCGGAGAAGGTTTGGGAGCCTAGTCTCTGGATACATGGTCCAATATAGTTAGCTTGAGAATCGAATTCACCTTAGTGTAATCGATCACCGGATCGATTACAGAACATTCTGTAAGAATTCGGAAAACTCACAGAACACACCATAATCGATTGGGTAATCGATTATGGTCAATAGATCAGTTGATCGATTACACGCTTTAGTGAGAAAATGGGTTAGCGATCGTTAATCGATCACTTAATCGATTACCATGACTTAATCGATCATTCAATCGATTAAGGTCTGTGGTAATCGATTAGGGCTTGAGCTCGATCGATTACACGGTTTGTTGAGAAGCGATTTACGACGTTTAATCAATAACTTGATCGATTACGCTCTTTCTGAACAGTCTGCTGTACTCTTTCTGATCTCTGTTATTGCTTCGCTAATCCACCTCTGAGCTTGCAGATGAAGTTTGAACAGGTTAAACGGCTAAGCTTGCAGATGGTTTGAATTCAAAGAACAGATAGAGACGAGCTTGCTTTCCAAACAGCTACTGAGCGAAGACTGACTTCGGCTGGAAAGGATGACTTCAGTGGACCGAAGTGCTCAGAGAGGAGAGGAGCTCTTATAAGGGAAGAGGATGAAGAAGAAGGGTTTAGCAGAAGAGGGGGTAAAAATTGTGAATCGTGCTGAATAGTTCTCCGGCGTTCATTGCTCTTACTTGAGATCTGCCTAAGGTGTTGCAAGGAGGCTTGCTCTCGGGTGATTCTTCTGTTCTTTGGTTTATTTGAGGCAGTGGGCTGTAAGTCTTGATTCTGTAATTGCCTCAAGCTCCTTTCTCTGATCTGATTATTGCATATCTTTGTGAAACTTATTGTGGAGAGGTCTCTCCACCGAGAAGGAGGTATCATTTAGCCAGTTTTTGCCGGGGTGTGATCTACCGAAGATCAAGAGTTCGTTCACCTCACGGACACCCCGAGGAGTAGGGGCAAGTTATCCCCGAACCTCGTATATCCTTGCGTTTCCATTGTGTTTATGTTTATTAGTTGTTTTTCTCTTGTTTCCGCTGCGTACTAACATTTTATAGGAGAAAAATGATCAATTTGCGATAAGAGGCTATTCACCCCCCCTCTAGCCATCTCACGATCTCCAACAGGCTCTCCTCTAAAGACTAGGTTTGTTTGGCCAAGAGGGAATGAAAAGGAAGTGCACGGCAAGGAGAAAGGAAAAACCGCTCTTTTTCACATTAAAAAGAGCTTAAATCATATTTGCATGCATTAATCAACTTACATGCAACATTGAGAAAAACTTCTCAACTTCCCATTTGCATGCAACGTTGAGAAGAAAGAAGAGAAAAAAAACTTCTCAACTCCATTTCATGCAATAACCCTTTTTGCATGCAATGTTGAGATTAATGCATTAAATCCCATTTCATGTAATAACCTCTTCTTGCATGCAACATTGAGATTAATGCATTAAATCCCATTTCATGCAATAATCTCTTTTTGCATGCAACATTGAGATTAATGTATTAAATCACAACCTTGCATGCAACATTGGAGTTTTCATGCATGAAATCTCATTTTATGCATTAATCCCTTTGCATGCATTTACCTTCTTAAATTAGTTTCATTTGAGCTTAACTCAAATTAAACCAATTTGAGTACAACTCAAGTTTGGCCAAGTAATGAGTCTAACTCATTTTAGTCCATTCAATCAACTAATGATTTATTTAGTCAAACTAAGATGATCATGTCTCCAAAATAATGTATCATTTGTGTGTGACCTAATAGATTCTTGCAACGTTGACAATGTTTCTAAACCCTTTTAGAAACATAAGCAATGAGTGGTATCTAGCAATGCATCATTGCTACCCAAGTGGCAAGAATGTCGAGATCTGACATAACCTTACGGTGACTACTATAATGTATGACCATGTCCTTCTATCATTGACATCTAGATTGATCAATGAGGCATAGACAGTGTCATCCTTTTATCAATATTTATGTTTCTTAATCCCCAAGTAGATTTACTCAAGTAAATGAGCTCAATATCTCATATTGACTCATTTGAGCATGACCATGCATTTCGTGGTTCTACTCTATCAAAAGGCCAAAAAATATCACTCTCATTATATGGGAGGGATAGATCCCATCTACATCACTCACATCCCTTCGCATAATTTGTTACATACTCAGTGATCACCTTTATAGTCTACCCTGTTATGGGTGATGTTTGACGATACCAAAGTATATAACTCCTTAGGTAGGGAACCGTATTGATTTCAGGTCTAAGGACTATTCATACTAATAGTCATATGAGAAAGTTTATGACACTCATATAACGATCCATGAAACTTTCTCATGGCGAGTCAATTCAGTATACATTCTCTAATGTATATCCATTTGTCAACTTGATATCCCATATCTATGACTTGTACGTTCAAGTCATCCAGCTGACCTACATGCTAGTCTCAACGCATTAACATCATCTCTGAATATTAATGCTTGACTAGGAAAGATTAAGAGTAGTGTTCTCTACATCATCTCACTATCGATTCAAACAATCGATATGATGTAGATAAGAACTAGCTACCCAAGGACATCATTATACTTAGTTATTTGGCACAGCAAATATAAAGTAAGTATAATAACAAAAAACCTTTGCCTTTATTAATAATAGAATATGATACAAAAGTCATAGTCAATCATCACATAATTGACTCTAGGGCTTCTACTAATAGAAATACGTACATCGAAAAGAAACACAGTTTGCCCACCGGGATGACAGTGTTGGGATCGTCCCGGTGCAATGCGCATGTCTATATGTTTCATAAACGTGCGCAGCGGAAATATAACAAATAACTAAACTAATTATTATCATACACATGCATGCATAGTAGGAAATAATAGCATACAAGGCATGGTAGAAAATAAAAATTTATAGAATAGTAAATTATTCTACGCATACCTTTTCGATGACGTTTGATCAGTGTTGGTATCAATCGAGCGGTCCTCGTCAGAGTCCCGCCTCTATTGGTGATCCATGCTAAACTCCCGTTTGGACAGCTTCGGAAGCCATGAGTCGCGCCATCATTTTTGGTACTAGCCGATGATAGATGACGATCGAATCGAGAGAAACCTTATTGCGGAAACCACGCAACAATGTGTATCGCGATCGTTCTGGGGCTTTTGACTATCATCGAGAATCGTATTCTCGATGTAGTTATCGATGGTCAACTTTTATTTGCCGATTTAGGACAATTTGTCATCGATGAACGTTTCACCGATCAACGGAACCCTTCACAAGAGTTCTGACGGTTGAAAATAAACTCTGAATGGAATCATATTCGCGATCAAGTGAATAGGAAGAAGTACACATGCTCACCATATTTGCACTCTCGGGCAAAGAAGATCCCTTCTCCTCCTTCCCTTCATAGCCGAAAACAGAGCAGGGCATCTCTTCCTTCCTCCTACATGTCTGAACCAGAGAAGGAACAAGGAAATACTGAAACAAGGGAAGTCGCGCGAAGATTGAGCAGCGCCGGCGACCTTTGCCATGCTCGGTGGCGTCGGGCAGAGCTTCTAGGTTTTTCTAGCTTCCTCAAGCGGACAACCAGGACTAGGACCGGCCACCAGCCAATGGGCGGCGACGCTTCTTTACCACAAGATCGCGATGCGTGCGGCTCGCGATCGGGCGGAGTCAGGCGGAATCGCTGGTGCGTCGCCGGTACGCAGGTAGGCTCGCGAAGGTGGCGCGTTGCTGGTGCGTCACCGATGCACAGGCAAGCTCGCGAAGGTGGCGCGTTGATGGTGCGTCGCCGGTGCACACCTTATGGGTTATTGGAACAACAACCACTCCTAGACAAGACTAATTTAAGAATTAATAATATTATGCTCATATAATTTACACCAAGCATTACCTAGTATTACCTAGTAGTATGCCTTAACTTTAATTATGCATGCATATATAATAATTCAAAAATTAGTCTCCAAGCTGTGGCGAGGCAATGACCTTCTTCCCCAAAAAGTACGAAGGCCTTATGAGTTATTGGATCAACAACCACTTCTAGATAAGACTAATTTAAGAATTAATCATATTATGCATACATAATTAAACACTAAGCATAACCCAACACTATCTAAACACGCTAAACTAAGCATGACCATAAATAGTAAATTTATGCTTATAACAGTAAAGAAATAAAGCATATAAATAAATAGCATAAAAGAAAGCAATAAATATGAAAAAATTATTTTCCAACTATTATGACCTCTTCTATATCCGCCGTTCTTGTATATGCCTCTTTTGCCGTCCGACCATCTTGTTTCCTTCTCCGTTGCTGATGAGCGTAGATCATATAGTATTTCTAGCCTTGTCTTAACACTCATCTACTTGTGATTCATTGCATATGCTACACTTTGTCACACCTTATTCTTTTATAATTGCATATTTCTACTCTTTTACTTGGAGATCTACTTTTTCTGTATTTTGCTTAACAGGATGTGATTTAGAGCTAAAATGATTCATTGTTGATGGTGGAGCAAATAGTGGAGAAAAGATGCTCACACTGGCCGTGCTCGCTGTCACGGGTGAGTCTCTTATGTAGCAAATACGAAGAAATGGAGGAGAAGAAGAAACAAGGCAGAACACGGCTGTGCCTACTAGGCACGGCCGTGCCTCACATACCCACGGCCTAGACACGGCCGTGTCCCTCCAACAGAGCCACGACAACAGGGGCCGTGCCTATCAGGCACGGCCGTGCCCACTTCTTCAGCCTAATCCAGCTTGGGCGTGCCAAAAAGGCACGGCCGTGCCTCATTTCCAAAGAAGCGCCAGTTACTGGCCGTGCCCAAAAGGCACGGCCGTGCCTCCCAACAGAGCTGCGACCTTGTGAGACCGTGCCTGGCAACAGAGCAGCGGCTGCACATGGCCGTGCCTTCTAGGCACGACCGTGTGACGGAAAGTACACGGGCGTGTCTACCTAGCAATCTGGACAGCTCTGTAGACTTAAAGTAAAATGAGCATAACTTTCAACTCCGATTGAACCATGGGCCGTGCCACCCCTCAAAATGGAGCTAACTTCAAGATCTAAAACTTTTCAGGGTGTACAGAATGATGACTGCTCTAGGCCGTGCTAAATGGCACGGCCATGCTTCCTGACCGCGGCCACGCTGGGTGCTCTGCCCAAACTGCAGACCAAACTTTGAACCAACATAACTTTCAGCTAAAATGGAGTTATGGGTCAGTCCACCACCCAAATTGAAGATAATTTAATGCTCTACAACTTTGGTTCAGAGTCCAATTGAAGAAAATTGGGTTTACTAGGTGAAAAATCCATTGAGGTGGAGCCTTGTGAACCAGGGACAATCTGGGCAGTTTTGGGTGAGTATAAAAGGTGGAAACAAATCCAATCTTGGGTTATCTTGGGATCATTCTCTAAAATCCTTGGTCTTGGCTTGACGGCGGCGCCTCCCCCTCTCAAGGGGAGGCCCTAAACGCTCCATCCTTCGCCGGTCCACCTCGCCATTCATATCCACCAATCCATCCTACACCGGAGCAAGAAGATCTACAAGAGGATGCTCACGCTTCAAAGATAAGTCTTCCCCTCTTTGGTGGATGATGTTTATTATGCATACTTGTGGTAATCTTCTTGTAATGGAGTAGATCTCTGAGTTTAGGAAGTAGGATGAACATCTATGTAATGATGGTGATGTATGAACTAGTTTTTGTCATTTTCCCTATTCAATGAGATGTTTACATTTGTTTTATGTATCATGTGCCTTGAATGTGTTTGATGAAATGTTTATGTGAGCACTTATGCATGATTATAAAGCATAAAAACAGACCTCCGAACTAGGAAATGGAGAAAACACGCCTAATGCGTAAATAAAGGATGTGACAAACGTAAGAAAATAATCATGAAATACAGAAAGATGTGCAATGTAAACATCAGAAATGTATATATATCCTACGCACATCACACCCCCAGACTTAAACCTTTGCTTGTCCTCAAGTAAAAACCGCGTCTAGATTCAGATAGAAATACAAAGCAGTATAGATATCCCAAGCACATCGGTCTAATCTTATCAAACAAAAGCAATGGTAAGCATGATACTCAAAATCATTAAAACAGAGGCCTAGAAGAAGTTCTCCGTGCTCAGTGCAAAAGTGGCCTTAGTCTATTTGGTATCAAATCCTTACTTCAAGTCAAGTCGTCATGCTACCGTGTTCCTAAATGTTCCCGACCTTAGACACTTACCTGCCACAGGCTTGGTTCATCTCTTCCATTGCATAAGGTCTCAAAGGATTAGCTCAAGATCAAGAGAATCAGATCATTTATTTCCCCAGTAACCCTTACCGGTCTCAAAGGGGTAAATGAAATGTTTCCACTCTCGACACTATTTTTTTTCATCCCTTTTATTTCTTTTTTTTTTTTTTTTTATTTTGTAAATCAAAGTAAAGAACTTTTTTTCATTTAGGGATTCAAGATTTTTCCAAAAGAGCTTACATGACTTGAGTTGGTCCAGTAACCAAAATGCAATGGAAGATCACCATGGAAACACTAGTACTGATCAAGTCTCATGAATCATGACTAATTTCAGAGATATATCAACCTCCTAGATTAGGCAATAGTGAAAGAGATCCTTAAACTAGGCCAAGTCTCAATTTTCTCAAGATATACTAGCTCACTTCCTACTCTTGAAGATAAGAAAAGACCTAGTTCTAGGGATATTAACTACTAGTATCAATATCATCATCCAAACAAGAAGCATGCTAGCATTTTTACAAGAGAACAAACATTTAAGGTGACAATGGTGATTCTTGACATGTTATTTACCATGCATTCTTAAAGTAAATTTCAAAATAAATTGCAGAAATAAATTTCAAAATAAATTTCAAAGCAAAGTTCAAAGCAAATGCATAAACAAAATTCAAAACAAAATGTAAATTATTTTATTCACACTATACACAATTATTGCTTTCCCCCAGACTTAAACTTTTCTATCTTCTTCTATTCTCCCATTCCGGTTGAGGAGGCATGTTTAAAGGCACTATTTCAGGTATTTCATCCCATGGGTTCAAATTCTTTGGGAATAATGAAGATACCGAAGGGAATTCTGGTAAATTGGGCAATTCCGGTAGTGGGAGGTCGTCGAACCATTCTTTAGTTCTCCTTAAATAAGCATGATATTGGTACATATTATCGACTTGCTCCCCAATCCCCCTCATCATGTCTCTAAAGTCCTCTCTTCTCTTCCATTCTTCCTTTTGTTGTTCGATGAAGTCCTTGGCAATCTTAAATATTTCCTTGTCTTTAGCAAACAATTGCCGCAATTGGTTAAACCGATCTTCATTCATTACGACATGTTGTTCTAAAAGATTTTTGATAGCTTTATGATCGGTTTGTAAAGTGTCAAGGATAGAATGAAATGATGTGAAATCAAATGTGCTTGTAGAGGGTCTTTTTGTGAAGGTTGTAGATGTATGTGTGGTATCTATTGGCATGGGATTTTCAATGGCTTCCCTCATTCTCCAATTTTTTTGATCTAAAATGTTCGTCAATTGGGTATTAGGTAGTCTTATAGGATGGTGATCATTTAAGAGCAGACTATAGCCATTGTCATCTCTTTGAATTAACTTCATTGCTATACAATAATCAATATCCAATCTAGGATTTCCCTTTACCATTTCCATCTCTTCTAAGTCCAATCCTAGCATTAGTGCCACTCTGGTAATCAGTCCTCCTAGAACAATAGGGCTCGTGTAGTGAGGGCGTGACATGTTTATTAAATGAAGCAAGAAATGATATCCAGTATCAATGTTGTACTCCTCTAACATGGCCCATAAACAGAGGAGTTCGTCACGACACACCACTTTGTTATTTTCCCCTCTTCCGAAGATAGTATGCTTCATCAATAAAATGATGTATCTAAATACGGGGTTATTTACACTAGAAGTTCTAGGTGAGGAGGGATGGAATATGCTTCTACTTCCTCCACTTCCTACTTCACCCCATGCCTGTCGTGGGTTAAAATTTCTAGGTATTTCCTTGTTACCACCACATGGCAAGTCAAAAGTAGCATTAAAATCGTTAAAACTCCATGTGTAGTTTTCGTTAAACAACCTAAAGCATATCTTTCCATCCCCACTTTTACTTTCAATCTCAAGGGTGCTAAGAAATTCCAATACCAGTTTTGGGTATGTAGGGTAGTTCATTTCCATGAGGGTTTTCCATCCTATCCTTCTTAATAACAAGTCAACATCATCATCTAAACCTAACACTTTCAAAGTGTTCCAATCTAGATATTTGGTACATGAGATTCGTCGACAAACTAACGCATCAAATCTACGTTTATGTTCTTGCTTGTCGAAAATAATACCAAACTTAGAATCCATACCTTGATAAGAAGTTCCTCCCTCTCTAGTTGTTGTCGCCTTCCTTGATTCCTTCATCTTTCCAAGCTTTTTCGACATCTCCTCTACTGTAAAGAGAGTTTTGATGAGTCCTTGTGAATGCAAGGGGAAGAAAAAGTAGTAAAATAGCAAGAAGGGGGGAAATATCAAGGGGAAACTGAGAGGGGCACGACCGTGTTCATCGCGGTGGAACGGGTAAAGAGTTAGGGCACGTCCGTGTCCCTTTTATACCCTTTAGAGGCACGGCCTAGAGCAGTCGCACTTCTGGAAAATATGGCATGCCCGTGCCTATTAGACACGGCCTGAGGCAGTCTCTCCTCTGGAAGTTGCACGCCCGTGCCTATAAGGCATGGCCCCAGCCTGTTGCTTTTCCTCTAAAAAAATGGCATGCCCGTGCCTATAAGGCACGGGTAGAGGGAGTTGCTCCTCTGGAAAACTCACACGGTATGCCTTTGAGGCACGACCAGGGGCAGCTGCCATTCGGTTAACAAGCAGGCATGGCCTGGCCATATCCCTGCTCTGTTATTCATGTCTATTAGACACGGTCTTGCCTATGAGGCATGACCCAGCTTTATTGGTCTTGCAACTTGAAAATTTCCTGCAAAATCAAGAATACTTATTAGAAATCTACTGAAACAAACAAAAACTATACAAATAAGAAAATGTATGAACATAAGAGAAGAAACTAAAAACTCTTGGGTTGCCTCCCAAGAAGCGCTTGTTTATAGTCATTAGCTTGACCCCTTTATTCGGATGAGTCTGGTGGCCTCGGCTCAATAAGTAAATAATCCTCCTT
Source organism: Curcuma longa (assembly GCF_044706935.1). Lineage (NCBI taxonomy): Eukaryota > Viridiplantae > Streptophyta > Magnoliopsida > Zingiberales > Zingiberaceae > Curcuma > Curcuma longa. The sequence continues at coordinate 12,523,689 of NC_133880.1, read as the reverse complement.
CTCCTGAAAAGGCATCCCGAGAAAATATCTCTTTAATCTCTGTCCATTCACTTTATTCATGCCGGATTCTTCGTCCCAGATATCTACGGCTCCGTTGGGATAAACTTTAAGAATTTTGTAAGGCCCGGACCATCTTGATTTCAATTTCCCCGGGAAGAGTTTAAGTCTTGAATTAAATAATAGAACCATATCGCCTTCCTTAAATTCTCTTTGGACAATGTGTTTGTCGTGTCATTTCTTTGTCCTTTCCTTATATGACTCTGCTTGTTCGTATGCATCCATTCTTATTTCTTCTAATTCCCCAATTTAAAATTTCCTTTTCTCTCCAATTCAACTGGCAAATGACAAGCTTTCCCATATACCAACCTAAATGGAGTCATTCCAATGGGGGTTTTATAAGCCGTTCGATAAGCCCAAAGTGCTTCGTCAAGCTTTAGTGTCCAATCCTTCCTTGACAGGGATACTCAACCACCTACTTCATCTTAACAATCATAACTATCTGGAATCAAAATTTTAGTTAATTACACTCTAAACATGGCCAAGAAATAAGAATGAACAGCAATGAACAAAAACAGACAGAATGAACCGAAACATGACAGATTCGATACAAAATATAACAAAATTTCTCCTAGACAATTTAACGAACTACTTGCATTCATAAAGGAAGAATTCAACAAACTATAACAAAGTAAACTGTAAGAGAATAACAAGTAACAAAGTAACAACTATAAGGGAATTAAATTAACATCAAAAGAAAGCGCAATCAAATAAAAGAAAGCTGTAAATTGCTGGAATTGTATGCTGTCCACTTGCGCAGGAGGAAATGGGGGATTGCTTGGCTCTATCCGACCGACTGGAGCTTCCGCAGATGGCTGTGGCGTGAGAGTGTTGTGACTGGATTGAGGGCTGCTACTGAGGGATGGAAGAGGGGCTGTGAGCGAGGTGTAAATGGGTTGTGGTGGCTGTGCGTTATGGGATGAGTGGAGGCTTATTGTGAGGTGCGTTAGTGGAGGGTTGTGTTAGTGAGAGCCCTAGAGCCAATCATTTAATGATTGTTGTATGGACTCGTTGTATCATATTTCTACATTTTTATAAAGGCATTTTGTGGTTATTATACTTACTTGTATTAGTGCCAAATAACTAACTGTAATAGCGTCCTTGAGTAGAGTGTTCATATCTATATCAATCGATTGGTTGAATCGATAGTGAGATGATATAGAGAACACTACTCTAAATTATTCCTAGTCGAGTATTAACATTTAAGGACAATGTTAATGCGATGAGACTAGCATGTAGGTCAATATGATGACTTGATCTCACAAGTCATGGATATGAGATATCAAGTTGACACATGGGTATGCATTGGAGAATGTACACCGAATGATCCGCCATGAGAAAGTATCATGGATCGTTATATGAGTGTTATATACTTTCTCATGTAGCTATTAGTATGACTATTAGTCCTTGGACCTGAAGTCACCATGGTTCCCAACATAAGGAGTTGCATAATTTGACTTCGTCAAACGTCACCCGTAACTGGGTGGACTATAAAGGCGATTACTGGGTATGTAACAAATTATGCGGAGGGATGTGAGTGATGTAGATGGGATCTATCCCTTCCATATAACGGGAGTGATATCATAGTTCTTGATAGAGTGAGACCACTAAAGTGCATGGCCATGCCCAAATGAGTCAACATGTGATGTTGAGCTCGTTTGATTGTAGTGAGTCTACTTGGAGTTCAAGACACAGATTGATTAGAGGATGACACGGTCTATGCCTCGGTTTGATCAATCATGATATCAAGGATAGAGGGACATTTATCACATATTGTGAAGAGTCACAATTAGTAGTCACAATGGTGATGTTGGATCTCAACATTCTTGTAACTTGGGTAGTAGTGATGTGTTGCTAGATACCGCTCACTACTTATGCACCTAAATGAGTTTAGAGCATTGTCAACGTTACAAGAACCTATAGGGTCACACATAAAGGACAATTAGGTGGAGATTAGGTTCATATGATGAACCAAGAGGATTAGATTCATGTGAAGAATCAAGTTGGGTTAAGTGTAATCCAAACTAGACTAGTGGAGTTGATTTGATCAATTTTGGGAGATTAGAAGTTAAATTTGACTTGACTTGAGAAGGAGAACTTTAGAAGTCAAGTTTGACTTGACTTTGTGCCATGTCATCATAAATGTTGACTTGACTTTTTGCCATGTCATCATCCATGTTGACTTGACTTATGCCACCTCATGGTCAATACTTGACTTGACCATTTGATTTTGTTGTGAGGTGGCATAAGAGGTGACCAATGGTGATGCTCCACATCATCATGGATGCCACTTCATGGGGGTTACAAATGAGAGTTTGTAACTTAAGACTTTTAATGGGATTAATTAGCCATGAATGACCTTGATGTGACAAGCCCCAAGAGGATGAAAAGTGGATTTTTCATTCTCAACGTTGAATACTTTTTCTTCCTCCTCTCTTGTTTTTTTTCTCCCTTCTTCCTCTCCTTCTCTACTGACCGAAACTTTGTGAAGGTGCTAGCACACCTTTGTTTCGATTTTTCCACTTATATTGTCCGTGTGGATACCATCAGAGGAGCGGCACTTTACGCTCTCGAGATCCGACACCGTTTGGACGAGCGGGATACGCGAAGGACACGCACCGAAGGTAAAAGTCTTTTTCACATAGATCTAGAGTAGATCTAGAATATAAAATAAGTTTTGTAAAATTTTTGTTCGCATGGATCCTTTGGCATGGACTTCCGAGGTTTCCGCAACGCAAAAAGCAGTTTTTACGGCTCGGAAAGTCCAACAGGCTGGTGGCTGGTTGGAGTGGTGTTCGTGAAGTGAGATTGTGAGTGGAGATATGTGGTAAGTTGGGGAGTGGAGGCTTTGTGGGAGTGGACGTGAGTGGAGGTTTGGGTGGTGGCGTGAGGTGAGTGGAGGTGGAGATGGGAGATGAGTTGAGGTTTAGGGAGGCGTGCGTGAGGGAGATGGTATGAGAGTGAGATGGGAGGAGGGCAGCGTGAGTGGAGGATGAAGGAAGGTGGCGTGTGAAGTGGGTAGTGGTGGAGTTGTGTGTGGTGGCGGCGACGTGAAGGGAGATGGTGAGGTGAGGGAAGGAGATGGCTAGGGATTGGTGAGGTGGAGATGTGTGGTGGAGATGGAAGTGAAGTGTTAGGATTGATCTCCTCCTTTGCCTCCCTTTTCTCAACCCTCCATTCTTTGGATGTACGGTTCAGATTCATTGTAGATATCCTCCTTGCCTTTAATAGTCTAGT
>NC_133880.1:12510572-12520345 GCF_044706935.1 Curcuma longa | reverse complement strand
AAAATTTCCTTTTCTCTCCAGCAGCATGTAGATCTAGATTTAAATGTTGTATTTCCCAATATGCTTTGCCAGCCTTTCAAGTAACTGATCAATGAAGGGGAGTGGGTAGTGATCTTTCTTTGTTTCCTTATTAAGCTTCCTGTAATCGATACACATCCGCCACCCCTTTGCGGTCCTAGTGGATATCTTCTCACCATTTTCATTTTTCACTACTGTCATACCACCTTTTTGTAAGATCGAAATACACGCTAGAGGGGGGGGGGTGAATAGCGCGTTGCATGCTTTTCAATTTTTGTAAAACTTTGAACGCTTACAAGAACTAAAATAGAGAACGATCCAGAAACGTAAAATATGCAGTAAGTAAATGACACTTTTATTTTTACTTGGTTCACAGCGCAACACTGCTACTCCAAGATCCACGGTCCTTGACCGTTTACTCTGGGCAATCCACTAAGACACTTGCCCCTTTTCGGTAGCAAGTGTGTCGAAAAAATAATACAAAAACCCGATTACAAGTATTGAACAAATTGAAATACAGGGTTTGCTTTGTTACCGGACTTCTGGCTTTCTCGGTCGCTCCCCGGAAGTAGAATTTGGCACCTCGGTGTGAAGTTAAGTAGCTTGGAGCAGGTACAGCAACGACGTCGAAAATGCAGGGCTCGGGAGTCGCGAGAACATAGTTTGGAGGCGTTGGGAGTGAATGTCTCAGTTGCTGGTCGCGGGTTCCTTATATAGCCTTGCTGAGTCGACTCAGATGCAGATCTGGGTCGACTCTAGCTTGCGTGGCAGATAAATCTTTATCGTCTTCACCCGTTATCCTTCCTGAGTCGACTTCGATTGACTTCTGGTCGACTCTAGTCGCGGTGGCACCAACGGCGATAACTTTTGACCCTGAGTCGACTCACAACCTTACCTGAGTCGACTCCAGGCTGAGTTGGCGGAAAGTCGACGCGCAGACTTTCGGATTCCAGCTGACTCAGTTGGAGTCGACTCTAGAACTCATCTGAGTCGACTCCAGATCCGAAATTTTAGTTTTTCGTCCAGAGTTCGCATTCGTCTAACTTTTCCTTCCTACAAAAGATGTTAGCTTAAATAGTAACATGCAAAGGATTAAGTTTGTTCATCGAACCAACTACAAGTCTTAACTTCGGATCTCCTGTGAGACCCTGAGTTAGACTGACGCCTAATGTTCCTCTTGAGAACGCATCCTCACCCACTCCCCTCTGGAGAATTTACCTGATTGCCAAATGAGTCCTCCTGACTCGTTGGACTTGTGCTCGGCTCTGTCTTTGCCCCCCCCCCCAGGATTTGCGCTGCAACTGATCCTCCTGATCAGCCCAGTCTTCTGCTGTAACTTGGTCCTCCTGACCAAGCCTAGACTTCTACTGTAACTTGGTCTTCCTGACCAAGTCCAGACTTTACCTGGTGCACTTTGACTCTGCCAAGACTTCATGCCTAGCAGCACTAGGACTTAACATGTTTCCTGTAAGCTCAGTTCAACTTGGTTAGCCAAACCACATACTTAACTTGATCCTAGTTCCATAATCAAAACTCTGGTTCGATCTGCTAGTGCTTCCTGCACTAACACTTTTTTTGGAATGACATGCACTGGGCACACCCATTTGCTGTCTGAGACTACGCAGATTATCCCTGCGTTCAATAATTTGGTTATCTCTTTCAGAACCACCTCTTTCATATTTGGGTTTAGCTTTTTTTATGCTCAATTGAACATTTATGGTTGTCTTCAAGGTTAATCTTGTGCATACATAAAGAAGGACTAATGTCTTTCAAATTTTCAACTGAATATCTGATTGCCTTTCTGTGTCTTCTCAATACTTCCAATAATTTTCAAGTAGAGGTACCGTCTAGATCAACATTTACATTTACTGGGAATGTTGAATTTGTCCCAAGGAATTCATACCTGAGGTTGGATGGAAGGGGTTTCAATTCAACAGTGAATGAAATTTCTTTTTATTTTAGTTCTTCTGTGTTGGCCTTTAAAAGTTGATAGCATATTCTTTCATCCACTGGATCTTCAAACTCATGACCAGACTCTTCATCATCTTCTTCAAAATCTTTCATCTCTACATTTGTTGTATCATCTAGGGAAATGGATTCTTCTAAAGTGACATCACTGAATATCGGTGTATCCTCTTCTTCCCTTTCCTCTTGAATTTCAAAAGATTTTGTGTCAAAAATATTTTCTGAAAGTACCTCTTTATTGTCAATAGACCAATCTTTAATATTTGACACAATTAGATTGATAATCTTATAAGCATCTGATTTATTCTGATTCAACAGTGATCCACCAGCAGCTGAATCTAACATGCTCTTATTTTCAAAAGAAAGTCCCACATAGAAGGTGTACAATATCAACCACTTCTCAATTCCATGATGTGGCCATTGTTGAAGCATATTTCTATACCTATCCCAAGCATCACATAAAGACTCTTTTTCTATCTGTTGGAAATTCAGAATCTTGTTTCTTAAAATCATCGCCTTTCTTGGTGGAAAGAACTTATTTATGAAAGTTCATTCTAATTGGTCCCATGATTTGATGCTTTTAGATGACAATGAATACATCCAATCCTTGGCTAAGCTACAGAGACTGAAAGGGACCATTAATAACCAAATGAACTCGGGTTGAACTCCTTCGTATCTCACACTGTTACAATATCTATGAAACTCCATGAGGTGGGTATAAGGATTTTCTATTTCGATTCTCTTAAATTGAACCTCTTGAATTTTGGCTATAAGACCTGGATTTATCTCGAAGCTTAGAGCAGAGATTTATGGAAGCACGATGGGATCCAATGATCTTCCTGAAATTGGTGAGGAATAACTCTTCAGTAGTAGTTGATCTTTTCGATTCCATTCCTACAAAGCCAAGAACAATTGATTAGGCCTCTTATTATGCAATTAAGAATGTAATATAATTACATAAGAATTGTATAGAAACAAATATATAAATGAAGGAAAAACTCTTAATGTAAAGGTTTAGTGAAAAATTACGCACGGTTTCTGACAACAACGCCAAAAACTTGATGGACCGCAAGTATACGAAATGTCGTCAAGTAATAAAAGATATTGAACCACAGGGACTAAGGAATTAATCACTAAACAATCACAAAAAGAGTGGAGAGATCACGTAAATTTGAGTTGAGATGGGGAAAGTAAGAGTGTGGTCGAGCACCTAAACCTCAATCGAAGTAAATCAACTAGTGACAGGATTTGGGAAAACGATCCTAGGATTTGGATTCCTCTAGATTATGTTTGATTGACAATGGACTCCTTACCATTTCTCAATATTCATATATTTGTAGAGATTCTAACCAAAATATCCAATTAGACATCGTCAGGTTTCCTCGGAATAAATCAATAATCCTCTAACGTTACAATTGTTAGTTTGAGAGGACCCCGAAATAGCCTGGTTATAGCTCTTCCGCTGTCAACATCCCCCTTCACCAGCAGACAGGATCGTGTCTACTAGACACGGTCGTGCTTCAGAACAGAAGAGAGCCAAGGCCTGGCCGTGCCTCACAGGCACGGCCGTGCCTCCCCCAGAGAAGCCCCTGTCCGTAGTCGTGTCTCCAAGACACGGTCGTGTCTTCCCAGCAAGTCAAGCCAAGGTTTGGTCGTGCCTCACAGGCACGACCGTGCTTTCCATTAGAGGAAGAACACTGCTGCTGGCCGTGCCCACAATGTACGGCCATGTTTCTAATCAGAGGAGTCCCAGCTATTGGTCGTGCCTCATAGGCATGGTCGTGCCCTGCAAAACTGGAAGAAACAGGCGTTGGCCGTGCCTCAAAGGCACGGCCGTGCCTTAAAACAGAGACATCGCCCTTCTGGACCGTGCCTAAAAGACACGACCGTGCCTCGGAACAGAGCCACCACTTCTTCAAACCGTGCCTAAGAGGCACGACCGTGCTTCATCCAGTGAAGAGTGTCCACACTGGGCCGTGCCTCCCAGACACGGCCGTGTGGACGGAGGCGTGTCTGACCATAGGCTGCAGCTATAAATAACTCTTTTTGGGACCCTAGAAAGGGGGAAGACTTTGGAGAGCCACCGTGGCCTGATTCAGAGCGAGATTCGACGATCCATCCACCGATCCTGCTGCTCCATCTCATCTTCATCACATCTACGTGGAGATTTCAGTCCGAGGAAGAACGATAGTCCTATTTCCTATTTTTCACCGTTGTATCTTCAGATTAGGATGAACTCCTTCTTTTCCTTGTATTGTAACCTCCACGATATGGAGTAGTTCCTTAGATTCTAGGATGTAGGATGAATCAGGTGTATTTGGATGATTGTACTTGGATTTGTTATTCTACCATTCTTATGATTTGATTGTGTCTATTGCCTTATGGATTGATGCTTATGTTGTGATTGATGAAATGCTTATGTATGAATCTATGAGGGTAGGGATTAGTTGTGATTTGAGGAATCATTAGGCCGTACACCGGGACGCTTCGTGACAGGAAGAAAGCCTTGAACCGGGCGAGTTTCCGAGGGATTTCTTAAATCATAATTAGTTTCTATGAGGGATAGCTAGCGATTATTCATTGTTGGAGAGAGGTCCGTAAAACAGATATTCTGTGACAGAGGATAGGATTTTAGTAGCATTCTTGGGCGCCTGAGTGACACAGGAAAGCCTTGAACCGGGCTATCTATAATCACCTTGATCTAACAATGATGGCGTAAGAACACCAATGCTTTATTCTGAGGATACCTGATGAGGTCTAATCGGATATATTGGTTAGCATTCCTACAATTGCATAATTATTGAGGAAAGGTAGAGGATCCAAGTCAATTAACCAATTCCCTGAGAAGTCCGAAGTCCTAGGATCGTTCCACATTCATTGTCATAGTCGTTTCCTTTCTTCGATTTTAGGATAAAGTACTCTAGGACACTCCCTTCTCTCCCAACTCAACTCATGTTTGTTTTCTCACCCACCTTTTTATGCTAAATCTAGTAAGTAATTCCACGGTCCCTGTGGATCGATATTTTTATTACTTGACGACAACCCGTATACTTGCAGGGAGTGCCATCAGCTATAGGATCAATCATGTATACTATGTTATGTATGAGGCTAGATGTATCATACACTCTGAGTGTCACGAGCATATACCAGTCAGATCCAGACACAAATCATTTGGTGGCTATCAAGGCAATCCTTAAGTACTTGAGAAAAACTAAGGATTCATTCTTGGTATATGGAGGGGGTGATATGATTATACATGGGTATACTGATGTTAGTTTCCAAATGGATAAAGATGATTCCAAGTCCTAGTCTAGATCGAAGTATGGTGGTCGTGCGGTGCTGTAACCCTCTTGAAATGCCATTAGTTGCTCCGGTTGATGGTTAGATCCTCCGAAACGGAACCGGCTCTGATACCACTTGTTAGGATCGGTTGAATAGCTAGAGGGGGGGTGAATAGCGTTTCTCGATTTTTCTTGATCTTTCTCTGCACAGAGATTAGCGGAAGCAAAAATATAAAAGAGAAAGACAGAGATCAACGCTAACCCGGTTTATTTTACTTGGTATCCACCTCCGCAGAGGTGACTAATCCAAGGATCCACACGCACGCACACACCCGATGCACTATGAATCTTCTCCTTCTCGAAAACTCGAAGGCGGAGAAACCTTTACACCTTTTTAGATCTCCTCAAAATGATATGAAATATTGTCTAGGAGGAGAGGAATAAAGCAGAGATCTGAGCACAAAAACGCTCACAAAAGAAGCACAAAAGAATGAAAGAATGGCGAAGAAGATGAGTTGTTCTCGTGCAGGCTTCTTTTATAATCTCTGCAACATCAGTCGACTGCTGGCAGGGCCAGTCGACTGATGCCTTCAATCGGCAACAAAATCTTGCATTAAATGCCATTAAATGCTTGCCAATTTTCTGCAACGTTCAAATCACAGTCGACTGTCCAAGACCAGTCGACTGGCAACAGTCGACTATCCATAATCCCAGTCGACTTCCCAGTCGACTCCTGTCTTCCTCTGGCTCGACTGATCTTTCTGTGTGCGTCTGATTTATGAGCAGTCGACTGCTGGCAGGGCCAGTCGACTGGTGAAGCTGAAAAATCACATTTCAGCTTCTCTTGACCTAGACCTCGGCCTTCAAACACCTCCCATAGCCTCATGCCTCCCTGCACTAGCCTGAGATGCTTCCATCAGCTTCGTCATGTCAAGTCCTTGCCAAGACCACCCTTGGACTTCTCCTTGCCAAGACTACCCACTTGGACTTTTGCTTGCCAAGACTACCCACTTGGACTTTTGCTTGCCAAGACTACCCACTTGGACTTTTGCTTGCCAAGACTTCCCACTTGGACTTTTCTTTGCCAAGACTACCCACTTGGACTTTTCTTTGCCAAGACTTGCCAAGACTTCCCACTTGGACTTTTCTTTGCCAAGACTACCCACTTGGACTTTTCTTTTGCCAAGACTACGCTTGGACTTTCCTGCAAACTTGCATCACACATGTTAGATCAATAAGAATTGCCTAACTTTAAACATGGTTTAGCCAAACATTGAAACTCAATGCACTTGGGGCAACTATTGCACCAACACAGTACGGTCCAATACATATATATAACATGCACATGATATGTGTATGCATGATGCAACTGCCCCACACGCTACAGCACTCGTGCTAGCATCTGAGACTGGGTATGGCCGGCATCGGGGGATCAGTACTCCGTGCCCTACAACAAAGTAGTCCGGTGATCCAAATCGAGGGATCAGTGCTCCGCGTCCGGTGATCCCATATCCTATGGCCGATATCTGTCCTCTAATACTCTCCGAGTATCACCCCTAACCGATCTCGGCTGCGTACAATACCATACAGCCATCAACTGCATACACTGCCATACAGTCGCCATCAATATGATGGAAGTAGGGGTCATAACCACCTATATCAATATACTACTAAAGGCCAACTATAGACAACATAGACCCACATCATTGGGATTTACAATCGTTGTCAGGCGTCATGATGAGATGCTCATTTCATAGTCATTAACACCTACTAGGCTAATCAATAAGTGTAGGTATAGGTCATAATAATCTCAAGTATCATAAGAAAAGAACTATAACAATAAGGATCATCAATATCATATCCAGAGTAGAAGCACAGTCAGGAATATTAATCCAAGGTCAACGGGAATAAGGTCAAGCATGATATGAACATGAGTATCATAAGAGTCAAATTCACATTGAAGAATAGGAAAGTGATCAAGAACTAAGCAACGACAATAGAGAATAAAACATGCACTGTAAATAGAAAAGGAACTGTATTGACCAGATACAGTAAATCACCCACCTGATATCGCAAATCCACAATAGAACTACCAAAATGCTTCCTCGTATCGTGTCCAACTCTACAGATCCCTCAGAGTCCTGCAAATACAAGGATAATATCCCTAATTGCCAAACCATATCACCAAGAAACCCTAATCCATTTAGAGTTAGTTTAATACTATTTAGGGTTAGACCAATCTTACCGTTGGGTTGCTATTAATGGAGTTTAACTAATCCACTAATTAATTGTACAACCAATCTTGTGTTTAATTGAATCCAAGCTAACCCCATTAGATTAATATTAACGCAATTTAATCAACCCAACGTAGCCCCAATTACTATAACTCAAGTAAATTCCTGATCTTACCTTAAAAATTAATTTCTCTATGGCCTGAAGGCTTCTTAAGCGGACGGTCTTGAGGGAGGAGGCCGGCGGTGGCAAGACAACAATGTCGAGGAGAGATCGGGGATGCTGTTGGAAGAAGAAGTAGAAGAAGCTTCGGCTGGTGAGGAAGGCGGCGATACTCCTTTCGATGGACGGCTCAAACTGAGGAGAAGGAGCTTTACCAAACCAAAGTCACAATGCTAGGGTTTTTCCAGCCTTGCTTATGGCTGGTGATAGTAGATGGTGGCGAAAGGCGAAGGGCCTGCAACAGTTTCGCAGGGCACAAGAACCGGGGTGGCGCGGCTTCGGTGAAGGAGAAGAGGTGAAGTGGTGCCGACGTTGGGCAGAGGAGGAAGGTGCGGCGTCTTCGATCGGAGGCTGAGCGGCGGCGTCAAGGGCTGTGCTGGTGAGGGAGGCGGCTGCCCCATTTTCCTTCCGTGCGTCGGCGACTCGAGGCGGCAGAGGAATTGCTTCGGTGGGTGAGGGCGACGGCGACAGCAAGGAGGAGAATCTTGGCACCGGTGGGAGAGGAAGAAGAGGGGAGGCCGCGTCCGATGTGGAGAAGGGGAAGGTCGCCGTGGGTGGGGGAGACGGCGGCTGCGGTTGGGAGGAGAATCATGTGAGGAGAAGTAACCGGCCGATTTACGTTATAAAGAGAAGTGCATAGTAACCTGAACCGATTAAACCCAAATTCGGCGCCATTAAACCAAATTTACTGGGCTAAACCCAAATAAAAACCTAGGGACGATTGAACCAGTTACTATAGCGAACCATATTTAACTTTGGTTCGCTTGGTTCACCAACCAAACGACTTCTGATTTGATCCAAACCAGTTTTGTTGGATTCATCTTTCCAAGACGAATCTTTCTATCTAGTTTATTTTATTAAAACATCTTTCGGTATGAACTACATCAACTTGGTTCGGTTTGATTTAATCTTGATTCGTTTGGTTCACTAACCAAACGATCTCCGATTTGGCCTAAACTAATTTTGTTTGATTCATCTTTGCGAGACGAATCTTCCCATCCCATTTATTTAAAATAATCTTAACCTAATTCTAGGTCCAACCTAGTTAACCTAAATGGTTTTGCCTAATTTAGATTTCAACCCACTTAAATTTAAACTAACTAGGGCATAATCCCTAATTGGTTAGTTCTAATCCTAAAATTTCTAGGATATTACAATTAGAGATCTATAAATATATCTCTTAAGAAGAGTTATTTAATGGAGTAAAAACCTAAATGTTAGGTTTTCAAATCTGTCATCTTCTCCTCTTATTGCCTAGGTTCCTTCCACAGGTTAGCTATCACCTTAAGCAGACCCTTCCTCGAGCTAAAGGAAGCTACAATCGGCGGTGGAAGCAAGGAACAAGAAGAGAAGCAATAGTTGTTTCTCCGCCACGAGATATCCTATCTTCCCTCCTCTTTGTAGATTGTTCCGGTAGGTAATTGTTGTTGTTAGAACTTCTATGTCATTAGATTTGTTGCCCCTTGTTGATAGCAACCACCCAACCTTCAAATAGTGATGTGATCATCTGCGTTCAATCTGATTCGTATCGTAAGGTTGTTTTGAGCTGTCAGATACTGAATCAGACCTTAAGTTCTTTCTCAGATTGTTTGTCTCTTTCCTTCGACTAATATCAAAACGAAGACATGACATGTAACTCAGGGAAGTTGTCTCAAGGAGATCTCGACGTGAATATGAGTAGAGATAATTGATGCGGATGGTCTTGCCTAGTCCGATGTGGCGGGGAAGGTCAATAGGTAGTCCTATCTGGCCCGTCTCAGGGTCCACAATCAGGAAAGTCTTGCCTGATCCTGCATGTCCGAGAAGGTCAATAACTTGCCCTACCTGGCCGGACCTGGGGTCCACGATCCTGGCCCCAGGGTCGGGGACCTAGATAGCCTTGATGGCTTACCCGAGTCATGGGACCCGAGACTCAATTTTCCCGACCAGATGATTACCTCAATGAGTTCCGGCACTATCTTACCCGGCCAGCACCGGCCTTCCGCCTGTTTGCCCTGGATAAGGCAAATACAGACTGACCCGAGGATGCCTCACACTACGGGAATGTTTCCCAGC
>NC_133880.1:12484139-12510472 GCF_044706935.1 Curcuma longa | reverse complement strand
AAACAGATTATATGCAATTTTAAACGAACTCCATCTTTACCGTCTTTGCTCTGATACCAATTGTTGGGTCTAAAGAATGTCCGTATCTCCACAATGGCATGATATTGTCCACTTTGCGCCTAAGCCCTCATGGTTTTGCTCTTGGGCTCTACCCAAAAGGTCTCATGCTAATGGAGATACTTTCCATCCTTTTAAACCCATGATCTTTCCCATGTGTTTTAGATGTGGGACTATGTTTGCACCCTTACAACCCAACAATCCCCCATCAAACAAAGGACCACTGGAAGCTCCGCTACCATTTCTCATGGTCTAGTTGTCATTTCTCATGGTCCGGCTGTCATGTCTTCATGGTCCGGCTGCCATGTCCCTCATGGTCCGAGCCTCCCCTACTTCCTTTGTTTTTCCCGAGGGTCCCCACATGGTTAGATCTGGATCATTGCTCATACAGTGGTTAGTCCGGTGAAAAGCGGTCTGGCTCTGATACCAATTATAGGATCGATGTACGCGCTAGAGGGGGGTGAATTGCGCGTGTCACTTTTTTGAAATCTTTCGTTAACTATAAAACAAACACTTGCAGCGGAATTAGAAACAAAACACAAGGACCCGCGGATTTACTTGGTTCCTAACCCCCCAGGGTTAGTACGTCCAAGGCCTACTTCGGGAGGCGCTCGTCCACTAGTGGTCTCCTTTCCGAACGGTATTCAAAGGTGGAGAAACCTGTCTTACAGTCCGATAAACAATCAATAAATTAATAACAGAGAGTAAGAACAATAAATTAAACTCAAACTCTTGTAGCCGATCTGGAAGTCCTGAGCGCCGTGCACCCCTTCTGGATCTTCCCCGGTTGCAAGAACTTGGCCTCGTTCGCGTTCAGGAGCACCACTTGTTGGAAAGGAAGGCGTATGAATTGATTATCCAGCTGCTGGTCGAAGCCTCCTTATATACTGGTTCTGAGTCGACTCAGATGTCCATCTGGGTCGACTCCAGCTGACGTAGCAGATCAACTTTTATCTCTTTCGCCCGTTATCCTCCCTGAGTCGACTCCGATTGACTTCTGGGTCGACTCCAGTCGCGGTGGCGTCAGCGGCGATAAATCTTGACTCTGCGTCAGCTTGAGTCGACTCAAAACTCTATCTGAGTCGACTCCACTGCCGAGTCGACTCAAATCTCCAATTGAGTCGACTCAACTTAGGTTTGACCAGAGTTGACTTTGAGCTTGACTTTGAGTTGACTTTGCTTGCTTCACCTCTACTTTTTCCTCTTGCTTCCAGCTCTTGGTTCCTGCAAGACAAGCATACAAGCAAGCAAACAAAACAACCTAAAGCCTTACCTAGTGAGTCTAACTTCAGATTTCTACCGAAATCCTGGGTTAGTCTGACGCCTCCTGTCCCACTCCAGAAATACGCCCTTACCCACTCCACTCAGAAGAATTTATGCCAACCAAGTCCTCCAGACTTATTGGACTCGTGCTTAGCTTTGTCCTCGCCCCCCAGGATTTGTACTGCAACTGATCCTCCTGATCAGTCCAGCCCTCAGCTGCAGCTTGGTCCTCCTGACCAACCCAGCCTTCTACTACAACTTGGTCCTCCTGACCAAATCCAAACTCTACCTGGTGCACTTTGACTCTGCCAAGACTTCCGCCTGATCCTCCAAATCAGGACTTCCCTTTGCCTAGCCTACAACTAGGACTTTCCCTTGCCCAACCTCACTCACCAGGACTTCCCTTGCCCAATCTTCCATATTAGGAGTTCCACTGCCTAGTCTAACCGACTAGGTCTTCTCGCTCACTTCCACACATCTAAACATCAAGTTCTGTTTAGATCAACCCTTGGTTAAACTGACCGACTTAGGTGTATTGTCAAACATCGAAACTCTAGGCAAAATCTTAGTGCTTCTTGCACCAACAGTCTTCGGGTACAAGCTTCATAAGGTATAATTTAATATTTTCACATAAATTAAATTATTCCTTTTATATGGAATCTTGTAAACCAAACACAAGAGCCCAATGATCTAAATGCGTCGGGCAACTTGAAATCGTTTCCGAAAAAAATTTTGTTCTGCAAGAATCTACCGGAATAGTTTTTCAAGACTTTCCCATCAATTGGACCCTGTGGACTGGTCCTAGCTGGATTCTCGATGGACGGAGTAACCGTTGGAATCACTGGAGTCGTACCTGTTCCCTGAGCTTGAACCTGGGTAGCCGGAGGAGTTGATCGAGAAGTACTGGCTTCAGCATCTTGAGTTTCTGAGAAAAAAGCCTTTATGGGGGCAGGAAGTTCCGCCCATAACTGGCGGATATCTAGTGACCGGGGATCCAAGCTGCTAGTGTTTACCCCTGCCTGGGAAAGCTGACGGATCATTCCTTGCCGCCTAATTCGAACAAAAGCTTCCCGCGTCTTCTTTAGCTGGCTGTCAGCTTGGTCAGATCTGACCATAGGCTAGCCTCGCGGGATTGTGACTCAGCCAGTCTGGGCCTCAGAGTATCCACCTCCTTCTATAGAGTTTGTACCTCTTCCTCTCGGAGGGCCAACAAATACTCCACGTGCAAGTGCTCCTCTCTAGCCTGTCGCTCATAGGTCTGAGCCGTCTCCAGAGCACACTTGTCAGCCAAGGACTGATCCTTCAGCTCCTGCACATGTTCATGGAGATCCTTGGTCCAGACCTTGTAATCCTTGAATCGTTCTTCGACCTCCTGACGGGCCCGGACCTCTCGCTCAAGTTTGTCTTGCAGTTCAATCAGGGACCTATAAGTAACCACAGGCGATGCGTGTGGTGGTTGCTGACCCCGGAGAACCGCTGCCTCATCCTCCAGAAGAGCGTAATCTCTTTCCAGCTTAAGTAGCTGCTGGCGGAGAACTTCTTGTGCTCGTCCCGTCTGATCCAAGACCAACAAGGAAGATCAGATATGGATATAAAAGAATATCATTACTCATGAAATATCTCTTACCCTTAGGTGGGACTCGATCAAACTCTCACTGATATCAATGGGGTCCAACTTGGAGAGCACCTCACGCTCATAATGTTGGAGCCGCTCCTGCACCGCCTCGGGAGCGCCCACCAAGCTGGCGTCACCTCGGAACCTAGTGGGATGAGCAGAAGAGGAAGAAGCACCTGGAGGAGGTAGGGTCAGGAAGAATCCGGCAACCGGTCTTGCCCACTCCGGAGGAGAGGAAGCTCGAGGGGTCTCTATCCGATCCTCCTCCGATCTGCTGGAGGGAGGTTCCCTCTCCCTGGCTGGTCTCTTCCCCTTAGTGTGAGTTTGGGGAGAACAGCCAGGAGAAGTCGGGGGAGTAATCTCGTCTAGGCGACATTTTCGACTGTCGACTTCGCCCGGATATTGTATCACTACTCCCCTCTCACGCGGCCGATTCCCTTCCGACCTAGACCCAGATATTGGAGTTCGTGGAGAATGCGCTTGTGGGGCCTTCGGCAAGGGCACGATCTCAGGAGACCTTGTCACTAAGGTGATCTCCTGCGGAATATCAGGCGTCATCGCCAGAGAAGATTGCACCACTCTCGTGGCTTCCCGAGGAATTCTTGGCGAGATGGCCTCTGGCAATGGGGGCAAAGTTGATAGAGGTGTTGCCCTCAAGGGTTTCCTGGCACTTCGGGACTGAGTCACCGGCAGTGCCTCAGTGGGCCTCCGCGGCTCAATCTTCGGAGGCTCCTTGCTAGACCTCTGTGACCTAGTCGTCGATGGCGCCTTACTCGGTTTGGACCTCTGGGCGCCTTTCTTCTTGGTCTTCGTCGTCGTCGGTATCTTAAACCAAGAATCACCAGCTGGGTCCTCTGTTACTCGAAGATTATTAGGACATGCCAGCTCCCACTTTATGTCACCGTTGGTGGAATGCTCCAATAAAACCCGGTCTGCAGGGTAACATGGCGTTAGATGCACAGCAAAGCATTAACATACTAATGTACCCATGCCTTACTTACATAGGGTGTCCCCTAGTGGGATGTTGGTCAGACTCAACCTGATGCGGTACAATAGAGTCTCATTGCAGACAACCTTCTGCAGATCAAAGTTGAGGCCCTCAAGTATCTGGCGAGCCTCAGCTACGACTCTATTGGAAGAAGCGGCGATTGGCAGATGTAGCAATGGCAAACTCTTGGTCCATCGGCTGGCCCAGGAATACGCTTGAGGAGGCTTGATATAGAAATAGTACTTTTCCTATTCCTCATTCGTGGGAACAGGGTTATTCAGGAACTCAAAGCCCGATCTTGCAGAGAGGGAAAAGAGGCCGGTCCGAAAGACTCTTAACGAATAAAAGGAGTGGAATAAGGAAGCATCCAGAGGAATGTTATACAGGCGACAAACAATCACTGTCCCACAGATGATCTGGAAAGACTCCGGAGAGAACTGGGTGACGTTTATGTTGTAAAAGTCAGCCAACTCCTGGAAGAAAGTAGGGAGAGGGAATCGTAGGCCTCCAAACAATTGATTCAGGAAGAAGGTGACGTACCTTGGCGGAAGCCTATGTGGGCGATAATCTGAAGTCGGTCGACCAAAAACATGGTCTCGAGGGATCCAATATTGGGAGCGAAGGAGTAGGAGTGTATCCTTATCGCACTTGGACACTTGATGAGCACACCAAGGAGCTTCGGAAGACATCGTTGGGGGAGAAAAAAGGGCGAAACGAAGCTACCGGAGAAGGATTACCGAAGCGGCAAGGAAGACAACGACGAAACAGTAGCATAGCGAAAGGTCACTCCAGAGTTCATATATACAGTATCGCTGAGTGCTAGAACCGTTCGATGAGCTGGCTATCCTCCCAAGGAGCGATCAACGCCACACATTCAAAACAAGGTAACGGTCACGTGTCCTAGGTGGCGGCCAATGACTATCCTCTCTGCGCACATGCGATCCGTATCATCAAAAGCCTGACACCGGCACGTGCCTGATATCTCACGAAGGACACGTCAGCATGGCGTGTTACCCAAGCTGCGCGCCTTTTCCACACAGACCTCGAGGCAGATTTGGTGGGTTCGTTTGAACAGACGACGTGTCTAGTCAGTCGGCGCACCTTCTTCGACTAGACTTGATGGGGAGACTTGTGATGCGGATGGTCTTGCCTGGTCCGATGTGGCGGGGAAGGTCAATAGGTAGTCCTATCTGACCCGTCCCAGGGTCCACAGTCAGGAAATCTTGCCTGATCCTGCGTGTCCGAGAAGGTCAATAACTTGCCCTACCTAGCCGGACCCGGGGTCCACGATCCTGGCCCTAGGGTCGGGGACCCAGATAGCCTTAATGGCTTACCCGAGTCATGGGACCCGACACTCGGTTTCCCCGACCAGATGATTACCTCAATGAGTCCCGACACTATATTACCCGGCCAGCACCGACCTTCCGCCTGTTTGCCCGGGATAAGGCAAATACAGCCTAACCCGAGGATACCTCACTACGGGAATGTTTCCCAGCCATCCCGCCACAACACCTGGCCTGCCAAGTTAGAGGCCAGGGTCTTCTTGCCCGGCCAACTCGAGTCTTTACTGTTCTCGCCCGGGATAACACGGCCTCACCCTTTCCCGAGCTAGCCTCGTTCCCTTATGCAGTCTCCCGGGCAAATTAGCCCTCAAGCTCATCTCAATAGACTCAGACCCGGCATCTGCCCCACCCGACTATCCTGTGCCCGGGCTATACGCTCCAAGGTTATGCTGCCGTGCGCCCATTTGCCTGGGCACTCATAATCTATGCCTACATATTGCTCAGTCTACCTGATCCACTCGACTTTGCTCACTACACCCGGCTAAACCCAGTCCTTACTAGTCCCGGGTCCCTTTCCCATTCCGACATCAACTTATGCTCAAGTCTTGCTAACACCCGGCTGTACTACAGACAACCAAGCGTGTGAACGGCTGTGCAGGGGAAAGCTGCGCCCACGACCCCATCCTGTCCCTGCAGCTACTTTCCTACTTCTGGCTAAACGACAAGGGTGACGTGTGACGTCTCACCATAGGGCAGTTGTAGGAGTGTCGTCCCTGTCTCCTAGATGCCACTCTACCGGTATAGATGTCAGACACACCTAGGCTTGGTTCCCCCGGATACCTCCATAGCCTGCTCCTCCTGCCAGATGGAAGGTTATTTTCGAAGGTATATTAATTTGCACACAGGTATTACTTAGACATCCAATCTCTTGCATTCTAACTACTACTACTGTTCTTTCTGCTACTACTCTCTCCACCGGAGAACTGATTTGAGCGTTGGAGTGGCCTGCCGGGACTCCCGACGCCAGTTAATCCGTTCGTTCGTGTTCATCTCGCAGGTCCCCCTCCTACCCGGATCTGCATCGGTTGAGGTGGCATCTTCTTGACCCGTGGGTTGACTGTCGTCGATTTTTGGCTGGAACAATAACTTTTTTTGAAATTGCTAGTTGATGTCGTTTTTGCTTCATATCATCTAAAAAGTATAAATTATTTATATTATTTATTATAATTATATTTGCATGCCTGTATATCATTATATCCGTAAATAGTAATAAAATTATATATTACGTTTTCGCTATCTATTTAGATAAATATAAAATTTTAAAATGTGAATATAAAAATCAAACTGTGCTTTGAAATAATAGGAGGAAATTGCTCTTCACATGGCTCTTTTGTTTAAGGCAGACAAGATCATCCTTCAGTGGATATGGCTGCATCAAGTATAACACTATAAAGCCTAAGCCAAATGAATCTTTGCTGATGCAATTCTGTGTATCTTGGTTTCTTCCGACGTCTCTGGTCTTTAAAATTTACAGAGTTGATGGTTTCCACCGAGTAATATTAAATAAACACAAAAAGGAGAAGATTAGGACCATGCAAGTCTAGTCGAACGCATGAGAGGCTGCAGGAATCAACTTGATGGAGACTCTTAAGGTTTAATTTAGGTTATCATGTTTGCTTTGGTTTTACTATAAGCTTGTCTTTTGGGGGCTTTACAGGTTGTTAATTATACAATTCCTCATCAAGGTTGTCACATCAACAAAGCATTCTTATGCACCAGTGACAGGCCTGGATTGCAATGTATCTAAATTAAAGGATTAGCTAAAGTAGGAGACAAGGTAGCTTTAAGTTGCTGGGAATCTTCTATATTTCTGTCTAACCTTGTGAATTTTTTCTTAACATGTCTCTATAAAGAGGGCTATGACAATTTTTCAAATGCTACGTTTGTTGTTAATTAGTAGCCACTTGTCACACTTAGAAATTAGTTAGCTGTGTTTAGAACTTTTTTTCCAAACTAAATTTGTTTTCAAAGTATATAGAAGGAAGAATAATTTATAGAAAATTTTAGCTACAAATTTAAAATATTTAAATAGAGACTGAGACATTTTAATTTATTTTTTATAAAAAATGTATCGACAAAAAGATAAATTTAAGAGACGAATTCACGTGATTTGCACATAGTAAAGTCATTTTTCCAAAGTATGTACGACAAATATGTTAATTTAAGGATCTATTATGTGAGAAATCTAAGGATATTGAAGCAAGATAATATCAACTAATGTACTTTCTTAAAATTATTTTTCATAAATTATTATATTTTAAAAAGGTGATGGATTCTTTCCAAATAATTTTGTTGGATAAAATTTTAAAACATGAGAAGTAGAAGGCATTTTAGTCTTGAAAACTTTAGCTTAGAAAATTAAGACATTTAAATTTAAATTTCTCACAACTTGAAAAAGATTAACTTAGTGGAAGCAACATAATGTTTTCTAAATAGTAAGATTACTTGTGAAGGATATAAAGGTCTAATTCATGTTCAAATGCAAATGAGAACTCTAACAACCCACAACATATATAATATGTGGATCCGCGATGGAGTACACTCACATGCATGACAAGTGTGACATGACATCCGCGGTGCCAATGAGATGAAATGAGACACATTGTTTATGCATTGTACATGTATACATTGCCACAAACCGTGTTGAGGCAGATATTAATTTGATTTATTGTTTATTGAAAGCCTTCCTTCACTCATCATCTAACATTAGAAAATTAGTTTGTTATGTGCAATGAGTTCAATTTTTCATCCCACACTAGCATTGTGTGAGGAAGTCAGTTAGGGGCGAATGCAGAGGAAGTCAAATAGGAAAAGTACATATCAAGCACTTGAGTTTACAATAATACTATACTGTAGCGGAGGGGTACATTTAGCAAAAGTACGTGTCTAAGTACTTTGAATTTGTAATACTATACTATATAATAGAAAGGAGGCAAAACATGCATGGAGATCTAAGTATGTCTTATATGTTTTTTTTTAATTTAAATATTTAATTTTTAAATTGATTAATTTTAAATATAATTGATCATTATAAAAAAAATTTATCCATAATCAAAATAAATCCAATAACATGTTGCTCCGTAATCGCTCTCAAAGTTATTTTTTCATTGAAAAAAATAATCTACGACGCACTTATGATCTTATCTGTTTTTTGCACACACGGTAAGAAGCTCCGGACGGATGCAGCTTTATCTCCTCACAACTTTATGCAACCTCTTTTGTATTTTTTTTTGTTTAATATTATTCTCATTATTTTTGGTGGAGATTTCAGTATATATCACGCTCTTCACGGGACGTCATCTCATAGGCATTAGGGAGGGGGAGGGGGAGGGGGAGGGGGAGGGGGAGGGACCAACAAGCATGTAGCTAGGCATAAAAGATGGTAAACAAAGAGAAGATATAAGCGAAAGGCAAAATGTAGATTTTTCCTGAAAAATGGGAAATTAAAAACACACAAATTTAACAAAAGTGTGAGTCAGTGCCACGAGATGAAGCATCATTCTGCTCCTTTTCAATCTGATGTATTCTGAAACTTCACCCCAGACGCCGTACATCAGATCCGACACAGGCCGGAACAGAGTGCGCTATTTAAGAGGGGAAAACTAAAAAGAAATGGAAACAGAGATTGCCCGTAAAATCAGGGATCTCTTCTCCCTTCTCCTTTTAACTACGAGATCGGTTTGGTGGGATTTGTGAGCATGGCCTCGGATTTCCTCCCTTCCCCATCTCTACCACTCCACCTCAACTGCTTCGTGGATCATCCATACTGTATATATATAACCAAGCAGCTCCTGTGGCTGTGCAAATAATCCAGACAGAAATCTTTGGTTAGAACTAATAACTTGCCTTAGCTTGAACAACTGATAAAATCAAGACTAACCAATTTCTGAGATCTTGTGCCATTGAACAGTAGTAGCTAGATTAACCATGAGGTTGAGGCCTGCACAGGCTCTGGCTCGGGCTCCGGCCAATAATCTAAATTTACACCGAACAGTCTCAACTTCTTTGAGTTAGATGGTGCCACTGTCTCACTCTTGTGCACCACTATTTCATCCCTTTGCTCCCCTGCAAAGATGCGCTACGACAAAACTGAGAATCCCTTTTCTTGTCATATATAGTTTTAAACAAAAATAAAATGGATTTCCAATTAAAAATTAAGATAGGGGTGTTGGAACCTGCATGAAGAGAGGAGTGATGTTGCACTGAGTCACTCGACGCATAGTAAGGTGTGTTCCACGGCCCTGCAACAGTGGTTATCGCCGCCGGCGTCCCCCGATGCCTGCACCCGATGTAGAGCCGCTCACCGCCAAACCGTCGTCGCTCGAAGAGAACGACATCGCCAGCGTCCAACCTCTTTTCCTTAACGAAGCGGCTCCATCCCTTGGTGAGCACGTAGCTCTGGCTACTGGTCCAATAAGAATACCGGAACTGCCATATCTTGCCCGAGTCGTCTTCCAAGCTAAGCAAGAGGCCTTTCTCGCCAGAGACGTTGTCCAGGGGGAAGTACTTCTCTGCGTGCTGCTTCGGAATCACCAACCGGTTGAGCTTGCCTACGTCGCTGGGAGTTAAAGGTTTTTCGAACATGAGCTCCTTGCAGGTTTCTTCCTGCTCACCTTGGTAGAGGTGCTGATACTGATACTGGAAACTCATAGGCGACTCCCAAGCCCACTCTTGAAGGTGATGATGATGTGCCATTGTTATGGGACGGAGAAGTTAAGAGAAGGGAGTGCGGAGAGTTGGTGAATGAGAGTTGACAAATTTGTAGAAAGTATTACTATGCATTTATAGCCCGTGAAGCTAAAGTTTGTATACATTGATTAAAATGGCAATGCGGTGAAGAGACATATATTATTTATAAAATTAAGGCGGCTAAGTTCATTCATCTGAACATGTCAGGTTATTATATATAGCCTTTTTTTTTCTTTTTCTTTTTTAATAAGTAAAACTTAGGTGGACAAGAAAGAGTCAAGAGTTGAGAGTTCCTATGCTTAATATAGTTTAATGAATTCTGATGAGGAATGATCAGGTGGTGATATTCAGTAGTCAGTGTGGCCTAATTTGTGGCCTCATCATAGGCATCCTGTGCGACCTGAATGCAATTATATTACAAGTGGGTTGCTCCCGCTTGATAACTCCTGCCAACTTTGCAATAGAATATTCAAGCTGCTTCCCGCCCCTCAATAATATGCTCTCCATTGATCAGATCCAAAAATTTTGTTATCTGTGAGAAAAATTACCACTGAAATTCTGTCTTCCCCACATGTACTCCTGAAAAGGCTTATGCCGGCTGGAATTTATAACCAACGCTAACTGGTTGAATTTATTTGTGCGAAATGACAGCATCAACTGCATTCATGTCTTTGAATTTACGAGTTTATTTTTCATAGCTAGAAAGGTTGAATCACCATGCATTAACCCCTTATACAAATGCTTCAATTAAAGCCTAAAGTGTAGAGGAACTATTTGCTCAATTTAGCTTTCACGTGGGTTTTAAGTATCATTAATGCTGCAGTAAAGGTGGAATCCACCACTTCAACGATTTTACACACGTAGATTTTATAATTATTTATAAAAAAATAAATCGAAAAACTATAGTTGATCACTATAAAAAGAATATTATCTCAATTTCACTGAGATTCAAAATTTGAAAGGCGATTTTAGAATCATTGCTTCTGCCTTATGGGGACTAATCCACAGTATTCTATATTATATGCAGTGAATCTATAAACTTTCAAGGATAGAATTGATATGACACCTCCTTTTTCCAATAAACCGGAGAAGAAGCTAAGTAAAAGATGAGATTTTATGCGTGTACAAAACCTGTCCTCACGACCTCTTCATCCATTATATTCACATCTCTGCATCTGTTGTTGCGATGTGTCCACAATCATGCTACCCACCTGCATAATTTTAATTAATAAGCAAATGATGCTACGTACGCTTGTAGGCTTTTGGTGAGTCCACCTCACCTGGATATGTCAATACTCAGTTCCCAACTCTCTTTTTCCATGTGCGCATAAAATAAGTAAGCATCTCTATTATGCAGCTTCTGCGATTCGCTTAGAGTTCGCTGCATGTGTTTTGGGGTTATCTTGAACAATCTGATGACACATGGGCGCAAACTCACAGGCATGCATTAATTAATGGGAGAGTTTCAAGTATGCGTCTTGAACAATGATTAATGGAGAGAAACAGTGGATGATCTAGCAGGCAAGCTGAATTGGGCATCAGCTTTTTCAAGGGAGGGAGTTCAATGATTGGGTTGTACCTGATGAGGTATATATGTTAGTAGTTGACAGTCGAACAAAACCTGTGAGATCACTTGCATAGATTGCCACTTTATAGTTGAAGGAATACTGAGTGTTCCGACCAAATGTCGTAGAAGGTTAAGCCACCAGTCAACGGACTATCTGACAAGGGTGATCACGGATCAAAGTTTTGATTGGGGAACCTCCGGGAACTTCCAGCGGGATCCTACAATTCACTCAACAAGAGAGGTTAGACTGGCGCCCCCGGGTGATCCCGATGTGCCACTCCGACGCTCAAGTTAGGGTTTGCTCGTGAGGAAAAAAGGAAAGGAAAAGAGATCTATTATGTGTTGTTCATACCTCTTGCATGATCATGAGTTACTCCTTTTATACCCAACCTTCGAGGCTAGTTTAGGAGGGCGGCTACTATGTACCTTGGATACGGATATTATCATCGGAAGAACCTTCTCTTTGTCCCTCCTGTCCTAGGCCATGCTAGTAGGAAGAGCTCGTAGGGAAGATCATACTGATCCTCCATGCCCGTTTCATGATAATGCGTGCAAACCATCAGGTTAGAAGAACACGCCACGTATAAGTACGAGGAGCACCATTAATGCGCTGAGGGGTTGCCATTAATGCGAGTGGGGATGACTAAGTCGGACGCCGAAAGTAATGGTGTATCCGCAGCACACCGGCCCTGAGCCTTCCCAGCGGTGATGGCAGTGGAGGGTGTCAGAAAATCCGGGCTAGGGTTAAAACCTACCGTTGAGGCTAGGCCTGTGCCGAGACGCGAGGGCATATCAAGACGAGACTTGAGCGGGTATGCCGGGACGAGGTTCGTGCCGAGACGAGACTTATGCCGGGACGAGACGTGAGCGAGTATGCCGGGATGAGACTTGAGCGGGTCTGCCGGGACGAAATATGTGCCGAGACGAGACTTGTGCCGGAACGAGACGTGAGCGAGTATGCCGGGACGAGACTTGAGCGGGGTGCCGGGGTGAGACCTGAGCGAGGGTGCCGGGATGGGACTTGAGCGGGTTTGCCGGGATGAAACTGGTGCGAGTGTACTGGGACGAGACGAGGGAGTTTGCCCCCGTGGCTTGACCTTTGACCATGCACCTAGCCTCCCTTGACTTCCCGCATCACTGAGTATTAATGTTTCAGCAACATATCATTTGATTTCCTCTTGCTGATCATGGTGATGGCAACCACTCCCTACAAATATTTGGACGTAGTAGGCGAAAGGTTGGGCCGGCCAGGCAGCAGCAACCTTTTGCATGCCATGCGGCTTCTCTTTTGTGCATATATATGTTGATAATTTAATTTCTTTTTTCGGTTTCTTTCAGGAAGACCACCTTTCTTCAGTATATGCTAGCTTCGATTTGTTATTGTTCCTGCTGCCATCGTAAGGCTCCCTAAAAGTCACACCTCTCGTCCAGTCCTTTTATCTGGTGACCACTTGGTGTCGTGGTCAGATTTGGACAACCACTTGAAAAAAAAATGCAAAGCTTGACTAGCAGATTCTTGATGCAGGCATGCATGGAGCAGGTGGTCACTAGCTGGTTTTGCTCAAAATTCAAACATTTCGGTGCCGAACCATTATGAACGGTCCACAAACTCGAGAGCTTCATGTTCACGTGATAACTTCCTCAGAGCAAAAGCGAAATACAAGAAAAGTTTTCTAGAAAAAGGTGGATTTTTGTGGTTTGGAATTTCTAAGAATATGGTCGGTAATGAACCTCTGGGTTTAGTGTGCAAGCTGTTAGCGCTTCGTGAGCTGTCTTCAAGTTCTAAAATGTGATGAAAATTAATGCTCGCACATGGATATTGTTAGTGTCAAACTTTGGTCAAAGTTGGGGGAGTTAGCTTCTGATAAACGTAATGGAATGAATTATTTAAAATAAAATAAAATAGATAAGAAAAAAATAAAAATATGTTTTTTTTTCAAAGAACAAAAATAAAATAGTTTATAGAATTATTATACAAATCACAGCTTAACAAAAATAAAATAATTTATAGTTTATAGAATTGTAATTAAATTACTATTCCTTTGGGTCAAAGTGAACTAATTTGTTTACCTTTTCAATATAATTGTCTTAATCTTCGAGCTAGACATTTAGCTTAACTAAAATATTCAAATCATTTGAACATGCTACCCATTGTCCTAAGTTTGCTGGGTGTAATCAACTCAACCCACAATATTTGTTCAGCCTATCACAACAAAAAAAACCTGATTTAGCGACGGAATCTTTCCGTCTCTATTCCGTCGCTAAGTCAGGTTAGCGACGGAATCGAGACGGAAGTAACCCGTCGCGTAAAAATTGGTCGTTGACGTCAGCTTAGCGACGAAATTTGTTTTCCGTCTCTAGAATTAGCGACGACTTATTAAAAATCCGTCTCTAAATTTTGCGACGGCTAAAAATTTTCGTCGCTATATTTTAGAGACGGATTATTAAATTTCCGTCTCTAAATTTAGAGACGGAATATTAAAATTCCGTCTCTAATATCAATTTTTCGGCGCCCAACTCTATGAAAGTCATTCTGGTCATCAGGTTACTTAGAGACGGAAAATTAAAAATCCGTCGCTAGCTAGCGACGGATTTTTAAAAATCCATCGCTAGATTTTATTAATTTTTCAATAAATTTTTACCGTATCACATTTCCAGTGTCCCTGTTTACATATCATAAAACAAATTTCTAAATTGTCCCTGTTTACATATCATAATTCAAATTACAAAATAAGCACTGCATAACAAAATACTATTTACAAATTTCATGAATACATAATAAAATCCATCACATATCAAAATACAATTCATAACAAAATAAAACATCACACATGTCTACAGATTTGTAAGTGTCTAAGTCATCACATTTTGAGTACAATACATATACTTTCCATCAGAAAAACAAACAAAGCAGGTTTAACTGTGATAATGAAACCAGTCTTGCAATGACGAGATCACCAAAAACTTGAGGATTTTGCTCTTGAGATTAAGGCAGCAACTTGAGGATTCGAACCTGCAGTTGTAAAAGATTGAACCTGAGTTATTATTGTCAAATAATGAAAGAGATATGAGAATTATATAAAAGTAACCGAATATATAATGAAAGAGATTGCTGGCGGAAATCTAGATCACAACTAAAACATATATCCTTGCCTTTAACTCAAGCCAAGTAAAACAAATAAGACGAGCAACAATCATATAAGGTGAGATAAACATAACATGATTATGCTACCAATGAAAAGAACAATGGTTTTCAATGAAAAGACATGCAAGTTCTGGGGAAATTTTAGTAGGAACTAAGAAGTATAAAGCTTAGTGTATAAGAATTTAAACTTTTCTGGAAGCAGTAGGATGTAATATTGTCTATTAGTTCCACGGATATTAAAACAACATCACAATTCAATTTAAATGATGGCATACCATGATAGACCATCTATATAATTCTTTCCTTGCAATAAATGGCATTCCTATCAAAGGTCTTCTGTCAAATTGTCGTAAATGAAACTGAACTCCTGAATAAGGTTGCCTATGTTTGTGTGGAGATTAGCTAAGGAGGTTCATCACTTCAAGGTTCTAAATGCAAATGCAAATTGCGTGTTAAGGAAAAAAAATGCAATGCAAATTGCATTCTGGGATACACTAGAATTTTGAATCCAAGAATAAAGTGCGTTTTAAAAGTGAAAAATGGATACAATCATCTAACTGGATATGGAGTACAAATTATGAAGTTGGAAGCAAAAAGTATCAGTTCAATTCCCAAGCAATGGAAAAAGCCTTTTTTTTAACTGACTATTGGAACAGGGAGAAGGCAGCAAAAATCTTCCAGTTTTGCCAACACAAATGCATATCACAGAAATTTCTCTAAAGCAGCCTGTGAAATTACATCTTAATGGATTGCTAGAGAGGTAATAATGTTTCCAAGAAGCTACTCGCAGTCCACTTGGGGGTTTCAAATCATTATTAGAGGCTGAACCTAATGGAATGAAGAACGCAATTCAATTAGACTTAATTAATAATATTAGTATATTACACATGATGATTCCCATCCAACTAAGTAAAGCTTAGACCTGGACGACTATGGAAACTGAGCAACAGAACACAACAAACAAACATTAGTCGAATAATTCGGGAACCGCTTTGCATTCCATAATGCATTCAGCATGTTTCAGCAATGAAATCTAACGACAAGCAACCAGCTGTTCGAGAGAAATTAATGAAAACAATAAGGAAAGAACCGTAGGAACATATTTATATCACTGTCCACAAAAGTATTTGTTAATTTTAAGAGAGCAAATCAATTGAAAACTAACAACAAATGGAAGAACAAATCAGGGAAGAAAGTTCAAGATCCAGAACCGCTCATAAACGTGCCAAGTAACTCACTTGTAAGGAAAGCAATGACGGCAAGGTCCTTCCTTTACCATTTGTCTCACCCCTTCCCTCTTCCCCTCCAATAATCCCGATAGAAATCAACGCAGAATAGAAAAGAGCAAAAAATAAAATAAAAGATCTGATTTTTATTTGCAGAATTTCGCTAAAATTAGGGGAGAAAAATATCTTTGCTACGTTCCAACAGTTCCAAAGAGCTGAAAACAAAGTAGTAAGACGAACAACCCTCTTTTGAACAAAAAAGCTCTTTGTATACTAAAAGTAACAGAATAAAACAATAGAACATGCATACTTGAAGTAGGATATATGACCCCTCTTAGTTACAACTGTAACAAGTAGGAAAGAGCAACTAACCGGTCTTTGTATCTTTGTACATATCAAGATCAACACCCTCAAGCTGGCTAAGAACCATATTACAAGTTACAAAAATACAATGATATAAAGTTACGTAAAAAATTCTACTTACCTTGCAGGCAACTACTGATCAGGGGCATTAGGATCCTGAGTTTCATCGTTTAGGAAGTCTGCGAACGATTGAGTACAACCAGGTGGGAGTGGCGGTACACTCATGCTCTGTATCAATGCCCTCATCTCCACTAGTTGTTGATCGTGTGCCCTCTGCTGCGCCTCTAATGCGGACAGACGATTCTTTAAATCTTGATTTTCTTCTCTTAGCGATGTCACCTCAGAAGAGGATCCACTAGGACGACCTCTGGCTCTGGGAGCCAACTCACGATCATACACCACTCTCGCCTGCGACCCTAAACCGTAGAGGGTGGAACTCTTTTTCCTCCCACCCACCACATCATAGTAAATCTCATTTATTTGGTCGGTTGAGAGAGTCTGTCTCTCACCTCCCTCAACAGGAGGCTGAGACGCCTGCTCAAATCTGGCATTTAATTCAGCCTGTTATAAATAAGATAACATAACAATTATTAAAATCATAATTATTATAATGTAATGTTAAATAAAGTCAAAATTCATTATCTTATACCTCAAATGCCTGCGAGCGCCTATCAAACCACGATACCTTTCCACTGCATGGTAATGAAAAAGCATCAGAGTCTGTCATGCAATGTGGACATGCTAATTTACCAGCTGTGCTCCATCCTGATAACATTGAGTATGCTGGAAAATCACTAATTGTCCATAATAAAGCAGCATGCAAGGTAAAATTAGTTTTACTTGCAACATCATATGTCTCTGATCCTACATTCCATAATTCATTCAACTCCGCAATCAGAGGTTGCAAGAAAATATCAATCTTCTCTTTCGGATTTGTCGGACCTGGAATAAGTACAGTCAGAAACATAAATTCATCTTTCATGCACATCCATGGAGGTAAATTATACGGTGTTAATATAACTGGCCAAGATGAATATTGCTGTCCTGACTGACCAAATGGTTGAAATCCATCTGCAGAAAGTCCCAATCTCACATTACGTGGTTCCATTGCAAAAGTAGGAAATACTGTATCTAGATGTTTCCATGCTAGGGAATCACAAG
Organism: Curcuma longa; assembly: GCF_044706935.1. NCBI lineage: Eukaryota > Viridiplantae > Streptophyta > Magnoliopsida > Zingiberales > Zingiberaceae > Curcuma > Curcuma longa. Next base: position 12,493,055 of record NC_133880.1, on the reverse strand, counting down.
GATGACACATTATACCTCCTTCATGCACATGTTGATGATGCCACCTCATGTGAGAAGCTGTGGCGGCAGATGCATACAAGCGTTGAAGTCTAGCAGTCAAGGGAAAATAATACATAATCTTCCATGTAAATTTTTTATTTTTCTTCCCTGGAATGCGACTATGATGCTTGTAGCGAGGGTGACTACAAATTTTGCATTCAATAAGTTCACTGTCTTCATTCCAATATATCATGCAATTGTTTACACAACAATCAATCTTCTCCACGGGCAAACCTAAGCCCCTGACCAATTTCTTTGTACTATAGAAACTATCAGTCATTTGATGATCAGCAGGGAGCAACTCTGACATCAATTGACAAATGTCATCGTAACATCGTTCTGATAAATGATGTTCAGCCTTGATGTTCAACAATCTTGCAGTAGCTGATAATTGGGAATGACCAGATGGATTACCTTCCCACACTTCTCTTTCACTTGCCTTTAACATGTCGTATAGTTGTTGAACTGCAGGTGTTGGTCTTTCATCCATATTAGATAAATCAGCTGCATTAATTACGTCATTAACCATAACTTGCATCATATGGTCAGTAGATGGTGATTCCTCTAAAACAGCTGTGCTAGATGAAGAAGCAGCTGAGGTTCCAATTCTTTCCGAAATATAAGGCTCCCCGTGACAATACCAATTGTAATAGTTTGGAACAAAACCATTTTTACAGATATGCACCTTCACGGTATCCTCATCACGGAAAGCTTTATTTCGACATTTGCAATGATTGCACGGACAACGCAACTCTGCACCATTCATACATTCTGGATGGCTCTTAGCAAAGTTCACAAACTCTTCAACTCCGGCATAAAATTCAGGTCGGAGAAATCCATCATCTAATCTATTGTACATCCAAGCTTTATTCATATACATTGTATCCTTCTGCAAAAATAACTTTTAATTGAATATAAATAATATATTAAATTGAACGCAAACATAATACCAATTATGAAATCAATTATCTAATTAATTTAGTCATTAATTAATGAATCAAACTCATTTGAATTTACTTAATGATTTAAACTCATTTCTATTTACTTCAAGAATTTATTTCATTATTATTTAAGTTATTTTAATTTTATTTTAATGAGTAATTACGCATATTTTATCACTACGGGCAAAATTACTGTAAGCCCTAAACGATCACAAACATATTTTATTACTATCAAAATTTCAATCTCTATCAAAGCATATACTGATCATATTATGAATTTTATACAAAACTAATTTATTGAGAAATAAATAGTCATTTAAATTAAAAAAATAAATCCTTTTGATTTTCTTCATGTCATTCATCCTTAGGTTCCAACTATGTCAATCAATATATTGTGGCCTATTAGTACAATTCATCCTTAGCTTGAATCTGATGCTTAGGGCAGTAACCACAGTGTGCACCTGTGAACCGAGGCATCTTTGACGGATGCCATTAAGTTTGAACATTCTTCAAGTAGATTTGATAATTATCAAATTGGATCATTTCAGATCTGAATGAAATGCTGTGGATTTTTAATCAAAACCCTAACCTAAGGTTCAGCTAACAAATTTTTAATCAAAACCCTAACAATCAGGTCGGATAATAAATGTTAATCAAAACCCTAAACTGATAATTTTGAAAACTAAACTGATCAAAATCCCTAAACTCATCAAAGCCCTAAACTCATCAAAATCCCTAAACTCATCAAAGCCCTAAACTCATCAAAATCCCTAAACTGATCAAAACCCTAAACTAAGGTTCAAAATCGGTTACCTCAAAAGAGAACAGTGATGGCAGCAGCCGGAGCAAGGAGCCGACGAAGAGAGGAGATGCCGAGCGGGAGCCGGAGCAAGGGTCAGTGGCGTCGGTGCGAGCCGGAGCACGCGTGGGGAGAGCAGGCGGCGCGGTGCGAGCAGGCGGCGCGGTGCGAGCGGGAGCAGCAAACCGATCGAGCACGCGGGGGAGAGCCGGAGCAGGCGGCGCGGTGCGAGCAGGAGCAGCAAACCGATCGAGCACGCGGGGGAGAGCCAGAGCACGCGGGAAAAAGGATAGGGATTTAGGGTTTTGCGACGGGAAGAGAAAAAAAAGGATCGGCTCGGGGGCTTAAGTATTAGAGACGAATTAGAGACGGAAGTTTATTCCGTCTTTAATTAGAGACGGATAATTTCATTCCGTCTCTAGTTAGAGACGGAAATAAAAATTATTCTCTAACGTGAAATTATCCGTCTCTAATTAGAGACGGAAATTAATTTCCGTCGCTAAAGTCTTCTTTTAGAGACAGAAATTAATAATTTCCGTCGCTAACCTTAGAGACGGAATAAATTCCGTCTCTAGTTCCGTCTCTATTTTAAGGTTTTCTTATAGTGTATTTTGGCTTGCCTATATATTTATTTTGGAAGATATATATAATTAGGAAATGACTAGATTCAAAATAAAATTCAATCTACTGAAACAATCTAGGTCTCCATCCTAGAATTAGGAAATGAATATGATTCAAAGTTTTGTTGCTTGTAAATTTGTCAATTCTCTTAAGCCTTTAATTCATAGGAAAATTCAAGCTCTTGCTGAGAATTGTATACCAAGTGGTTCAAAAATGAGGGAAGATGTTTCATTAGTGGACAATGGCTCAAGGTGCTTGGCAGTTGGCATCAACTCTGGTTTTTCATAGGCTCCCTACTAGAAATCCTCTGATTATAATTTCCAAATTCTCGGTAAGAAACTGAATCTTACCCTGATCTAAGAAACAAAAGAGTTGTTGTACAAAAAAACCTTCTAGCTTCTGCTCCAAAGAGCTAGAACATATATTTTCTCACTGGCTCAAAATGGAGATACCAGAGATTACAAAAGCAAAAGGGAGACCAATAGTAAGAAACTAAATAATATCATAATGCGCCAAAATAAACAAACGGCTTTATGGTCCTAATGGAGGAATTTTCTTTTCCTAAGAAATTTTATGAGGAGAATTTTATGTGAGATTGCTGCGCTCCCTATCACCCTCATTGAACTAAGACACTACAAGAATATTCCATTTAGTGATGAAAAAATCCATTGTTATTCGGTCGTTATTGGTTAATAGCGATCGATTAATGATTGATATTTTTCATTACTAAATAATATTGGTGCAAGAAGAACTTGTCTGTTCTTAGGATTTCGATATTTGACAATATATGTAGATTTGATCAGTTTGACCATGATTGATTCAAACAAAATCTAATATTTGGATATGAGTGAAGTCTAATCAGATCAGTTTAATCAGAAGAATAACCAGAAGTTCTAGTTAGTTAGACTGGATAAGGAAAAGTCCTAGTTGAGACTAGGCATGAGAAGTCCTAGCTGGTCCTAATCGGAGGCTAGGAAGGAGAATTCCTGGTGAGTGAAGCTAGGCAAGGAAGTCCTGATTGGAGGTTGGGCAAGGATGACCTGGTGAGTGAAACTGGGCAGGAAGTCCTGGTGAGTGAAGCTAGGTAAGGAAGTCCTAACTACAGGTTAGGCAAAAGAAAGTCCAAATAAGTCAAGTGTTACTAAATGTTTGGTAGGTGAGAAGTCTACCTATGGAAGTGACTAGTCCTAATTGGAGATTAGGTAAGGAAATGTCCAAGCAAGTCAAAGGTGATTGGTGCTATATTTGAGAGGTGTCCTAAGGCAATCTCCTTATGATTATACTATTTATTGGATAAATAGCAATTCACTATTTGAGTACACATTCTTTATGTGTTTGATTGTGTTAGGATATATACTATAAGCTTAGCTTTTGTATGAACATTTATTTTGAAATAAGAATCACTTTGATCAAATATTTATATTTTATATTCTTTATATATGTTAATGTAGTTGTCCAATTAATTTATATTGTAGATAACTGTTGGGATATATACTATAAGCCTAGCTTTTGTATGAACATCTGTTTTGTAATATTTTGAAATGAGAATCATATTGGTCAAATGTTTGTATTTCTTATGTAATGTAGTTGTCCACTTAATTTATATTGTAGATAACATGGTGTGTGGTGCCACACAGAAGATCATGTTATCGGTTTCTTATAAATTATAAATAGTAGCTGACAACCAAGATGGATGGGGATAAACCATTGAAACGGTTGTAGTGTAATTTGGTATTAGTCTATCTTGACTATAAAATTACACTAGTACACTTTGTGTGTATTGAGCAGGACCGTTTGAGGTCGTTCGATTTATACTAACTATATAATCGAACTAGACCTCTGTTATTATGGATGTGCATGCTCTTAATCCCTATATAATAACAAGCACATATACTTAGTATGTATTTCTTTAATTCATCAAAGGGTGAGATTTATTCATTAAATCAAAAGGCCCGATGAGTTGGGAGATAAGATTATGTATATAGTGTGTTGTTGATTATAGAAGGAAACTGTGTCCTAATATTTAGGTTGATGATGTCCCCTTGAAGAGCTCATAAGGATTATCATGTAAACCTTGCAGGTGGACTTAGTTCCGCATGATAATAAAGTTGAGTGGTACTACTCTTGGACTCGGAAGTTAATTAATTGAGTTGTCAGTAATTCAATTAATTGACAGACATACGATATCTTAAACACAGAGAGATTAATGCACTCATGATAAGAAGGTGCCCATATTGTAATATCGGATTGGTGCGGTAGTTCAATAATAATCCTTTAGTGATATGTTATTATTGATGGACTTGAGTTGGGTGTTCAGGGAGAACACAGGAAGCTCAAGCCCATCAGGAGGTCAAAATCAATTCCTCCTCTAGGTCCTTGTTGTAGCCTCTGGATTAAGCCTCATATTCATCCATGAGAGTCTGTTAGAATTATATTAGAATTCTATTAAGAATTATGTTAGGAATTATGTTGGAATTCTGTTAAGAATTCTGTTAGAATTCCGTTAAGAATTCAGTTAATAGAATTCAGATTAATTCTAAATATGAATTATGTCAATTTTGTTATCCAACAAAATTATATAAATTTTGTTATACAACAAAATTTTATTAAGCTTTGTTATCTAACAAAAAATTTAGTAAAGAAATTTTGTTATCTAACAAAATTATATAAATTTTGTTATACAACAAAATTATATTAATTCGGTTAAATTTTTCCTAAAACTTCTGTGATGGCATAAGCTATAAAAGGGAGGAGAGGGAGAGGCAAACAACATGCTCATGGTTCTTAATAAGGGCTGACCACAAAAGCATCCTCCTTCCCCTCCTTGGTTTTGAGCATTCTCCTCTCCTCCTTTAACTTCTTCCCTATCTAAATTCCTAGGGTCGGCACCCATGATTTTCTCTAAGATTAGGGTCGGCCTCCTCCACCTATCTAGCCTCTCCTTCCCTTGGTTCTTCCTAGGGCCGGCGCAAAAAGAAGGAAGAGTTAGAAGGAGAGGGTGGGTGATGAGTTAGAGTTTTTATGATTTTAATCAATTCATTTTTGGGTTTTTGCTCGAAAATAAATTATTTAATGAATCGATTTGATTGTATTTGTGCTATATTGCATGATTTGAGGCTTGATTATAATTTTCATGATTTAATGGTAAATTTTTGTATTAATTAAGTTTAATTGGTTGTAGGGCTCAAGTTGGACCAAGATCGAGCTCAACCGCGATCGAATCGAGCTGAATTCACTCAAATTGATCAAGCCACATGGAGGACATGACCTAACTCAAGCTTTATCAAAATCCCTAATTTTTTTCAAACCTTAAGCTACCCTAAAACCCCAAATCAAACTCCATCACATGATTAAAAATCAACAACCCAGATTCAAAGATTAATCAGCCGTATAAAACCCAAGATTTAATCGATGAACAGTGGCTGCGCCACTGTTCATCGTCTTCCCGACAACGATCCTCTGCTCGGCGGCGTACGCACACGGGCAGTCCCATCCACCCAAACTTCCTCCATTGCATTCCTTGATCCATGAAGAAGCTGAAGCTGACCGATTGAGTATATTCAGGCAGCTGGATTTGGCGCGACGGCGAGGGTTTCACCGGCGGCCAAATCCCTATTTTCACGTGTTCCGGCCATCTGCAGCACCATCTAATGCCGCGATTTTTTTGAGGGGTTCTCCTAGGATCGTGGAGCCTCCCTATATCATCATCAATCCGATCGGAGCACGTGGAAGATAGGAAATCCAGCTTTGCAGCTCAAACAGCCGCGTGCAGCAGTCTGTTCTTGGTCGGAGAGGGTTTTTTCGGGCAATTCGAGGTGCTGTCAGCGAGTACATCAGACAAGAGACCAAGTTGAAGTTTCTTGAGGATTATTGAACTCACATTGTGGATTCAACAGCTCGATTGACACCAAACTGAGGAAAACAAGGAAGAAGGGCTGGATGAGTTTACAGTTTCTGATTTTCTATTTACAGTTGCCGTAATTCGTTTTAATTGTTGTTGAATGCTGTTGTTTCATTTGAATTACTTAGATTCATGATTGTTTTTATTATGGTAGTTGATTCAGGATGATTAGAAGCTTCCTTCGCCTTAATTTCAGTCTGATAAGTGCTGATTTTAGTGGCATTGTTCCATGCCAAATCTTCCTTGGAGTATCAGAAGCCAGATAGCTTGGTTTAAGCAATTCGATTGTAATTTAGAATGAGTTAACTAGTTTCAATCAATTTTAGTTGTTTGGTTTCTTGCTTGCACCTATTAAATTGTGAAATCCATTTTGATAGCAGTAGACTGTCGAATCCGAGCTTGCATTAGGGTTTAGCTTGAATTAGGGTTTAACTTGCTTTAGGGTTTCATTTTTAGATTAGTGAATTGCATTTTTCAATTACTTACCAATTTTAATTTTCATTTCATTCCAAAATCCCAAGACCCATTTATATTTGAAAACTCCAAAAAGAACGACACGAAAGCTCGAATTAAATAATTTTCTATTAGCCCTTGGAAAAATATGACTCGAGGCCCCTATACTGCATTTGTTTGTATTCTTCGTGGATTTTCAAAAATTTAAATTAAATTTGCAACCCTAATTGTGACATATCAATTCTAGGGTTGCTAAATTTTGGCGCCGTTGCCGAGGAAGCTAGTAGAAATTGTTTACTTTGAGCTTTAATACAGTTTTGCATTTTTTGTTTCTATTTTTCTTGAATTAATTGTACATCTAATCTTTTTCTTTTATTTTTGTTAAGTTTATGACCAGGAGTGCAGGTGATGATTTAGCTGAGTTTGATCTAGAGTTAGAACGAACTTTGAGAGCACTAAGGTCCTTAAAAATTCAAGAAAGAGCTTCTAACACTACAAAAATACACGGGTTTTGCGACGAATTTTTGGGACGAATTATATTCGTCGCAAATTGGCAACGTATTTTGCGACGAAAACAGTTTTCGTCGCCAATCTGCAATAAAATTAGCGACGAAAACAATATTAGTTGTAATTTTAGCAACTAAAATCATTCGTCGCAAAGTTCATCGCCAAAATATATTCGTCGCAAAATTCGTCGCAATTTTGCGACGAATAAAATTAATTTGTTGCAAAAAAATACATTATCCCGAATTATCACTGAAATTTGGCGACGAAAGAGTTATTCGTCACGGAATTGGCGACGAAACAGCGTATTCGTCGCCAAATCGCGATGAATTTCATTTTCGTCACCAATTTGGCGACGAAAACTCTTTTTCGTCGCCAAATTGGCAACGAAAACTATTTTTGTCGCCAAATACTACGACGAATTTCATTTTTGTCGCCAATTTGGCGACGAATACGCTGTTTCGTCGCTAAATTGGCGATGAAAATTGTTTTCGTCACCAATTTGGCGACGAATTTTGCGACGAAAAAACTTTCATCGCAAAAAACTTAATAACCCTAGATCCCAAAGCCCCCTTTTCCTTACGCGAGCGCGACTTCTCTCCGCCGACTTCGCCACCGAGCTCGCCGATCTCGCCGATCTCGCCGAATCTCATCGGATCTCGCCGAATCTCACCGGATCTCGCCTCTTGAACTCGCCGGAAACCCCTGGTAAGCTTCCTCCTCCGTTCTTTTCCTCGTTTGTTATTTTTCGCCATCGCGGGGAGGTGCTGGGCCATCGCCGCCGCCGCCGGAGCGCGTGCGGGCGCAACCGGGCCCTGGCCGGGCGCGGGCCTGCCGGCGGAGCGCTGGCGGGCGCTGGAGGGTGCTGGCGGCCCCTGCTTGGCCGTGGTTGGCCGCGGGCCACCGCCGGTGGGCTGGCGGCTGCTGTCGGCCTGTGCTTGGCCGTGGTCGGGCGCGGGTCGCTGACGGTGCGCTGGCGGCCGCTGCCGGCCCCTGGCTGGCCCTGGTCGGGCGCGGGCTGTCGCAGGGAGAGGTGCGGGAGAGGTGGCTGGCTGCGAGAGGCGCCGGTCGGGGCAGGGTGCGCGCTGCGGATGCCTAATGACTTAACAGCTTGCAACTGTGCAGCGTGCGATGTGCACTACGGATAGCATATTTGCGCGCTGCGAAAAGTCATTTTTGTTGTAGTGTATGACACGTAAAATGATTTTACACATATGTCTTGCACTATCAAGCTCTAATACTACTATTAGGATCATCCTGGTGCGTTACGCGTGTTTACACGTTTCGTAAACATGCGCAGTGGAAGAAAATATAATAATTAAATCTAATTATTACTTTACATGCATGCATGCAGGATACAACATGTATATGGCATAACTAAAAATTAAAATTTTTAAAGAATAACAATTTATTCTAGGCATACCTAACAGATGTTGTAAAATGGAATTGGCATCAATCGAGCAACTCTATCAAAGCTCCACCTCTACTGGTGATCCACGTCAAGCTCTGGTCCTGATAGGATCTCAAGATACGAGTCACGTCACCGTCTTCGGTACTAGTCGACGATCAGTAATGATCGATTCGAAAAAGAAATCCTAATAACGAAAACACACAACAACATTTATCACGACTATTTTCTAGGGTTTTCTAACTATCAC
>NC_133880.1:12471332-12484039 GCF_044706935.1 Curcuma longa | reverse complement strand
AATTTGTGTAATAATTTTGAGGAGTGGGAAGTCTATTTCAAATTTGAACATTCAAAAACCAAAAATTAATGATAAAATTTCAGCAACTCCAAATTCAGCACAAAATAGCTCCGAAATCGACGTTTCAGCATCCATTGGTGGTCAAAGTTCACACAACTAAGCTCCTCTTCAATGGATCATCCAATTTTGGTTGAAGAATATGAAGAAAATAGAATTTTTGAAGATAGTACAACAGTTAAACCAACTCAGAATTTAGCCCCTATTTCAACCACAAAAAATTCAGCTCAAGGGGTAGAACCAAGGATTCCCTTACCCTTTCCCCAACGAGAATTCAAGCTAAAAGGAGCGTAGAGGAGGAGAAATCCAAAGAATTTCAAGAGTTGGTAAACTTGTTCAGTAAGTGGAGGTAAATGTGCCCTTGCTAACCATGATCAAGCACATCCCTAAATATGCAAAATTTTTTAAAGATTTATGTGTGCACAAAAAGAAGTTCAAGGGAAATGAATTGATAAACATGGGGAAGAATGTATTAGCCATTATTCATGTAGTCCCTCAGAAACATCTAGTCTCTCAGAAATATGAAGACCCAAGGGTATTTACCATTTCATGTGAGATTGGAAGGAATACATTTCAGGATGCTATATTAGATCTGGGAGCTTCAATTAATGTGAAGCCTAGATCAATTTTTCATATGCTTGGGATAGGTCTTATGCAACCTACAGGAGTGGTTCTACAAATCGAGGGAGACAGGAGCCAAATTCACCCAGCTGGAATGATTGAAGATGTGCTTGTAAAAGTAAAAGAATTAATTTTTTCTGCAGATTTTTATATCCTGGACATGGAGGATGATTACTTAGCACACAGATCGCCACTTATTCTTGGGAGGCCATTTTTGAAGACTGTGAGGACGAAAATTGATGTATATGCAGGCATACTTACCATGGAGATAGGAGGCATAGTGGAAAAGTTTAATCTATTTAATGCTAAGAAGCATCTGAGAGAGCATCATTCTATAATGAGTATTGGTATTTTGGATGAAATATTTTTGGATGAGGTTGTTGGTGCAATCTTTCCCCAAGTGATTTGGATTTTAATATTTGGCTAAAATGAGTTTAAGTTAGGTAATGTTGGTAATCTAACTTGTGTGGTTTGAGTCCACAGGAAAGTCCAGGTTGGAAGACTTGGCAAAGGATGAAATCCTGGAGGCATGGTGTCTCTTGGCAAAGGGAGACTTAGCACGACGAAGCTGAGGGAAACGTCTCAAGCTAGTGCAAGGAAGGGCACGAGGATTGTGGAAGACGTTTGAAGACTTGCGTCAAGGCTAAGGGATGAAAAAGGAGCTGAATGGGGAGTTTCAACTGGCAGTCGACTGGCCCTGGGAGCAGTCCACTGCTGGTTGATCAAAAGCACACACTGAAGTCACAGAAAGATCAGTCGAGTGGAGCAGTCGACTGGAGCAATCGACTGCTCATGGTGCAGTCAACTGCTAGGTGACCGTTGAGGCAAAATCTGGCTAATTAAATGCAGATCAAATAGCCGTTGAAGACCATCAGTCGACTGACCCTTAGAGCAGTCGACTGGTATACGGAAAAATATAAAAATAGCAAACGACGACGAAGAAAATAATCTTATTTTCTGATCATATTCTCTGACAATTCTCTGTCTTTGAAAAAGTACTTCTCTTCCTCTTTACTTCACTACTTAATCTTGTGAAGGGAAGAGATCAGATTGTGAGGGTTTTCTCCACATTCGAAGCGTGCTTCAAAAAGGAGGGTTTCATAGTGAAAAGGTCGTCGGTGTGTGTGTGGATCCTTGGATTAGTCACCTCGTAAGAGGTGGATACTAAATAAATAACCTGGTTAGCGATTGATTTCTATTTTTTTCATATTTATCTTGCTTCCGCTAACATTTTCGCATAGAAATTCAAAAAATCACTATTCACCCCCCTCTAGCGAACTCATCGACCCCAACAAGTGGTATCAGAGCTAGGCTCTTTCGCGTGAACTAACATTCAACCTGAAAATCTCAAATGACGTTTCAAGAGGGATACAACACTGCATGACCACCCTACTTCGACGGTAATGACTTCGCATATTGGAAAGGTAGGATGGAGTACTATTTAATGATCGATATTAAAAATTAGTTTAGAGTTGTAGATGACTTCGAAAAATCCAAGGATGCAACCGGAGCGCCTCTACCTACCAAAGAATGGTCGAAGGAGATATGCAAGAAAGCACAAGCAAATGTGAAAGCCACAACTACTCTGCAATGTGGACTTTTCAAAGAGCAACTGAGCAAGGTCGGTCCATTCAACTTGGCTAAGGAATTGTAGGAGAAACTCATTGAACTCAACGAGGGCTCAAGCGAATCAAGGTGAGCCAAAAGAGATCTTTTGGTGGGTCAACTACAATCCTTCACAATAAAGCTCAACGAAAATGTGAGCCAAATGCATGGACGATTCAAGGAGATGGTAAATGGGCTCCACGTCATAGGAGAGAAGATCGACAACCGCGATCTAGTGAGGTATTTCTTACAAGCTTTCCCCCGAACCACTTTGTTGGGTTTTTCCGGGTCGCAAAAACTGCTTTTGCGTTGCGAAAACCTCAGAAACCCATGCCAAAAGGATCCGTGCGAAAACATAAAATTTCACATACTCATTTTTCTATCCTAGATCTACTTTAGATCTACATGATAAGATCATTACCCTCGATGTGTGCCCTTCGCGTATCCCGCTCGTCCTTGTGATCGTCAGATCTCTAGGGAGTCAAGTGTACTCCCCTCTACAATGTATCCACATGGACAAGGAGTGGAGAAACAAAATTTTTGAGTGTGCTAGCACTCCTTAGAATTTTGGTAAGGATGAGAGGGAGAGGAAGAAGAAAGCTCCAAGGAGGAAGAAGGAGTGAATGTGAAAAATCAATTTTATTCCACCACACTAATGTGGCCGGCCACTTCATGAGGAAAGGGGAGTTACAAAACCCCATTAATGCCATGAGTTACAACCTATAGGTAACTCCCATGATGTGGCATGTTTGATGATGTGGAGCATCATCATTGGCCAACATTTATGCCACCTCACATTTAAGTCATTTGGTTAAGTCAAACATTGACCATGAGATGGCATAAGTCAAGTCAACATTGACCATGACATGACATAAAGTCAAGTCAAACTTGACCATGATGTGGCATAAAGTCAAGTCAAATTTGACAATCAAGTCAAGTCAAACTTGACCATTAAGTCTTCCTTCTTAAGTCAAGTCAAACTTGACTTCTAATCTCTCATGGTTGATCAAATCAACTCAATTAGTCTAGTTTAGATTACACTTAATCCAATTTGATTCATCACTTGAATCTAATCCTCTTGGTTCATCATATGAACCTAATCTCCATCTAATTGCCCTTTGTGTGTGATCCTATAGGTTCTTGTAACATTGGCAATGCTTCTAAACCAATTTAGAAACATAAACAATAAGCCGTATCTAGCAACACATCATTGTTACCCAAGTTACAAGAATGTTGATATCTAACATCACCATAGTGACTACTAATTGTGACTCTCACAATATGTGACCATGTCCTTCGATCTTTGATATCATGATTGATCAAACCGAGGTATAGACCGTGTCATCCTCTAATTAATCTATGTCTTGAACTCCAAGTAGACTTACTCTAAACAAATGAGCTCAACATCTCATGTTGACTTATTTGGGCATGACCATGCACTTAGTGGTCTCACTCTATCAAGAACTATGATATCACTCCCGTTATATAGGAGGGATAGATCTCATCTACATCACTCACATCCCTCCACATAAATTGTTACATACCCGGTAATCACCTTTATAGTCCACCCATTTACGAGTGACGTTTGACGAAGTCAAAGTACACAACTCCTTATGTTGGGAACCATGGTGACTTCAGGTCCAAGGACTAAAAGTCATACTAATAGCCATATGAGAAAGTATATGACACTCATATAACGATCCATGATACTTTCTCATGGCAGGTCATTCAGTATACATTCTCCAATGCATACCCATGTGTCAACTTGATATCTCATATCCATGACTTGTGAGATCAAGTCATCGTGTTGACCTACATGCTAGTCTCATCGCATTAACATTGTCCCTGAATGTTAATACTTGACTAGGAATCATTAAGAGTAATGTTCTCTATATCATCTTACTATCGATTCAACCAATCGATTGATATAGATATGAACTCTCTACTCAAGGACGTTATTATACTTAGTTATTTGGCACCAATAAAACGAACTCTCCACTCTTATTGTACTAGGATAGTAATTAATTTCACGGTCCCTGTGGATTCGATATCTTTTATTACTTGACGACATTCCATATACTTGCGGAACATGCATCACTTTGTATCGTTCTAAAGTTCTATCAGAATAGAGTTTAATTGAGCACACTCACTTACACTCAATAGGTTTGACATTGGGTTGACATGTAATAATATCTCATGTATAATTATCTTGTAGAGCCTAAAGTTCTTCTTACATCACTTGTTATCAGCACTCATGTTTAACTACTTGTGAGTGAGAAGTGGGAACCAAAATAGAGGATAAAACACTAAATGTTGAATGATACGAGTCATAGCAATTAGGAGGATGGAAAATTCTGATAGAGCATCTTATGATAGGTGGAGCAGGATCTGGTAGAGCATCTTATGATAGGTGGAGCAGGATCAGATGGTGGATATGGATTAGGAAAGAGCAGTGGAGAAGGATATCGTTGATTCACATACCCCACGTGACTCGATCAAGAGGGGAGGACAAGTCATCAAAACATGGAAGAACAACAATATCAAGAGATGATTGATCACAAGTTGGAAAGAAATAATGATTTTCAAAGAAAATAACATTACAAGAAATACGAAACTTCTCAAACAAAGCCCTTCTGATGAGTACTATATCTCATAAATGCACATCTAACAGATTAAGGAGAAAATTTATGACGTTCATGATGAGATAAATGGACGAAACAAACACAACTAAATGTATGTAAATGCGTGTATAATTTATAATCTCACATTCCAATTGAAATCTTCTAGCTGAATTGGTTTGATTGTAAAGTTTTTTTTAAATATTCCCACATTGTTTAAGCAATTTTATAAGGGTGCAAGTTAAGAATAATCTGAGGATCACAAGATCCAATAATCCAAGACATCACCCTAGCATCTTTAATCTTCCATTGGACTAATTGAATAACATCTATAGGAGCTGGATTAGTGCCATCAATATGCCCCCACAATTCTTTTCTAATAACAAATAATTGAAATTGAAATTCCCATGTTAAATAAATTTTTCCTATAAATTTAATACAAAACTCAGAATTGCTACCAGCCATTTTAGCACCACAAGTAGAGAGACAAGCAACCCAATACAGCTCAAGAAAAAAATTTACCAGAATAATAACCTCAACCAAAATACTGACGAAACCAAACTATGCTTGTAATCTGGAGCGACCTGAAACTCCAAAAGAGCAATAAAAAAAATTCTATAACTCTTGAGATGAGGGCTCATTTTCTGACCAAAGCAAGCAGCAAACTGTCGCATTTTCTGACCAAGATCTCAGCTTGGTGTCGGATTCCTGGATTACTGTTAATTGTCTCTATTGTCTCCTTACCTATCTTGTCTGCGAACATCCTCCAAGCTAATATCCAAGGCAGGAAATCCACCTTGATCATCTTTTCATGTTCATCTGGTCAAAGAGGTATTCGATTCAAGTTGCAAACATGATCCTACAACTTGGTCCCTGCTTGGGATGGGAATTCCCACCATTAGACGATTCAAAGGCTTCCAAATATCACCAAGACCGATACAAGCTTCATTTTGATGAGAACCTTGTACAGCATTGTTGCCTTCTCCTTCAGTGACTATCTATTCTTCCATAATAAGCCCAGCCATTGATGAATCTTATTTTGGATGCTTTGAACATCAAGGTCTCTATATGAGTAAATGAAAATAACCATGTCTAAATGAATAGAGTCCGCAAGGAACCCATTATGAAATTTGCTAGATAAAACTGTCTTGACAATGCCATTCATTTCATAAATTCCGATGATGCCCAAGGCATCATCTTCTACAACTTGCTTTACCAGAGCAAGCACCATTTCCATGCCTACAGTTGGTGCACTAGGCACCTCCTCAAATTGATTTGGGATTGGCTGTTGGCCATCTGATTGAAGGATCCTTTGCCCTTCAGGTAGCATGGCTGTGCAATATCTGACACTGCGTGGATAGCTTGACAACATCTCCAGTGCCAAATCTTCTGGAAGCATGAACCTTCTTTCTAACTCTTTTCTTGTCATGGCAAACTTGGTTTCAAGGAATTCTACCCTGTGCAACCACCACAAACTTGGCTCTTTGGCTCCTTCCCCCCTGTCCTTGCCTGGATGCATCTATTTCAATATCACCTCTTGCTTTACAGTTCATATCTCTACAGCTAGATAGTCAATAAATCGTTTGCAGAACATGATATAACTAATTGTTTGAAGGGAAAAAAAAATCAAGATTAAGGGAAAGATGGAGGTCATAGTTACATTGCATCAATTGGCATAATTTCCAAAGGCTGATGTTTGCAATGACAACCTAAAAATCTTATGTAGAAAAGAATGTACATGTCAGCTGGCCAATGAAAGAACTCTTTTATTGAAGACATGGAATAGCGAGTCAAGCAAAAAAAAAAGCTGCATCAAGGAAAGAAAGAGTTGAACAGTGAGAAGTATTGGTCAAACCCGATGAATTTGATGAAGAAGCTAGAAAAATAGAAGGGCTAAACCATAAATGAAACACGAAGGCACTCCAACATCTTTGATCAAGAGAAAGTGACAAGCCAAATATAGGGCAGATGAATGAGATTAGAGTGAGAGGAAACTTATGGCAGGACCAGGTTAAGAATCTGAGTGATGAAGGATTGAATAATAATGAGCACCAAGAAATCCACTGAGTGTCCACATTACTTGAGTCAGGGAGTCCATAACAACTTCATTAATGCTTTTTTAGAAAGATTAAATATTCTTCTAGTGGAGAAGATGATGATGTCTCGTTAGTCTCTTGAAACATATACAATTATATGGATAGCCCATCATTTTAGCTAATAATCATGGATAGACAAGTTTTCTCCAGCATAGAGAAGAATAATACAAATCATAATCGTATACTGAAGATTTGAATAGATGAATAAACCCAAATTTAACGCACCTTAATTGGCTGCAGATAAGCTCTCAAGGGCAAATATTTCCTTTTTGTGGAAAATGATATATGCTAAAATCAACTAAAACAAAATACTTTGTAAAGCATCAAGGAGTTAATTCATTATTGGCAGACAGATGTAATAGATATACTATAGGCATACCTAGGTTAATAACTTTAGAACTCATTGTCAGTGCATCTAAACTTTTATAAAAATAAAAGTCAACGTGGAAAAATGAAAAAGTAACAGTCAACAGAACATGAACCAGGGGTTTTTCTCTCGGAAAAGAAATTCCTTACGCTAGGCTGAAGACAATTAAATTTTTTTTTAACGCAACCAAGTCCTGTAGCTCTGCATCAGAAAGCCAGGTCTTTCTAAACTCAAAGGACGTGCATCAGAAAACTGTTACTGACTCAGAAGGCTCATCATACTTCACATTTTTTAGATCATATTAACATATAGCATAATAAAACAGTTTCTGACAATTTAGATCA
Organism: Curcuma longa; assembly: GCF_044706935.1. Classification (NCBI taxonomy): domain Eukaryota; kingdom Viridiplantae; phylum Streptophyta; class Magnoliopsida; order Zingiberales; family Zingiberaceae; genus Curcuma; species Curcuma longa. Next base: position 12,476,331 of record NC_133880.1, on the reverse strand, counting down.
TTTAGTCTAAGCATCAACATGCAACAACTGAATCTAGAATCTTTAAAAGTTGCCATTGATAATAATAAATGACAATATCACAATTTTAAGTGATAAACACAAGTTCCCTACAAGATATGCATCAAATCGTAAAGGGTAGAAATAGAATTTAAGACCTTGGTGGAAGAAAAAACTTGATGTAGAGGCACCATCACTTCCCACATAGGCAGCAGCTCTGAAGGCTGCACACCTCATACACTTCAAAGACTTGGCTTTAGTGGAGAGGTCTTAAATCTTCACACTAAAGAATAACGTTTAGTGGAGAAATTTTTCATAACATTGAAACAGAAAGTAGCCTTACATCAGCATATATAAACTTAGGAGCATCTATGGCATGGTGCAATGCAACCCAAGAACAGGACCATGGAAAAATTAGGATTTCGAAGATGAATTTGTCCAGCAGATGGTCCAGTTGAACAAGTTAATCAACGAATTCTATAAAACTTGCACTAACCAGCCATCCCCGAAACAAAACAAATATAACGCTCACAATCCAGTAGAACAAGTTCATGAACGGCAAAACAGACAGTAAAGACAATGCTAATCAACTATTTTTATCAACTCACTTATTGCCAATGCCATTAGTTGGAGGCAGCAATGCAACTTCCTGGACATGCGATAAAATTGAGTGATCAGAGTAGTCAAGCAAACTACTGATTGTTCGAGCCTTCACCATTCCTATCTTCTTCCTCTTGTTCCTCGCCATCTCCACCTCACCCTCTTCTTCTTTTATCTTGTCAGCCCCATTACTATCAGTGACAATATTATCACTGGGATCATCATCACACTGCTGAAGCGTTTGCGTCATTTCCTCTAATTCCTCCTCCTTTTGATGGCGTGATAAAGTAGTACCGTTTCTTGCATCAATGTTGCTCCATCTAGGCTTACTGGTTCCCAATTGACCTCTTGAAGAAGTGCTCATGCTCCTGAGGCGCCCTTTCCCGAGATGGTGTTCGCAGAGGGAATAGCCGACGAGGGTCTGCTGGCAGCACCGCCACCCCCTTCCATTCACGCGGCTGCACCGTGAACCCTCCATCAGTATCGCCGGACTCCTCCGAGGTCGCTTCTTGCCGTTCAAATTCGGCCCTTTATCTGTATCCTCATGATCAACAATAGTGCAACTATGGCTTGCAGAAGCAGGGCCAGCGCCTGCTCTCGCCTTCGCCTTGCCCTTGGCCTTTCCCTCGTCCGATACCTTTCCTCCTTCTGTCCCATTACCATGATCTACTGCAACTGAGCTGCCACCCATCATCTTGCCGCTATTGATCTCGTCTTTCCCTCTTTTAAGCTCATCCTCCTCTTCCTCCTGTTCCTCCTCCTCCTTTAGAGGCCGCTGCACACTAGTGTTGCTAGTGCTGCTGTCACTGCGACGGCGGCTAAGCACATCTGAGCATGGATTCGGACACGGAGTAGAACCTCCATTGGAACGAACCGCCCCTAAATCATAATGACGGCGATCCCCAACTGGGTGCAACTTTTCCCTTTCTGCAGCTTTACTGTCTTGGGCACCAAGACTCCCATTTTGCGATGGGTATGATGGATCTGGAGAAAGAGGAAAAGAGGAAGAGGCTCGCCGGCGGATCCGCATGGTAGAACGACAGATTGGGAGCAGAGGCAGAGAGAGAGATATGGTTGGGTGTGAGAGAGAGATAGGGAAGAAAAGGGAACGGTGGTGGTGCAGTTCAGATTTAATTAGCGTGGAGCAGCTACTGGCAAATTAAACCAAGACACCCTCATCAACCAGTTACTTGCCATCGACTGCGAGAGATTTATTTTTATGCTTTTTATGGAAAAACAATACATTGAGTAATTTGGTAAAAACGAGAGCACGGGCGGGCAAAATGGGATGGTATATGGCAGTAGTAGGGAGTTAATTAAGGATGTGTTTAGTTCAAATAATAAATTATGAGATATAAAATATAATATAATATTATTTAGTTTCATTTATTTATTTGAAGAATAAATTATAATTAATTAAATATTTATTATATTACTTTTAATTTAATTTAATTTATAATAAATTAAATTTAATAAATAATATTAATGATAATAATAAATTAATAATATATAAAAAATAAATATAATTTCTTTATAATTTTTAAAATTTAAAATATATTTATATATTTTTAATATATAAAATAAATTAATAAAAAATAAATATAATTTGTTAATTTTTTTTAATTTAAAATAGTTTTTTATAAAATAAAATAATTTAATAAAATATTATTTTAATAAAATAATTTATTAAATTATTAAATATAATTTCATTAATTTTTAAATTTAAAATAAATTTATATATATGATAATAAAACAATTCAATAAAATAATTTATTAAATTAATAAATATAATTCATTAATTTTTATATTTTAATAAAATAATTCATTAAAATAATTTATTAAATTAATAAATAAAATTCTTTAATTTTATTTTAATAAAATAATTTATTAAATTAATAAATATAATTGTTTAATTTTATTTTAATAAAATAATTTATTAAGTTAATCAATATTGTAACGACCGCCCTTCTTACCACAAGGCGATCCGTTACTTATACTTGCTAAAATCTACTATTAATTTAAATTTTCTTTCTTTGTGATGATTGAGTAAACACATGCTCCCAAATGGGTAATATAAAGTCTAACCATTCTAGTAACAATGATTCCAATAAACTTATAGTTATTAACTTTTGTTCCGGCTCCTTACCGACGACAGCTGAATCACTAGACAAGGGGGAGGCCGCGTCACCCGATGTTTCCGCAGTGGAGGAGAAAGGACCTGCAACGGGGGGCACTGAACGCACGGATTAGCGGGGCGCCGGGGATCTCGGCGTGGCCACTCCGACGCTCAAGTCAGATCGAGAGAAAAATGCGAGTGTTTTCCCTGGCTTCAAGATGGGCGAAATGTCATACCTGAGAGGTTTATATAAGGCGAGGGGAGGCGCTGCCTTCGGATCTGTGCTCTTGTTATTGGAGGAGACAGCGAAATTGCTGGGTCACGCGTGTGACAGATTCCCAAGATCGGACGGTTTGTCCGTGTGGCTTATCCTTTATGAAGGAATGTGATCTGGCGGGGCCAGGTAAAGAGACTTGGTGTACACCTCGCCTCTTGTAGATAGAACATTGGGAGGAAGAGGCACATCGATCCGTTGGTATCATCTCTGCGTCAAGAGTGGCTGGTATGGACGGTTGAGATGCGTGGATACAAGGTGCTCTCAACTGCATTGATACGGGATGCTTGGTCCGTCCCGAGCTTATTACCTGTTTCGTTGTTGAAGGGATCAATCCGGGATCCTTCCCTAAGGTAGGCACCTGATGCGGCGACCATGCCATGAGGTCGACTTATGATATCGAGACCAAATCGTGAAGTCAGCGAGAGTGGTAGGATATTGGATATCGAGGTTTGGAGGAGTTCGGCTGGAATAGTGATCTACATTCTGGCCTGTCAGGTAGGTAGGCGGGGGAATGTTGTGCCTACTTAGGCTTGCCAAATGCCAATAGCGAAGATCTACAATCCCTCAGCGAGGTCGGTTTGTAGAGTATGCGTAGAGCGTTAACCCCAGCTGTAGGGGAGCGCATGTGAGATGTTGAGGTATGTGCCGACCTCGAGGCTAGGTGGGCCCAGGGTAGTTCGTGCCCTGGGAATAGGGCTTCTTAGCCGTGGTGCTGGGGAGGTGACTCCCCTATCTAGGATTTGAGTTTACTTTACCTTCCTCTCCTCCTAGGAAGATCAGCTTCTCCTTATTGGATGTCTCGTCCTCTTACGTGTCTTCTGAGGGACCCCTTTTATCCTACGTGTTTGCCGACGTCATTCCATCCGGATCACAAGCCTCCCGACCTAGTTTAGTCGAAGGAGACGTAGTTCGACTGACTGAACCTGAGTTTGATTCACTTCGCCTCTCTGCCTATCGGATCCTGATCCGCCACCATTATTGCGTTCGTTTAATCTCTTTCATTAATCTCGGCCTCCGGCGATCTGGATTGTCCACCGTTCATTTCGGCGATTGCCTTGGTTTATTTATCAACGGTCCTGACTGTTCGACCGTTCGACTTAAACCCCCCGCGCTTCGTCGTCTTCCTCGCTCGCCGCTTCGAACCCTACCTCCCGCGTGTTCTCGTGCTCCAATTTCCTTCCGCTCTTGTTCGCGTTCCTTCTGCCCTCACGCTTCCCGCGTCCTCGACCGTGTTTGCTCATTTTCGTAAGTCTGTCCTCTAGTCTCTTTGTGCTTGCATTTGTTTCTTCTTGTCAACGAACTCTAGGGTTTCGGCTTTTCTTCTACCGCTCTGTTTCTTCCTTCCTCCTTGCCTTCCGGGGTTCCTTTATTACCTTCCTTGGCCCACCTTTACCGTGTTCCTTCGTTCTTATGGCAACCCTAGCTCCTTGGTACGAGACCGAGACTTCTTTGTTGTCCTCTGAGGATGACGCGGTGTTTTTGCGAAACCAGTATTGTATTCCTGCCAACCATAAGATTAGGGTACCTTCTTCTCTTCAGCGACCGCATGAACCTCCTCCTGGTTATGTTACCTTCTTCCAAGGGCAATTGGAGGCAGGTTTGGGGTTTCCCATTCCTCGCCTGCTCCAAGATTTAGCCACTTACTTCCGCTTTTCCCTTTCTCAATTGGCTCCTAACTCTTATCGTCTTCTTTGTGGTGCCATTATCGTTTTCCAGATTTACAGAGTCCCTTTTGATTCCCTAATTCTTCACCAGTTCCTGTGCCCTAAAAAGAGCACTGACCCCGGGGTGGCCTACCTGTCGGCCCGGCCGGGTGTCAAGTTCTTAGACAAGTGTGCTATCTCTCAGAAGGGTTGGAAGAAGAAATTCTTCTATGTCCGCCCTCCTTCTCCTTATACCTGGCCCACTTCTTGGGAACCGGTCTTGCCTTCTCCTCCTCCCTTAGGCCCTTATCAGTTCACCTTACCCTTTGTAAATGCTAAGAGGGTTGTGTCCCCTCTTCTGTTTGA
>NC_133880.1:12398089-12471325 GCF_044706935.1 Curcuma longa | reverse complement strand
ATAACTTGGGAAAAAAATTATCATTGATAAAGACAGATAACCAAAGTTATCAACTATAACCCCAACCAAAAGTCCCTTAGAAATTAAATTATATTTAAATAATTATTTTTTAAAGTTTATTTAAAAAATATAATTAGAAGAAAAATAAATATGAATCAAATATTTATATATAAATTTAGTATATAAAAAATTTATTTATATTCGTTCAATACACATAAAATTAAATAAATTTATTAATTTATTAAATTAAATAAATAAATTTAAATATATAGATTCAAATAGTTAATATTCTCAATAATATATATAAATAATATTTTAATAATATTTTAAATTGTATTAATCAATAAATTCTTTTAACATACTAAATTAATTAATTAATTAATTTTATCAAACTAAATAACCAACTAATAAATTTAAAATATAAAAATTTTAAATATTGAAACAAGTTTAAATCGTGTGTTTGATAACATCTAAACGAATCATATTCAAGTCAAACTCAAATCAACCTCAATCTTATAAAAAAGAAATCATATCAAACTTTAACTATTGTTTTAATAATTTAATTTATTTTGATTCAATTTAACTTGATTTAATTAATTATCAAATAAATATGATTTGACTTAGTTCATGTACAGCTGATTGTTAAAATAAAAAAATCACTTGTCAAATAAATATCGTTAAAAATGTTAGTATGAAAATATTGGGCACCACAATAACATTCCACATTATTAAATTATCATTTTATATAACTCAACGCATTGTGTTAGAAAACAATTTAATTGTAAAAATAGTTTTATAGAATTTTTAAAAATCTAATATTTTTTATTATTTAACTATGATATTAAAATTTAGCTAAAACATTTTTGTGTTTAAAATGCATAGAAAACATATCTTTCTTCTTATCTAATGATAACTCCAACTAATTGACCGGGTTGCCTAGATTAGCATGCCATTTTGGAGAGAGTAATATTGACCATATTTTATAGCATAAATTGGGCTTTTATCTGTATTTTTCAAGAGTATCTAGGATGAAATTTGAATCTTCATTCTATTTTCTTATTATTTTAAGGTGTTTATTGATATTAATTTGTGGTAATTAATTTGGCAGGAAATTAGGATGAAGATAATCATATTTGGGCAAGAGGTCCAAATTGGAAGATTATGAAAATTAACTTGGCTCAAGTTGGGTTCAATTCAGATTCAAAATTTGGTTCAATCAGATTAAATGTTGGGTTAAAATTATTTCATGCCAAATTCAGCCCAGTTGGGTTCATCAAATTCAGCCCAGATTAAGATTAAGTCAGCCCAAACATTTCAGCCCGGCCCAATCAATTAAATCCGGCTCAATTGCAGATTTGGTTCGGTTCGGTTGCCAATTAAACCCGGTTCAATCTCGGCTCAAGCCAAGCTGTGGTTCAGGTCAAGTTCGAGCTGGCTCAACCATTTGGCGCAGTTAAAAGGAAAAGGTTAGGGTTCACGAGCAAAGGGGGCTCCTCGCGATCAAAAATCGCGAGCACTGTTTGTTTCTCATCTTCGTCTTCTCCTCGTCGCCGCCGCGGTCTCGAGCCCCCACCCGGTGCGCCTCGCCGTCATTTTCCCTTCTCTGTTCAGTGCAAAGCAAAGGTCAGCAGCTCCTCCGATTGCAGCTCGCGTCGCTTTTCCTTCCTCTGTCGCCGGCTCCGTTGTGAGGGGTTCTCCAGCGGTGGCAGCCGGCGACAGCCCACTCATCCATCTCCTCAGAAGCGCCGGAGGTTTGTCGGAGCCCTGTCTGCGATTGTAGCAGGGAATGCATCCGGACTCCGTCTGGGGTTCAGCGGAGGTCACCGGTCGTCTTCGCCGCCGCCGTCACCGGAAATGGGGCCAGGTAAGGATCGGTTTCCAGATTCCTGTTCCTAATGCTTTGTCTGTGGTTCAGCAAGGTGTCAGATCAGCGGCTGAAGGATCCGCCTGTGTCTTCTCCGATCGTGCCAAGCTGTGAGGGGTTCTCCAGCAAAGCTCCGCCGTCCCGTGGGTTCTAGCAATCGTAGATGGTTGTGGTTCATTGCTCTGTGCTGGTTTAGAGAGGGAAGAACCCTAATCCTCCACCGTCATCCCCTGTTCTTGTTTCTTTTGGTTCTTTCTTCTTTCTGTTCTTCGTTATTCTGTTTGTGTCTGTTCTGCTAGCTTTGGATCGAAACCCCCCTTTTTCCTTACACTGTAAATACTGTAAATTCTAACCTAATTCTTAATTGCCCTAACTCTAATTGATTCTAACTTTGATTTTGATTTTTAATTGTAACATAGCTTCTGACTCTTTTGTATTTGTTGTTTTGTTAACATGAATTCATTAATCTCCATGTTTCTATGGCTTGTTTTGTTCGGTACTTGAGATTAGATTTTGAATTGTGATTGGTGAATGTTTGTTGGATGGTTGAATGTAGTTGAATGACATGATCTATTGGTTAAGCTGTTGAATGATATGTTTTGATGAAATTTTATTGTGAATCAAGTTGAATATCAATTCAATTGTAATGTTTGTTTAGGGATGACATTGAGTGAAGCATGTTCTGTTGTTATGGGAGAAATGGGACAAGGTGTAACCGATTGTTTTGTTGTAGCAGATGTTTTAGTTTGGATTGAATGCATGTCATTTCTAATTCAATTGTGTTGGTGATACCATGTTAGAGGTGGTTAGGATTGTGTACCAAACTTGAACTTGTTTTGTTAACATGTGCCATGAAATAAATGACTTGAAATTGTGTTGTCAATGAAATTGGAATGCATTCTTCATGTTGTATTGATGTCTTGATGATCTGATGAATTTTGTGAACATGCTCAAGTTGTTTGGAAGGTACCGGTTGTATAGCATAAGGTGGTGTTGTGTTGTTGTATAGTTCTTTAGCTTGTATCAATTGTTGATAGATGTATTATATTGTTTTCATATTTTTAGTTGTATATGATTAATGAAGTGTATGTGATTATATTGGTAATTTGTAGAATTGAGTGTTGTTTGTGGAGTATGTTGTATATTGTTGTAGATGAGATTATTGTTTAACTAATTAGATTATGATCATGTACATTTAATATTGTTTTATTCATTATTAATTCAATTGTCAATAAATGGATTATGTAGATAGGAATGAATAAGTCAATAAATAGGAACACCCAACAACGGTCTAGGATATAACATCCAGTCATTGAGTCCGAGAGAGAGACGACCCGGACCTCTCTGTATTACTTAGGACGACAATAAAGAGGTTTGGTAAATAAATAAATAAATAATTTTGATGGGTGTAAGTGACATATTTAAATAATGGGATAAAAGTATATAAATAAAATTCCCATACAAAAACATCGCCATCAGCATAAACTGAACCATCCGATCCTCGTCCTGTGCCACCAGTTGTGGAAAAAACTCTGAGAGTTTAGCAAACTCTGTATTATATTCAGTAGCAGACCTCTCTCCCTGCTTCAGACTCAAGAACTCCTAGCGGCGTTGATGTGAACCCATAGAGAAAAATCTCAAGAACTCACAACTAATTGAAGAAAGAAAGGAGAGTCTAAATCGATAAGAACAATGAATAGAACCTTGACCCGATACTTAAGAAAGTCGAACCTTGGTATAGAGGAAGAGCGAAGACGCCACAACCTTGGGATGGAGGTTGATAAGTCTTTGAACGCCACAAGGGAATGCCTTGATAAGTTATAGTTCAATGAAGAACCAACAAGTGAGAGCCTCTCTTAGATTTGAGGGGTGTCTTAAAGCAATCGCCTTACGGTTATACTAGTTATTGGATAAATATCAATTCACTATTTGAGTGCACATTCCATATGTGTTTGATTGGATCTTAAACTCAAATACTGAATGTCCGCAATACGATTCATAGCGTAAGAGAATTTGTGATTGGATCACAACTAGTGAGCATCTCTACACATGTAATTATGAATGTATTGGAATTATTCCTAGTCGAGGATTGATGAACACGGACGTCATCGATTCTGTCGAGATTAGCACATTTTGAACTCCTTGGTTAGCCAAGCAGCTGATCTCACTGCTATCGATATTAGATGTTGAGAGTTAAATGTGGATGTTAATTAAAGGTAACCAGTTCATTGGAGTGACTTGCTTTTGAGACTTCATATGGTTCGATATATATATGTCAATGAAGATCTTAGTGCAGCTTAAGTGCGAGTTTCCTTTGACTTGCGGTATTCAAGTCACCTTGGTCATGGAGGCTTATACTTTGACATCTTAAGTTAAGTATCTCCGAGGAGGTGTGGACCCAAGATGATTGGGTATAAGTCGAAGTGTCCGAATGTGTTTGAATAACTCACAGAGGATTCATCGCTTCTTGGAAAAGGAGACGTATACCTTGCGGCCGCTTGTCAGGATTGTTACTAAAAGTCTTTGGCCAAAGCATTACATGTTAAGAGTACGAGACTCTTGGACACATGTACAAGTAACTTGAATCCACAGGACAAGAAAGCAGCTTGGGCTAGGTGTGACATAGTCAGCCTAGTGGGGACTGACACATAGACCATGTCCTAAACCAAGCAGGTATAAGACTGTGAAAGGAACGATGCACGATTCAGTGTAGCTGTTGAAGGGTTTAGAATATGTTCTAGAATCAATCGTTGATTTTTAGTCAATTGGGGATCATGATATACTACTACGTGTAACTCATGATCGTTCCGTAATTAATGGTTAATTACGGACGGCCAACATAGCCGGAAACCTATTGGGTCACATGCACAACAAGTTCTCTGAAGGACTTAAAACGAGTTTGAGAATTGGATTCTCAGAATGAGAGAAATAAAATCTGGTTGGATCAGACAATGGACAAAATGATGGAACTCGTCTTACGAAGATTAAATGAATGAAATTGATTTCGTTCAAATCAGAGCTCGTTTGGTTAGTAAACCAAATGATTCGATTTTGAATCGAATTGAACCAACTTGGTTTGGTTCGCGATGGAAAAGATTTTGGCAGAACGGATGTGATGAGGAGATTCGTCTTGTGAAGACGAAATAAACAAAACTAGTTTGGGTCGAATCGGAGTTCATTTGGTTAGCGAACTAAATGAACCAAAATAAATTCGGGTTGCTACAGTAACCCTAAAAGCCTGGTTCGGTTCAGCCTGATTTTCTCCGGTTCAATTGGGTTTGGTTTTCTTGATTTCGGCTGTGAGAAATCAAAGAGAAAAAACCTAGGTTTTTAATTAAAAAGCGAAGGCTTTAATTAAAACAGGGCCACTCCTTAATCGCTAGGGATTCGTGTGCTTCTCCTTCGGCGCGACAAAATAGAGCACCAATGCCGCCGCGTGATGCTGTTGCTCCTTCACCGCCCTCTTCATCTTTCTTCCTCGGGTGAGCGGCGACCGGCCTTGCTTTCTCTTGTGCGTCGCCGGCAGAAGATGGAGAGGACCAAGCCGCTTTCCTTTCCCTTGTGCGTCGCCGACAGAGGATGGAGGACCACGTCGGCCTTCCCCTTCCCGTGTGCGCCGATCAGAGCCGACCGTCGGAGAAAGGGGAAAGGTTCCCCGTCGCCCCTGTTCCCTTTTCTTCTTGCTGCCGGAAAAGGAAAGGTTGCTGCCGGAAGAAGATTCCTTGCAGCCGGAGCTCTCCGGTTCACCGAAGAACGTTGCTACCGGAGATCAGCCGCTGGGAGAAACTTGCAGCCGGAGCTCTTTGCCCCAAAGGAGAACCTTGTTGCCGGAGACCAGTCGCTGGGAGAAGCTTGGTTGCTGGAGGACAGAGCTTGGTTGCCGGAGGACAAAGCTTGCTGCCGGAGAGTGGGTTTTGCTGCCGGAAGGAGGAGGAAGAAGGCTGTATGATTGTATTCGAATTTTACTGTATCGCTGATGTTCAATAGTTGGGAATTGTTTCTAATTATTGAATAGATTTTTGATCAATAAAATCCCGATCATTAGATGATTGTTTGTCAACTTCAGAAGTTTACGAAGCTTCCGGAGAATTTTCCATCAACATTGGAAAGGGTTTCGGTTACTTGTCTGTTATCGGCGGTCAACAGTTGACTACCAAAACTGCATCGGAAATTCGATTCTCGATGATAGTTTAAAAGCCCCAGAACGATCGCGACACATGTTGTTGCATGGTTTCCGGAATAGGGCTTCTCTCGATTCGATCGTCATCAATCATCGGCTAGTACCAAAGACGATGATGCGACTCGTGGCTTCCGAAGCCGTCCAGACGGGAGCTTGGCGTGGATCACTAGTAGAGGCGGGACTCGGACGAGGATCGCTCGATTGATTCAACACGGCTCAACATCGTCATCGCAAGGTACACATTTAGAATAATTTTTTTCTGCAAATTTTAATTGTGCAAGTAGAATAAATTTAATTAAAAAAATTAATTTCCTACCATGCCTTGTATGCTGTTATTTTCTATATTGTCATGCGTGTGTAGTGTAATAATTCCTGTTAATTATTTATTTTATTTCCGCTGCACACGTTTACGAAACGTGTAGACACGCGCATTGCACCGGGACGACCCAACAGCCTCACCATGCTTTAGATTGAAACTATGCCAAAAGTTATATGTGTGATCGTCATCCACTTTATTTATAGCTATAGGGTGACCTAAAAATCCTAAAAGCTCAAAAGGAAACCCATTTAGTAAAGGCCTATGTAGACTACTTAACCATTTTAAGCTTATGGCATCATTGCAACCCAAATAAAGTTAGAAATTGAACCTAAATTGAGCCTACATATCTCTACTACATAAACATGAGACTAAGTGACTACTTAAGCTCATTCAAGGCTTGAATTAAGTTGACTAAGTCACATGACTTACTCTTGGTCAAACCTTCTTCAATTGTAATTTTGCCTTCACATCTTCAATTAGCACATTAAGTGCTTCCTTCATCTTCTTAGCCTTAGCTCTTGTAATTGGGCCTCCATTGATGCATAATGGATCATCAACAACATCTAGAGTGGGTTGAGTATGATCCATATTAGCTTGTTGGGCAACTTGTTAACTTGGTTTGACTCCATCATTCCTCCTCTCCTCAAAAGGATTCGTCCTCGAATCTTGATCACCTACATCAAAGGGAGAAACATCAGAAACATTAAAAGTAGAACTCACATTATACTCACCTAGTAAGTCAAGCTTGTAAGCATTATCATTGATTCAAGCAATGACTTGAAATGGTCCATCGCCTCATGGATGCAACTTAGAAAGGCGTTTAGCAGGAAATCTTTCCTTTCTCATATGAACCCAAACCCAATCTCCTGCTTCAAAGATAACTTTCTTTCGTCCCTTGTTAGCTTGTGTAACATATTGTTTGGTCCTCTTTTCAATTTGCAACCTCACTTTCTCATGCATTTGCTTCACAAACTCAGCTTTTCTTGTACCATCTAAACTAGCATGCTCAGAAATAGGCAAAGGTGTCAAATCCAATGGAGTTAAAGGATTGAACCCATATACCACTTCAAAAGGTGACAAATTAGTAGTAGAATGCACATATCTATTATAAGCAAATTCAACATGTGGTAAATAATCTTCCCAACCTTTTAAATTCTTTTGAATGATAGCTCGTAATACAGTAGATAAAGTTCGATTTACTACCTCAGTTTATCCATCTGTTTGTGGATGCCATGTTGTAGAAAACAAAAGTTTTGTTCCCAACTTTCCCCATAATGTTTTCCAAAAGTAGCTTGAGAACTTTGTATCACGATCCCAATAAAAACCAACATTCTTTTTAACAACTTCAGTCAAGGGTGCAGCTAAAGTACTAAAATTTTTAACAAACCTCCTATAAAAACTAGCCAACCCATGAAAGCTACGTACCTCATTTATTATTTTTGGTGTTGACCATTCACGAATAGCCTTAACCTTCTTCTCATCCACTGTAATTCCCTTAGCACTAACAATATAACCAAGAAACTCAATTTGACTAGTGCAAAAAGAATATTTTTAAAGGTTAGTATACAACTTTTCATTTTACAAAACGTGTAGAACTTTTTGTAAATGATTTAGATGCTCATCTAAATTTTTGCTATGAATCAAGATGTCATCAAAATATACTACAACAAAGTCTCCAATAAAAGCACGCAAAGTATAAACCATACCTAGTTTTAAAAGCAGTTTTCCATTTATCTCCCTCTCGCATTCGAATTTGATGATAACCAGATTTCAAATCAATTTTAGAGAAAATGCAAGAACCATGTAATTCATCTAGCATATCATCTAATATAGGAATAGGATGATGATACTTTACCGTAATCTTATTGATAGCCTTGCAATCAACGCACATTCTCCAAGTTCCATCCTTCTTAGGCACAAGCAAAACAAGAACAGCACAAGGGCTCAAACTTTCTCGGACGTACCCTTTCCTCATCAACTCTTCAATTTGCTTTTGAAGCTCCTTTATCTCCGCTGGATTACTCCTATAGGCCGGTCTATTAGGAATTGTTGCTCCCAGGATGAAATCAATTTGGTGCTCTATTCCCCTAAGTGGTGGCAATCCATCAGGAAATACATCATCAAACTCCTACAAAAGAGATTTAACAACACTAGGCAAAGAAGACTTAAGATTTTGTGTTGAAATAAGCCTTCTTGTACAAAAGTAAAATCATCGGCTGTTGAGAATAAAAAACTCTCTTAACCTCTCTTTCTTTTGCATAAAAGCTCACTTTTTTACTCTCTTGCTCTTGAAGTTTTTTTTCTTTTTCATTCTTTTTTTCACTCCTCTCATCCACACTTTTTATTTTCTCACACTCCTCTTCCTTCTTTACCTTCAATTATATCTGAAAATGACTTGTAAACTTTATTGTGACCATCCCTCATTGGTTGTCCACGGATCCCCCCCATCTATCTGAATGATTGGTCTCAATTCGGGAGGAAGAACTGGTAATAAGCACAAAACCATCCATTCTGGTTCTACATTTGTTCGAATAAAATGTTTAGCTAATTTCATGCGTCTAACCAAAAAATCTTTTCTTCTTCTAATTTTTCTATCTTCCCATTCATTTCCAGTGGAACCCTCCTCCCCTAACTCCTTCCATTCTACCAATGAATTACTTGTAATAATTCTCAAATCTGAATCGGCTAATTGTTCTCTGATAGCACCTGCTCCTGTAGAGATTTCTCGATTTCGAAATGTCTCGAAGACTTGGGTAGTAAAAAAAAGTGGTATGCTGTATTTCCGGGATTGGATTTCATATTCGAATAAACCTCGTAATCGTAAGAAAGTAGGTTTTTTAGCTATGGGCCTAGCAAAAGAAAAATCGAGATAGGTTCCTGTAGGGTTGGATTCCCCCCTTTAAAATCGGACGTGAAGGTTTCCTTTCATCCGGCTCAAGTAGTTACCTCAAAAAAGGAAATTGTTTCTTATTTTAATAGTTTGTTTGAAAAACCCTACAAACAAGGAACTACTCCTTACTCAAGTTCCCACTAAGGACCAACGATTCATTCTTCTTTTTGTTACTTTCATTTTAAGAATTACTTATGATAAAATTGGATAAAATGAAAATATGAGATTTTTGAGTAGTCTACTTCTCGTTAAATGATGAATCTCCTTAAAAGAATACTTTGGGACTCGTAAAGGATTTACTTGTCTATATATTGTTCTATTCGATCTTTTAGGCCCCTATTTACCTCGATGGTTATGTTAGCCTTAAAGCATATATGCGATAAATAGACTTCTGTAACCATGCTATATTTGCTTGCTTAAATGCAATCTCGCTATGCTATAAATAAATTAAATAACTGATTCCACAAAAAAGTCTTTTTTTTTCACGAGGTATAGGTAGAATTATAAATTCTTATTTATACGAAATCGACCATGGATTAATTCCCCTTTCATTTGGAAGTATTGTATACACCTATAATTCTGAGTTTCATGTTACTTCTACTTCTCAAAAAATACATGTCAGAGCCGGGGGCATCCCAATCGGATTGAGCGGGATGACAGTTTCTCAGTCCGAATCTGTAAAACGCAAATTTTGATCAAATCACACATCACAGTATACCAAGCCTTCTAATTCCTTAAGGGGTTTATCTAAAAGATTCGCAATATAACTAGGAAGACGTTTTAAATACCACACATGAGTCACTGGACATGCAAGTTTTATGTATCCCATTTGATATCTTCGTATCCGAGAATCAACAAATTCCACCCCACATTGTTCACAAAATTTCGGGTCTTCTTTTTCAGCTCCAATCACTCGATAATTTCCACAAGCACAAATTCCACTTTTTATGGGTCCAGAGATTCTTTCACAAAACAATCCATCTTTTTCCGGTTTATTGGTCTTATAATGAAACGTATAGGGCTTTGTCACCTTTCCAACTATCTCTCCATTAGGTAAGATTTTATTGGCCCAAGCCTTTATTTGTTGAGGAGAAACTAGGCCAATTCGAAGTTGTTGATGTTTATACCGGTCAATCATAGAATAGAAATTCTGATTCATTCAGATCAAGCTTCCTTCCTATTAATCTGGAAGTTCTTCTCAGATACAAGGAAATGATTCAGTTCTATAGCTAAAGATCGTAGTTCTCGAACGAGCAATCGAAAAGATTCTGGAGCATCTTCTGGGTTAGATACTCTTCCTCCAATGATCGTAGCACCAAGTACTTCTTGACGAGCTCTAATATGATCAGATTTATAAGTAAGCATCTCTTGTAAAATATGAGCAACACCAAATCCCTCTAAAGCCCAAACTTCCATTTCTCCTACTCGTTGTCCCCCTTGCTTTGCCCTTCCTCTAAGGGGTTGTTGTGTAACAAGTGCGTAATGTCCACTAGAACGTCCATGGATTTTATCATCAACTTGATGAATTAATTTTAAAATATAGGACTTTCCTATTAATACAGGTTGTTCAAAAGGATTTCCTGTTCTTCCATCAAATATTCTGCTTTTTCCCGGATATTCCGGTTCAAATACCCATGGATTTTTTGTTTGCTTACTGGCTTCATATAATTCAGAAAACACTAGCTTTCTCGAAGCCTCTTGCTCATATCTCTCATCAAAAGATGCTATTCTATAATGTCTTTTTAACAGATCTCCCGCTAACCCGAGCGAACATTCAAATATCTGTCCCACATTCATTCGTGATGGTACTCCTAATGGGTTGAAGACCATATCAACAGGTGTTCCATCTTGCAAATAAGGCATATCTTGTCTAGGCAAAATTTTGGAAATGATACCTTTATTCCCATGTCTTCCAGCTACTTTATCACCTACTTTGATTTCACGTTTCTGTGAAATATATACACGAATCATTTCTAAATTATAACTGGAACCCCCCCTTTTCCGGATCCATCTCACGTCAATAACGCGCCCTCTTCCGCCTATAGGTAGTTTTAGAGAAGTTTCTTTTGCAGTGGATACCTGAATTCCAAGAATGGCTCTTAATAATCTATCCTCTGGAGCATACGAGGATTCGTTTGCCGTCTGAGGCCTTAATTTTCCTATTAAAATATCACCTGTTTCTACCCAAGATCCCAGCATCACAACTCCATTTCTGTCTAAATTGCGGAGTAAATGAGCCTCTAGATGTGGTATTTCCCTAGTGATTCTTTCAGGTCATGGCATATAAGCTACTAATACGTTTTTTCCTAAAGTGAGTTCCCCACCAACTGTAGCCGCACCGTCCGCTAAAATTTGTCCCTTTTTAATGCATTTACCTCGCGAAACCTGAGGTTTTTGATGCATACAAGTATTTTTGTTGGAACGTTGACAGATAACTAATGGAATACTTATAGTAGTGTCTCCGTTACTTGTAGTAGTGTCTCCATTACTTGCAAAAATAATCTTGTGAGGATCAGTATAAATGATCTTTCCCTCATGTTCGGCTATAGCGGAAACCCCCGAATCTAGAGCCGTTTGACGTTCCAGTCCAGTTCCAACAATGCACCTCTCGGACTGAGAAAGCGGAACTGCTTGGCGCTGCATATTAGAACTCATTAAAGCCCGATTCGCATCATTATGCTCGATAAAAGGAATGAGAGAAGCTCCAATAGAAAAATATTGGAAGGGAAAAATACTTCTAAGATGAATCTGTTCCCATGCAATAGTCAGGAACTCTTGACGGTATCGAGCTGGAACAACCTGTTCTTCCTGAATACTCTGATTCAAGGCCAAAGAATTTCCAGCTGCTACCCTATAATATTCATCTCTATTTGGTGATAAATAAACTATCTGTGCCTCCTTTTTTGATCTTTCAGATATTTCATAAAACGGACTCTTTATGGATCCCCGATGGCCAACGTCATCTTGGTTTTAAGCCTTAGTTTATAATTCACAAGGGACTGATAATCATGGTCTTCTGTGTCTCACAGACACCAAGTTATCTACAATGTGAATTAAGAGGACTTTATTGCAAAATATATCCTATTGCAATCATTTGACCAAAACATGATTTCTTATTTCATAAATGTTTATACAAAAGACAAGTCTTTTCAGTATACATCCTAACAGATACTAGGTATGTCTGTTAAGGTCCACCCAATAGCTTTCTGATATCGCCTCAGAATATCCAACAATCTCTCCTCCTGATCAAGGTGAAGGTTCTAGGCTATGATGGCAGGCAACTGCTCACCCTCACACAAGCATGCATACTTCAAATGACTAGGAAGAACCTTCAACTCCAGCTTTGGTGGTTGCAACACAGAGGGAAGCAATTTTTCAAAACATGTTTCCACCACACATACCCCTCTATACTCATCTACTATCGTGTCAGAAACATGGCCAGTCAAGGAATTACCACTCTCATCATCTGCATCAGAATCATCATCATCATCAGATACATTAGAAAGGATAGTAAAATCTAACAACCAACTATGCAAATCCTCACAATCTAACTCATCTGACACCTCATGCTGAGTAGTGAGTGTCCATGGGGTATCTCATAATCCAAAATACTGAACTAGACTATTGTGTCTCCAAACTCCATCAAAAGGGTACCATCATGCATGTTAATCTTGGTTCTAGCTATCTTCAAAAATGGTCTCCCAAGAATGAGTGGAACCTAACTCACTAATGTCCAAAACATAAAAATCCACTAGAAAAATCATATCCTTAACTTTTACTAGAACATCCTCAATCACCCCTATCGGGTGGGCAAAATTGCAATTGGTCAACTGAATAGCAATCCATAGGTTATAAAGGTCATATACCGAGTGCCTAGAAGACTGACTTCGACATGACATTAATTGACGCTCCAAGATCAAGCATAGCATCCTCAAAATTGTTGTCTCCAATCACACATGACACTGAAAATACTCCAAGGTCCTTGCACTTCAGAGGCATTGATTGGAATAATGTAGATACATTCTTTCCCATGTTGACCAACACATTACTTTTCAACTTCCTTTTATGAACACACAAATCTTTCAAAAACTTGGTATATTTGGGAATGTGCTTGATCAACTTCAGCAAAGAAATATTTGCTTCCACTTTACTACATACCTCCGCTAGCTCCTAGAATTCCCTAGCCTTTTTCTGCAGACACACTCTTCCTTGGCTGCCCTGACCTCTAAGGAAATGGCAATGATATATGTGTGTCAAAAATAGGATGGGGATGTGCCTCTAAATCAAAACAAGTGGAATCTAGGACTAGAGTTATAGGCATAGGATCAGAAATAGACTTGTCGCTCCTGAGTGTGATGGCACTCACATTCTCCTTGGATTTGGAATAGTTTGTGAAGGAAGTTGGCTTGACTCTTCTTGTTTGTATCTGTCTAATAGTTGATGCCATCTAACTTATCTATCTCTCCATATTTTGTAAAGTTGCATCAGTCTTCTATTGTTGTTGTTGTTGCTATTGCTGATGTTGCTACAATGTCATTTGTTGTTGCTGTAGTGTCATTTGCTGAATGATTTCCTTCAACTCCTAAAATGACAACTTTAGTTGATTACAAGTAGGGACCTATCTAGGTTGTTGAAACTACTAAGGCTGCTATGATCTATTCAACATAGGATTGTTGTAGAACCCAGGAGGCCTCTAATAAGCCTATGGAGGTTGATATGTCTGCTTTGTGCATTCCAGTATCTCAAGTTTGGATGATATCTCCACTCAGGATTGTAAGTACAAGGCATGGGATCATACCTACTCTGTTGCTAGTACTGAGGTCGATTAGGAAATATATTGGCTGTTGCCACAACGTGCTTAACAAAAATATGACTCTCATCTTGTTGAATAGTGGAACATGTATCTGTTGGATGAAATGTGCTCACATATCCCATAAGCTCTCATTGCTTGCACTGACTACGTGGTAGGGAGTTGAGGTTGATTTGAAGTCATCTATCTAACTGTCAACTTAATATGGGATGTTATCTCCTCCAACCTGCTCTCCACTCGATACTGCTTAGGATACTACACATGAGCCTCATGAACACCTGGTGCCACCATAGGTCTGGTCCCAAACTACTAAGAATTTGCCACCATAATCTCTATCAACTCTCTAGCTTCAGTTGGAGTCTTATTGACTAGAGTCCCTCCACTAGTCGTGTCAATCATACTTCTGCCCGTAGCATTCAATCCCTCATAGAAGTATTATATCAATAACTGATCGTCGATCTGGTACTGAGGGCAACTAGCATATAACCTCTTGAACCACTCCTAGTACTCATGCAAATTCTCTCCAGTCACCTATTGCACACCATTGATGCTCTTTCGAATCACTACTATGTTGGAAGCAGGGGCAAACTTATCCAAGAAAACTCTCCTCATCTAGTTCCAATAGGTAATGGTACTAGGAGCTAGATAGTACAACCAATCTTTTGCCACGTCTGCTAAAGTGAAGGGAAATACCCTGAGTTTAATGTCCTCCTTATAGGACCGATGTGTATGCAAGAGAGGGAGTGAATCTCGCTCATTGTTCGTTCGTTCTGTCAAATGCACTTACAGCAGAATTAAACACAACACAATGGATCCCACAGTGTATTGTGAAACCTAGAACAATATGAGATACATAAGGTAAAAGTTTGGGTTTTTGATGCTTATGTTAGTGCATCAAAACAAATCTAAAATAAATTTGATGATAAATGTAATGTACTAAGAAATAAAGCTCATGTAGTAGCTAGAGGTTTCAGTCAAGTAGAAGATCTAGACTATGATGAAATCTTTACACCGACAACTAGACTTAAATCCATTATAATGTTGCTAGTTTACACAACACATAAAGGATTCAAGCTATATCAAATGGATATTAAATCCGCATTATTAAATGGTTTCATCAAGGAAGAAGTATATGTAAGTCAACGACCTAGATTTGAATACTTAGAATATCCTAATCATATATTTAGATTAAAACAAGCCCCTAGGACTTGGTATGAAAAGTTATCAACTTACCTAATATCATGTATTATGGATATGTGGGCTCAATTTCTAGTTTTATTTGGGTTATAATGATGCTATAAGTTTAAAATGACTAAGTAGTCTATATAGGCATTTACTAAATAAGCTTTGTTTTGGCCTTTTAGGATTTTTAGGTCACCCAATAATTATAAATAAAGGGGGTGACGGTCATACATGTATCTTTTGACATATTTTCAATCTAAAGTTTGGTGAGACTCTCATTTGTTGGTTCTTCATTGAACTAGAATTTATCAAGGTATCCCCTTGTGGCATTCAAGGACTTATCAACCTCCATCCCTAGGTTGTGGCGTCTTCCCTCTTCCTCTATACTAAAGTTTGATTTTCCTAAGTATTGGGTTGAGGTTCTATTTATCCTTCTTATCGATTTAAAATTTTCTTCTTTCTTTCTTCAATTCATAGTGGGGTTTTGAGATTTTTCTCTCATGGGTTCACATCATACATAATCCCTAACAAGGTGGTGTTTTATTTTTGTATTTAGTTCTAAAGTGATGTATTAGATTTTTTGTTAAATTGATTGAACTTATGTTATCAATTAATAATTTAGTGGTATGGTAATTTAATTTAAAATCTTTTAGTGTGTGCATCATTTAGAGTAATTGAACTACACATTCTTCTATTGCTATATACTCTATCTCAATAGTAGATAAGGCAACACAATGTTGCTTTCTACTACACCAGCTAATTAGATATTGACTCAAAAATTGGTATCCTCTACTTGTACTTTTTCTATCTAATTTACAACCAGCATAGTCTGAGTTAAAATACCCCACTAAGTCAAAATTATTATTTCTTAGGTATCACATTGTTATATTTAATGTTCCTTTGATATGCCTAAGTATTCTTTTTACATGGATTAGGTGTGATTCTTTTGCATTTGATTAGTATCTAGCACACATACCAACTATATATCACGTTAATACATGGATATATATTAGAGAATATTTACTGAATTAATCTGTCATGAGAAAGTTTCATGGATCGTTATATGAGTGTCATAAACTTTCTCATGTGACTATTGGTATAAATAGTCCTTAGACCTGAAGTCACTACAGTTCCCTACATAAGAAGTTATGTACTTTGGTATCGTCAAACGTCATCCATAATAGGGTGGACTATAAAGGCGATCACTGGGTGTGCAACGAATTATGCGAAGGGATGTGAGTGATGTAGATGAGATATATCCCTCCCATATGACGGGAATGATATCTGTGGGCCCCTTGATCGAGTAGGACTACTAAATGCATGGCCATGCTCAAATAAGTAATATGAGATATTAAACTATTTGCTTGAGTGAGTCTATTTGGGGATCAAGAAATACAAAGATTGATATCGAGGATGATACTTAATTTACTAGAAGAAATTTAGAGAACCGTAGAAAATAATTAGGAATCGGCGATCCTGAAAGGATCGATTGATTTTGTCTTCTTCATAGACTTTGTCAATTGATCCAAGGTGGGATCAAAGTTTTTTGTTCTGTGGGGTTCTATGCTCTTCGGAGCGGATAGAATTCGGATCGCAGAACGGAGATCCAGATCGCCAACAGTGTCACCTCCAGTGTCCGATGCCCACACGGGGCCGTGCCTCCCAGGCACGGCCGTGTGAGCGGGGCGTGCTGACTTCGTGACCTGCATATAAATAGGTCCTCTTAGTGACCTAAGAAAGGGGGAGACCTTGGAGAGCCACTGGAGCTGTTCTAGAGCCACCGACGCCTGTTTTGGAGCGAGAATCGACGATCCATCCACCGATCCGACTGCTCCAGTCCATCCTCATCCCATCTACGTCGAGTTTTCAGTCCGAGGAAGAAGATAAGTCTCATTTCCTACATTTCCTTGTTGTATCTTGTGATTGAGATGTATTCTTTCCTTCCTATGGCTTGTAAACTCCACGCTATGGAGTAGATTCCCTAGATTCTAGGATGTAGGATGAATCAGATGTAATGGATGATTGTATTTGGATTTGATTAATCTACCATTTTCTATGATATAACTGTCTATTGCTTTGTGGATTTATACTTGTGCTTGATGATAAATCATGTGTGTGTGAATCCATGAGGGTAGGGATTAACTATGAATTGGGGAATCATTAGGCCGTACACCGGGGCGCCTGAGTGACACAGGAATGCCTTGAACCGGGCGAGTTCCGAGGGATTTCCTAATGCGTAGTTAATTCTTATGAGGGATAGTTAGCGGTCATTCGTTGTTGGGGAAAGATCCGTAAAAAGATATCCTGTGACAGGGGATAGGGTTCTTTTAGTACTCCGGGGCGCCTGAGTGACACGGGAATGCCTTGAACCGGGCTTCTAGAACCATTTCAAACCGACAACGAGTGACGTAAGGACACCAATGCATTAATTCGAGGATACCTGACGAGGTTGAATTGGATAAATTGGTTAACATCCCTACAATTGAACAATTATTGAGGAAAGGTAGAGGATCCAAGTCAATCAATCCATACTCTGAGGAGTCCAAAATCCTAGGATCGTTTCACCACCTAGTGTCACAGTCGATCCCTTTCTCCGAATTCTAGGATAAAGTACTTTAGAACACTCCCATCTCCCCCACACAACTCATGCTCAATATTCTCTCCACCTTATTATGCTAGATCTAGTAAGTAATTCCACGGTCCCTGTGGATTCGATCTTTTTATTACTTGACGACATTTCATATACTTGCGGAACGCTATCAACTATACAAACAAGTATCCACCCTACAAGTTCATACAACAACTACATCATAAACAATAACAATAGATCACCATACAACATGAATCAAAATCCTACTAACCTACCACCGATTACACCTTTACAATATTTACAATCTTAAAACACTACAAGTCATGCATCATACAAATCTAATGTTATCTACAATTACAGCACTACTATATACAACAACATTATGTATCATACAAAATCCAATACTGAAATACAATTGCAAGACAAACAACATACAATCCTACAACACAACACAATGACATATTATACATCTCAACATCCATAAATCAATTTTATTCACAACCCATCATGCTAGCTGTTCAACCAATAATACAAGCATACCATTAATTCATGCAACTATCCAAAATTCAATTCCAACCTTTATAAGAACCAATCATCAGTATTCTATCCTCAAACCCAATTTAAGGGTTCTGATTCTTAGTCCACATAGCAAGAATCAACAGGAAAGGCAAACACATAATTCAGGGGGGGTTTTGATTTAAGTAGCTAACAACTAGGAATGACCAAAGGAATCAGCACAAGGTCTAACTAGGGAAAATCAGAACAGAACAATAGAACAATGAAGAGTTTAGGGTTTCTTCCCTCTTCCAATTAGCATAGAACAATCAGCAGCTCCGATTGGATCACGCCGGACAATGGACCTCACTGGAATAGTCGGTCACAGCTTGGCACGATCGGAGACGACGCAGGCAATGGAGCTTCAATTCTTCCCTAACACCCTGCTACAATCGCCGCCAGGACATCAGAAATAGAACTAAAAACAGCCTTACCTTGCCATTTTTCGAGGACGGTGGAAGTCGAAGACGCACGGAATCCCCTACTACAATCGCCGCCAAGAGACCAGCCACTCTCTGCTACAATCGCCGCCAAAGACCAGCTGCCGCACGTTGCTTCTATGGAGACGGAGGATCGGGCTGTCGCCGACCGCCGACCGCCGACGCTGGAGAACCCTCACAACGGCGGAGCCAAACAACAGAGGAAGAAGACCACTCACCGGAGCTCATAGTGAATCGCTTCTGCAGTGGTGTTGACGTTCTTCAATCGGATGCTACTGTCGCATTTTGCGCTGATTGGAAGGAGGAAGGGAGGCTCGGCATGAACAGAGAAGAAGAATAGGGGGAGAACAGAGGAAAAAATCACGGTTGAGAAGAGAACATTGCCGCTAGGTCGCGAGCCCCCGTCAGCTGAACCGGCGTTTCACCCTTTTAAACATTTATGAACCGGCTGCTTGATTGAATCGGACCAAATCTGGTTTTGCAATTGAACTTAGCCAAAATCATTGAATTGAACCGGATTTGTTGGGCTTGGGTTTTGGCCTGAGTCTAACTTGGGCTTGCTGAATCAAATCCATTTGATTGAACCAGAAATTGATTTTAAAACTCGATTGAGTCAATTTAAATTTCAATTCGATCCGACTCGAACCAGGTTTTATTTTCTTCGTAATTAAATTTCCTGCAAAAATAAAGTACAACCAATTAATCTCCATAAATACCATAAATTAATAAAAAATATAATAAACTCCAAAAATTCATCCACGGTAAATAATTAGCCCAACAAATCATATTATTGCATGAAATATAATAAAAAATTACCCAATCTAATCCTAATTTATCTGGTAAAAATACCAGTTATCAAATCCCCATACTTATTCTTTCACGTCTCATGAAAGTACTAATATACATTATTCTCCACCCTAACAATATCAATCAAATCAGAAAATTACAACAACCAGTTAAATAAAAGTGTCAAATCTTAGAAATCCAAGCAATTCAGAATTCAATTCATACATGGATCAACAAAATAGCAATTTCAATCTACCTTAAATAAATTGAGAATGATGACTTAAAAAACCTCACAGGATAAATATTGTGTGTGGTCGCTCATCCTCATAATCATGTAAAAAGTGGATCTCTCTTAAGCTACCTATGGTCCATGCACTATCATATGCTTGCTCTTCTTCTAATCTCCACCACTATCATATGCATAAAGTTGCAAAATCCATAAAGATTTATTGCAAAAGAATAATGAATAAAGTTATAAAAGAATAATGAATAAATGGAAGAAAATAATGTATATAAGGGGAAAGAATGAAGATAATAGATAAAGACTACAAGTGGGAGAAATGGAAAATAATGAATTACTTCATAAATAAGTCAATAAATATCATGCCAGTAGATATCAAAGCTAAGCTAGTGTGGGGTGATCAAATAGTAAGAAAACAACTTCTATTCCTCTCCTACACTCAAATCATCTCCAATGAACTCTAGTAAGAGAAATAAAAGCTGCTAAAAACTCATTATCCTGATCCCTATAAAATATCACCAACTCAAACCTTTATTTATTATTATTATTTTTTAATTTTATTTTCAAAAAGAACCAATTCTTTTTTTTCTTTTCTTTTTTTTTCATTTCATTTTTTTTCTTTCTTTTTTTTTACAGATCACTTTTTTTCAATTTTCTCCTTTTTTCCACTTTTTTTTCACAATAGATTTCTTTGTTTTTTTTTCATTTTGTTTTTTTTCTTAACAGATTTTTTTTACCTATACTATAACAAAATAAAAAATAAAAAAATGAAATACAATAAAATAAAATAAAAAATAAAAATCTATCTATAACTAAAATGATCGTTTATGAATGGTGAACTCCTAATCATACCCCTACACTTAAATTTTTATCTGTCCCTAGCAAAATCTCATCTCAGCAATCAAGGTTCCCAAATCCAAAGAAAAGAAATGAAAGAGATGGTAAGGAAAAAGAAATGACACACAAGAGATGGATTATTTGATAACCTAAACTAATAGAAAAGAATGAATGAATAAAGAATAAAGGAATGGTCTTCATGAAATTATGCAACCTCATGGTAATATGGCCTCGATAGAATCAGACCAAGTTCTAAAGTGACATTTACCGTAAGTGCCACACAACAAATAAAAATCAAGCTCAGTCCTCACTAGGTAAAAATAAGTCATTATTCTCAACTATTCAAGGCAAAATTCATCACTAAGTTGTATCCTCACGCAATTCAAGAACTCTTTCATGTCTATAAACCTCTAAAACTTGACAAACCTAGATAACTAAATTATCACAATTCCTAAAATGATCAAGTCATGCAAGGGAAAAATTTATTATGAAAGAATAATCAATGAATAAATGTACACATCCTAAACTAAATTATTTATACACATCCTAAGCTAAGAAAGAATAAATAATAGTTATATACATTCTAAACTAACCAGATCATGTGATATGTACAAAGAAAGGAAACAAACATCTTATTTACAGAACAAATAAACTATATACATCCTATTTATACACATCCTTTTTACAGAAAAGAAACAACAGAAACTGAACAAGTATATACATAAAAAGAAAGAAAAATAAGAAAAGATAGATTACTTCCCTTTCACGTGGATGATGGATTGTCGCAAGAGGAGTCCCTTGATTCTTGATCGCCCTGAGTTCTCAACTCTGCAGACTGATCCAAACAACATCGAAGAAAGTGATCCTAGGGACTCAGTGCAATTCCCTACACTTTTGTGCACCTCTCCAATATAGAAAAGCCACGACCATGCTTTAGTGGCACTAAAGTCAACACCTTCAAAAGTAGTTAGAACAAAAGAATTAAATAATAAAGAATAAATAAATAAATAAATAAATAAATGCATAAATAAATAAATGAAACCAATCAATGAATAAATAAATAAAATGAATAAACAAATAAGAACAACTATATACAGCTTAAAATAAACAAACATCATGTGAGTCCCCGACAACGACACCAAAATTTTGATGTGGTGTGTTTGTATGGGATTTTTTTATTTATATATTTTTATTCCCTTATTTATTTTGTCACTTACACCCATCAAAATTAATTATTTATTTATTTACCAAACCCCTAATTAACGCTAACGCAGTATAAAGAGGTCCGGGTCATCTCTCTTGGACTCAATGACATGGAATTTATCCTAGACATTTGGTGCGGACTTTTATTATTGACTTAATTTATTTCTATTTACACACTTCATTTATTCCTACAATTACAATAACAATCAACAATCATTTTACAATAACATATGATATATACAACAATCAACAATCAAACCTATGATACATACATTCAACAATCTCATTTACATTAACATACAACAAGTTCCATAAATCTACAAATTACTCCACATACTATACATAAATAAACAATAACTAAATCATGATACATACATACATATACAACATATACAGACATACATCATAAATTTCATACATGCATTATACAACAACAATATTCATCATACAACATCATACAACCAACCTAAAACCTACAACATGAATTCTACAAATCTTACAACAAGTACAATTGAATTAACATACAATATACAATATGTTCTTCATGCAACATTTACAACATCACACAACTATATGGACTATACAAACAAGTATCCACCCTACAAGTTCATACAACAACTACATCATAAACAATAACAATAGATCACCATACAACATGAATCAAAATCCTACTAACCTACCACCGATTACACCTTTACAATATTTACAATCTTAAAACACTACAAGTCATGCATCATACAAATCTAATGCTATCTACAATTACAATACTACTATATACAACAACATTATGTATCATACAAAATCCAATACTGAAATACAATTGCAAGACAAACAACTTACAATCCTACAACACAACACAATAACATATTATACATCTCAACATCCATAAATCAATTTTATTCACAACCAATCATGCTAGTTGTTCAACCAATAATACAAGCATATCATTAATTCATGCAACTATCCAAAATTCAAATCCAACCTTTATAAGAACCAATCATCAGTATTCCATCCTCAAACCCAATTTAGGGGTTCTGATTCTTAGTCCACATAGCAAGAATCAACAGGAAAGGCAAACAAATAATTTAGGGGGGGGGTTTTGATTTAAGTAGCTAACAATCAGGAATGACCAAAGGAATCAGCACAAGGTCTAACTAGGGAAAATCAAAACAGAACAATAGAACAGTGAAGAGTTTAGGGTTTCTTCTCTCTTCCAATTAGCACAGAACAATCAGCAGCTCCGATTGGATCATGCCGAACAATGGACCTCACTAGAACAGTCGCTCACAGCTTGGCACGATCGGAGACGACACGGGTAATGGAGCTTCAATTCTGCCCTAACACCCTGCTACAATCGCCGCCAAGACATCAGAAACATAACTAAAAACAACCTTACCTTGCTATTTTCCGGGGACGGTGGAAGTCGAAGACGCACGGAATCCCCTGCTACAATCACCGCCAGGAGACCAGCCGCTCTCTGCTACAATCGCCGCCAGAGACCAGCTGCCGCATGTTGCTTCTGTGGAGATGGAGGATCGGGCTGTCGCCGGTCGCCGACGCTGGAGAACCCTTACAATGGCGGAGCCAAACAACAGAGGAAGAAGACCACTCACCGGAGCTCACAGTGAATCGCTTCTGTGGTGGCGTTGACGTTCTTCAACCGGATGCTACTGTCACGTTTTGCACTGATCGAAAGGAGGAAGGGAGGCTCTTCCGCAAGTGCACGGAATATCGCCAAGTAATAAAAAGATCGAATCCACAGGGACCGTGGAATTACTTACTATACCTAGCACAAAAAGGTGGAGAGAAAACTGTTCATGAGTTGAGTGGGGGAGATCGGAGTGTTCTAGAGTGCTTAATCCTAAAAGCAGAGAAGGGGATCGACTGTGACACTTATGGGTGAAGCGATCCTAGGATTTCGGACTCCTCAGAGAATGGATTAATCGACTTGGATCCTCTACCTTTCCTCAATAACTGTTCAATTGTAGGAATGTCAACCAAATTATCCAATTCAACCTCGTCAGGTATCCTCGAATTAAATCATTAGGTTTCTTACGTCACTCACTATTGGTTTGAAACGGTTCTAGAAGCCCGGTTCAAGGCATTCCCGTGTCACTCAGGCGCCCCGGAAATACTAAAAGAACCTTATCCACTGTCACTGGATACCCTTTTACGGATCTCTCCCCAATAATGAATGACCGCTAACTATTCCTCATAAGAATCCACTACGCATTAGGAAACCCCTCGGAATCTCGCCCGGTTCAAGGCATTCCCCATTACAGAGCGCCCCGGTATACGGCCTAATGATTCCCCAATACATAGCAAATTCCTACCCTCATGGATTCACACATTCACAAGTTATCATCAATGTACAAGCACAAATCCACAAAACAATGCACAATTACATCATAGAAAACGGTAGATTATCAAATCCAAATACAACCATCCATTACATCTGATTTATCCTACATCCTAGAATCTAGGGAAATCTACTCCATATCGAGGAGAGTACAAGCCAAAGGAATGAAGAAATACATTTTGCTTCCCAAAGATAAACAAATAAGTGCAGGAAACTAGACTTATCTTCTTCCTCGGAGTACAATCTCTGCGTAGATGAGATGGAAATGGTCTGGAGCAGTCGGATCGGTGATGGATCGTCGAATCTCCTCCGAAATAGGCGTCGGCGGCTCAAGAACAACTCCGGTGGCTCTCCTAAAGGCTCCCCCCCTTTGCTAGGTCTCTAAAGAGGCCTATTTATAGTGCAGGGTTCGGTAGCAGCTCGCCTCCGTGCACACGGCCGTGCCTGGAAGGCACGGCCTTGTGTTGGCTTCTGTCACAAGGTAAGGCACGGCCGTGCCTTTGGGGCACGGCCTGATACTGTGAAGCCTCTGGTCTGGGGCACGGCCGTGCCTCTTAGGCACGGTCCAGTCTTGTCCCTCGTCTGTTTGATGGCACGGCCGTGCCTGGGAGGCACGGCCACACACTGGCTGAAGTTGAGTTGCTGGACACGGCCGTGCTTCTGAGGCACGGCCAGCTGCTTGGGCGCTTCTGTTCTTGCACACGGCCGTGCCTGTGAGGCACGGCTTTCAGCTGAGGCTGGCTCCAAGATGAAGACACGGCCGTGCTTGTGAGGCACGGCCATGAACTGGCTTGGTTCTGTTTTGAAGCACGGGTGTGCTTTTGAGGCACGGCCTCTGGCTGATGTTGAGGGGATTTGGCACACGCCCGTGCCCTTTGTCACACGGCCAGAAGCTTGAATAGACATGGCCGTGCCTTTGAGGCACGGCCCTGTCTTGCCTGATCTTCAATAATTCTCCGTTGCGCCGTTTTCGCTCCATTTTCCATCCTGAAACATGTAAAAACACGAGCAGATCTCCGAACTAGGAAATGTAAAATATATGCCTAAATGCATGAATATGGGATGCAATATACATAAGAATAGAATGAGCTCAGAAAGATGTGCAAATAAAGCATGAAAACAGATATACATCCTACGCACATCAATTCCCCTTTCTTTTAAGTATTCTCTTATTTTATTGCTTGTGTATTCTCCACCATTATCGGATCTAAGGATTTTAATATTGTCATTGTATTGCCTTGAGATATAATTGTTATAGCTTTTAAAAGTCTCAAATACTTGAGATTTATTGGTGAGCATGTAAACCCAAGTGTATCTGGTTTTATGATCAGTGAATGTAACAAAGTATTTATAACCTTGTTTAGATAAAATTGGAGAAGTCCATACATCAGAGTGAACCAGATCAAAGAGTTTTTCATATATAGTGGTAGAACAAAGATAGTTTGCATTTGTTTCTTTCCCGAAAATACAAGGTTTGCAAATATTATCTAAATTAAACTAGTTGAAATCAAAAGGTTATTCCTTCTATATCCCTTTTTAATCAAAAGATTTATCTTGATATCCTGAAATGATACTTTATTATAGTCAAAAATAACCTTCCAATCATATTCCTTAGTTATTTTACTAATAGACATTGGATTGGAAGTAAAATTTAGAACATAGAGGGCATCCATTGGCTTTCCTAATAAATCAAATTCTCCTATTTGATTACTGTTATGTTTTGACAATTAGCTACCTTAACTGTTTTACATTCTTCCAAATTTCTGAACTTTATGATTTTATTCCTTTCATTTACTATATGATAATCACATCCTGAATCAATAATCCAATGTTTAGTATCTAGAGTGGAGTTTAAGCATATACATGTTGTAGAGGTTTGGCTATGGAATTCAACATCGAGTCACACTGGGATTTTAGAAACTAAGCTATAGGGAAAACTCAAGAAATCAAGTCACATTATGAACTTGGAGAACCGAGCTATATGATGAACTTAGGATACTGAAATGGATCTAAGAGTTCGAGTTGAGAGGGAACTACACGAGAACTCCCAATCCTTACTAGAGTGATGACTTGTGATGGAGCCATTTGGGCTTGATCTACTAATCAACGATAAGATTGCTATCTAGAGGTATTATCCATTATAAGTTAATTTATAAATCATTTTACAAGCGTCTTATGCCAAATCTCTATCAATTTTAGTATGATAAATTAATTTTCAAATCAACTTGCAATATTAAAAGTCAATGATTTTAACCACTTTAAGTTGGTAGAGACTTGTATAATTATATCTTACAAACATTTATTAAAAAATTCATCATTTTTATTAAAAAGCCTCTGTAATTACTTTGCTAATTTGTGGGCTAAAAGTGATGGTTTTAATCAATTCAAGCTTTTCCTTTTAGGCATTCATATAAATATTTTTTCTAAAAAAATATTTTATTAATACGTCTACCGCAAACAAACTGATTCCACATTAGAAAAACATTAGTCACATGAATATCTTTAGGAATATTTTAACTGAATGCATTTTTGCAAAAAAAAAACGACATATAACATTTTGAAAAATGATCATTCTAAAATATATTTATGCGTGGGTTTGTCTCGTGCATTGCGTTGGCGAGAGCGGAAAAAAAAAATGAAAAAAAAAAACAAAAAAATTAGGGCTCAGATTGTCGCGGAGTCGATACCCAAAAGGGCCAAACGTCGACGACGCCCACCCAGTCCAACTCCCTATTTGACTGAGATCCCAATCTCGTTGCTCCTCGGTCCCTCCGCCTGCTATCCTCGTCTTCCATAAACGTTCCTATCCTATCCATCCCGTCTAGGTTTTCATTCTCGCCGCTGTTCTTGGTCACCACTTCACAGAGTTAGCCAATCACACTCTTTTAGGTACGTTCTACTTGACTCAATCTACTACTGCCATGCTTGATCGGCTTTCTGCTTCGAGAGATTGGCTCTTATTTTCTTCGCGCTCTTGTTTAAGTCGTTCACTGTCTTGCTTGATCTGGTCGGATACTGCCGAGGATGGGAAAAACCAACTTGGTTTTGTCTAAACTCATACCCTAGATTTCCTTTTGTTGTTTGTCATACAAACCGGAAGAGGTTAAACAATCTGGTTGAGAATCGACTGCTTCTTGTTTTTCTTTTCTCACTCTTGATGCATCTTGTATATGAACTCGTGACAAAAATTTGTTGACTACTGCATCGGGCAGACCACAATTAATACCCTTATAATTCGCGTACATAGAACATAAATGGATGAGCATTTAATACCCTTTATTATATCGTCCTGTAAGTCCTACCACAGTTCTGCATCCTCTGTTTCTTTTGGTTTCATCAAGTTATTGATTTTTGAACATAAATATCCTTACAAGGTTCAAGAACATACAAACATGCAATTTAGGTGTTTGTCGAAACCATTTGTACTTATGGTTTGAATTTAAAAGTGAAATATGCTTGATATGAAGATACGCATGATAAACTTCAACATCTATGTGCAGATTATATATCCAAGATTCGTATTTAATCAATTTATAATGATTTTAATATATATCTTTTTCATTTCATATACGTGAAAATTTGAAATACTCACAAGGTCCTATGAAAGTTTAAATTTTATGATAACAAATATGAATTTTCCTGTTTTTAAAGGATAAAAATTTTAACTTCCCTTTTTTTGCAGTTAGAATTACCTTTTTATTTTATTTATTTGTTATTTTTTTGTTTGCAGATTTGGTGGTATCATCAAATCCTTTCAAAAACCTTATAAGATCTTGACGATTGAACAACATAGTCAGTACTTATATTGAAAGATGAACCCATATATTGTTGGCATCTTGGTTCCACTTATAGCTTCACTTGTATTTCGAAGATCAACTAGTGAAAAAAAGCGAGGGTTGCCAGCTGTTGTTGGTGGTGAGCCTGGATATGCAGTTCGCAACCACCGTTTCACATCTCCAATGGAGTCATTTTGGGAAGGGGTCTCAACACTGGCTGATCTTTTTGAGCAATCATGTAAACGATTTCCGTACAAGCCTCTACTTGGATCTCGGAAGCTCGTGGCACGTGAAATGGAAGTGAACCAGGATGGGAGATCCTTTGAGAAATTTCATCTTGGAAACTATGAATGGATCAGTTATGCTCAAGCTTTCAAAACTGTTTGCAGTTTTGCATCTGGTATGATCCAACTTGGCCACATAAAGAATGAACGTGTTGCAATATTTGCTGATACACGAGCTGAATGGTTTATTTCCTTACAGGTGATTTTTTCCCCTTCCTATTTTTGTTTGTGTTTTCCTTTTTTTCCTTTTGGGGGGGGGGGGGGGATTGTTTGGAGGGGGAGAGGAAGAAAAACACAAAAATATGCAACTCCAACACTCATGTACATTTTTGTCACTTTCCCTCTCCCCCACCCTTGTTACCATTCTGACATGTTCAGTTAGCACTATTTATTTTCTGATTCGTTTTTTTCCAGTAGTTCCTTCAAAGATTACTTTTTGACTAAATGGAGGGATCATTTTGGACTATATAGATTATAAGAATATACATCAATATGTAATATACCAATATAACAAATAGTGAAACTGAAGCTAATAAGTTTAGGTATGAGATCAGCATGCTTATTTAATGCAAACACACTTAGGTTTTAAGTTTCTGATTCATGCTCCGATACATGAATAGTTATGATATTTTAATCCATACTAATTTTACTTGTAAAATTTAAATATGACAAGAGAATCTATCTCTCTAGTGATTTTCTTCTGAGAGTCATTCCTCAGCAATCCTAATATAGTTGAATTTTATATTAATCAGGCTTGCTTCAGGCAGAATATTACAGTTGTTACTATATATGCTTCGCTGGGGGAGGAGGCTCTTTGTCACTCATTAAATGAGGTTTGATTTTTCAAAATGTTCCCATGACAGAGTTATTCACTATCTATTTGATTATCATGCTGATGTGCAGTAATTATTAGTAATGCTCTTTTGAGATTCTATTTGCTTTTTGTATTTCTATAGAGTAGATTTTAGTTAGATGTAGCTCTTCTATCGTCTGTGTTAATATTTTGATCTAAGAATAATTATTTGGCCAAGAGTATTTTTAAATTCAATATAATTTGTTGATACATAGTTAAGACTTTTCTTCATGGTTTTGAACAATCACCATCTGAAGTTGGCTTCAATATTCAAGATCACACAACGTATATGTAGCATATGTAGTCTATGTTGTCATTTTTGCAGTTTCTGTTGCTACATATGCAGACATCCAAAAGAAAAACAGACTGTTGTCTGCTCGAACAGTGGTCAAACCAAATCAAATAAAATCCTTGACTATTATTGAGCAAGGTTGCCATTAATTGTTATCAACGTTGGTTTTGGATGTTTCAGAAATCTAGGTATTGTCTGAATCTGATCATATCAGTAGGATCTGCTGATCAGAAATAGTGGGAAACAATGAAACATGGAAAAAGATATCAAATAGAGATTGTTTAATGAATCCAAAGAATTATGTTTCTTATTTTTCATGAAATGTTCTTTAAACTAATATTAAGAAAATAAATATTAAACTGTAAAAAATTACAGGATCATCAATATACCATGATTTCTTAGTGGAGCATTAACTGAGGTATGTTTTTTCAAGAAGTTTCCCTTACAACTAGTTGTTCCTTGTCTCTTGATTATCACACTAATATATGACAACTATTTATCCTCATTTGAGTTTCTACTTGTCTATTCTCTATTGTATTTCATTACTATTTATTGGTATATAGTTAATAGTTCTCTCATGGTTTAGAAAGGCCTAGATGTTTACCACAAATGACTACATGATATATAGCTCAGCTGATCCTCATATGTGGTTGGCTTCAATATACAAGACATGGCTCCTGACCAGGTGGTAGAACGAAATATCATAGGACAAAATGTGATATGATTTATATGATCCCTATATGCAATATATGTTGTATGTGGATGCTATATTGTCATGTATGTTATAATTTTGATGTTCATTCGAACTAGTTTTGAATAAATCAAATCAAATAAATCCCTTAATTATTAGAAAGCATGTTCGCCAATATCATTTCAATATTGATCCCAAATGCTTGAAAACTTTGTCATATTGGATTAGAAGGATTTATGGATATAAATTAGCAAAAAAAAATAAAAAAGATTATATAATAAATGAGATAATAAAAGATATTTAAAAATGAATAAATCTTAAAAATTACAAGTACATGATCATGATTAAGACACCAATTTCTTTGTGGAGGATAAACTAAGTTTTCCTTGTTGGTGTAATCATAACCTAAATGGTCAAATTTGATTAGATTGTTTTGATGTGGTTGACAAAAGTTTTAAGTTAGACTTAAATTGTTATTAAGAGATCTTGATAGATAAGGAAGTCCAATAAATGTTGTTAGATGCTGTTTAAAAGATTTTAATAATGAAGTACACAGTGTTTACAGATAGAAAAGTCCAAATGCTCCATGGTAGTAGGAGAAAGACCAATATGTGTTGGTGACTAGGTAGATGCAGAAATCTCAAAGGTCTTGGTAGATGGAGAAGCTTAATAGATGTTGATAGAAGTCTAAGAGGTTTTGTAGATACCAAGACCAATAGGTGTTGGGAGGATACTTGAAAGGTGAGGTTGATCAGAAGCATGACATATTGTTGGTGAAGACAAGTGAGTCTTGAGATATTACAAGCGACTATAATCTTAGTTTTTAAAGTTGAATTGTAACTTATACATGTACTTAACCAAGGATTCGACAAATAAGCTCTTGAGATAAGTTGAGATCTTCGAGCAAATCTAATTGGCTGGTTAGTCGACTGAATAAGAAGTTGAGTTGATTGAAACTGGAAGGAAAATTAAAATTTTCGATATTCGATATGTTTAACTCTATTAAGATTGATGGTTTGATAATACATTGGTATCTAGATTTATGAAATTTTGAAGCATTTAAGAGAGAGAGATACCAAATTATGGGTGAGAAAGTATACCATAGTTTAAGGGGAGACTATAGCTTAAGGGAAAGCTATATCTATGGTTTGATGATGTTTTGGCTAAAGGACCTAAGAAGAGTTATTACTAGTGGATATCTGGTGAATTAGATTGAGACCAAAAGGATTTGGATCTCTAAGATGGTTGGTGGGTGCGTAAACTAGTTAGAAAAATGGTTGGTTTATATATTTTCTAGATTTTGTTCATGCTAAGAGATCATTTATTGATGAAATTGCATTGTTAGAAATTAATTGATATGATAAACCTTGAATTCTTAATTCCTGATTACATATTACATTAATTTTAAATGACTATTTTAAAGCATTTTCAACTTAGTATCATTTTCAAAAAAATGTTTCTATTAAAAATTATTTTTTCTTGATAGATTCCTCTTAGTTACACATCTTTGTAAAATTTCATGATTTTTAAAACTACATGAAATTTTTAACAAATTTATGAATTTGGACTGCTGAACATGTAATATTCAGTTGATTGAGACAATATTCAATTGATTGACATTGCAATCAGTCAACTGAATGACTGAAGCGGTTAATTAAATGGTTGATTGACATTACGAGAAGATATAAAAACAATTCTTCATATTGAATCTTTTAAATATTTTTCTCTCTTAAAGTTTGACCAGACTCCAAAACTACTAAACTTGATTATTATTACATTTATGACATATTTAATAATGCAATAATAGAAATTTTAGGGGAGAAACATATTTTTAGGGGGAGAAACATTAAATAATGGGAGAAAACTATCATATCTTAAGGAGATGTTACTTTAAGTGAGATAGAGATTTTTTAATTTATGATTGTTTACAAGCTTTAATTAATGTACTTATTTTATTTCATGTGATAGAAATTTTTTGTCATATTCTAAATTGTTATTTTTTATATGTGTCAAAGTGGAGCAAAAGTAAAATTTAAATTAATACCCCAAAAATGGTTAAAAGGGAATTCTTTCTTAGCACCCTAAATGAGATAGAAATTGAAAAAGGAAATAAAAGGACCATTCTTACTTTGCCAAACATCAAAAAGGAATATTGTTGGTGCAACCATGCGCTCTTGTGATTGAGTCCTGCCAAGTTATTTTGATATGAATGGAAAAGGTTCAAGGTAGACTTAGCTTGGTATTTTGATATATTTGATTAGTGTGTAGGTGTAAAAATTTGAAAGGCAATTGCACCTCTGCAGTGATAACTCAACATGTGTTGAGGTTGGAAGTAGGTTAAGTTTGAATGGATATTTGGCAGATAACAATGAATAAAGGGAGATTGTAGGTAGACTTAGCTTGGTATTTTGTTATATTTGATTAGTGTGTAGGTGTAAAAATTTAAAAGGCAATTGCACCTCTGCAGTGATAACTCAACATGTGTTGAGGTTGGAAGTAGGTTAAGTTTGAATGGATATTTGGCAGATAACAATGAATAAAGGGAGATTGTAGGTGCAATTATGGCCCAAGTAGTCGAGTTAGAGAAGAATGTTTTGATGCAGTTAATAAATGGTGTAATTTAAGCTTAGTTTGTTATGTTTGTCAAGTATACAAGTGCAGAAATTGCAAATGTAGTGGTGACTCAACAGGTGTTAACGTTGGAGAAGTCCAAGTAGGGCAAAGGTGATCTAAGTGATAGAAAAGACTAAGAGTTCTTAGCAGATGGAGAAGTTCATCAAATGTTGTTGGATGAAAAAAAAGTCTAAGAGGTCTTAATAGATGAAGAAGTCCAATGGGCAATCAGAAATTCCAATAGTATTTTGGTTGATGGAGAAAGAACAATAGGCGTTGATGTGTTGGTAGATGTAGAAGTTTAAGAGGTCTTGGTAGATAGAGAACCTCAATAGCTATTGATAGATATAAATGCAGAAAACCAACACGTTTTGGCAGGATGCTTGAAAGGTTGAGGATGATCAGTAGCACAACATATGTTGTTGATGAATGCAAGTGAGTCTTGAGACATTAGGATTGAGTGTAATCTTGGATGTTTTGGATAAATTTTTACTTAGGATTGTACTCGGTAAGTA
Organism: Curcuma longa; assembly: GCF_044706935.1. NCBI lineage: Eukaryota > Viridiplantae > Streptophyta > Magnoliopsida > Zingiberales > Zingiberaceae > Curcuma > Curcuma longa. The sequence continues at coordinate 12,438,045 of NC_133880.1, read as the reverse complement.
ATAAGTGTTCTAGACTATAATCAACGAATGAGCTCGATCTGGAGTTAACTCATGATCTCTGAGCAAATTTATTAACTGAATAGTCAAGTTAACTTGGTAGTTGATCTTAGGCTTTCAAGTTAACTTGTTAGTCGATCTTAGACGTTCCTCTTGAGAATTGAAGCATTTCGTTTCAACTTGATTCGATTGAACAAGAATTTAATATAGTGAAGTAGTTTGAGTCGATTGCTTGAAATAAAGCATTCTTTTTATTTGAATTGAATTAATTGAAAAAGTCTAGAGTCGATTTAATAAGGATTCATTGGAAGGATAAGGTTCGTAGCAACAACCATCTAAGTTGACTACAAGAGATTGAAGTTGAGTGGAAATATTATCCACTTGTGTATAAGGTTGCGAACTTATCCTATTGAGTCGATTGATGTAGATTTGAGTCAAGTTAACTAGAATAAAGTCAACTAAAAACCTCATCTGTTGGCAGATAAGGTTGCAAGCTTATATAGTTGAGTTGACAGATGAAGATTTGAACTGACTAAAGAGGTATTGTGCCAACTTATAAGCATTTTAGTCTACTCTAGAAGCATTTATGTCGATTAGAGGATATTTGAGTCAATTCGATTCAATAGAGTATATATGTTATAATGGACTATGACTATAAATAGGGGTGCAAGGGGACTTTGAAAGACAACTCTTATACTATAACCTTGGTTTTGTGTTTCTAAGTGCTTTCAACAACCAGAAATGAGCTTGCGTACTTCTATACTTAAGCTCTTAAAAGCTTCTTTCTATTTTCGTATTAGATTTTTATTTTTCTCTTATTGTTAATTTGTTTTATTATTTGAAAAATAAAATAAAGTTGATTTTTACGAGATTTCTCCACCTTGTTAAAGGATAATTTCATTGTAGGCATGGAGTAGGACCGATAGTAATTAGCATTGTTCTTATTTCTTATGTGTTATTTCCATTGTATATTTAGCTCTAATTGATTCCTAACATGCTTTGAGCGTTACATTTTAATAGTTGATGTGAACCTAAGGAGATGTTTCATGAACCCATAACAAATTGAAGAGAGAAATAAGAAAAGTCTAAATCGATAAGATGGATGTAAAGAACCTCGATCCCATGATTAAGCAAACAAAAAGCTTGATATAGGAGATGGAAGACGACACAACTTTGGGATTTAGGTTGATAAGTCTTTGAATGCCACACGAGATTGCCTTGATAAGTTCTAGTTCAATGAAGAACCAACAAGTGAGAGCCTCATTATGTTTTAGATTTAAAATAAGTAAAAAATTACATATGTGGCCGCCATCTCCTTTATTTATAGTTATATGGTGACCTAAAAACCCTAAAAGGCTAAAAGGAAGCTCATTTAGAAAAAGATCTATGTCGACTACATAGCTAGTTTGAACTTGCCACAATTACAACCTAAATAAACGTAGAAATTGAGCCTACAACTCAAATTGTCCCTAATACATAGAAAGTTTAAGTGGCTAATTAAGCCCATCTAAGATTTGAATTAGGTTGACTAAGCTGCATGATTTGTTTTAGGTCAAATTTGCGTCAATTGTAGCTTTGATCTTAATACCTTCAATTAGCATACTAAGTGCTTCCTTCATATTTTTAGCCATAGCCTTTGTAATTGGGCCTCCATTGATTCATAATGGATCATCAAGAACATCTAGAGTTGGATGTTCTTTTTCTTCCATGGCGTTAGCTTGATCCCCATCATTAGCTTGTTGACTCGCACCTTGTTCTCTATCTTTGACTCCATCATTCCCCCTCTTCGAATGTCCTCGTATCTTCATCACCTATATCAAAGGGAGAAAGATTAGAAACATTGAATGTAACACTCACAATATACTTACCTAACAAGTCAAGCTTGTAGGCATTATCGTTGATTCGAGCAATGACATGAAATGATCCATCTCCTTGTGGATGCAGCTTAGTGTAACGTTTAGTAGGGAATCTATCCTTTCTTATATAAACCCAAACCCAATCTCCAAGTTCAAAGAAGACCACTTTCTTTTGCCCTTGTTAACTTGCATAGTATATTGTTTAGTTTTTTTTTTTCAATTTGTATTTGAACTTTCTCATGCATTTGCTTCACAAACTCGATTTTTCTTGTACCATCTAAATTAGCACTATCAAAGATAGGCAAAGGTGACAAATCCAAAGGAGTTAAAGGGTTGAACCCATACACAACTGCAAAAGGTGAAAAATTAATAGTAGAATGTACAGATTATTATAAGCAAATTTAATATGCGGTAAACAATCTTTCCAATCTTTTAAATTCTTTTGAATGATAATTCGATTTACTACCTTAGTTTGTCCATATGTTTGTGGATGACAAGTCATAGAAAACAAAATTTTGTGCCTAACTTTCCCCATAATATCTTCCAAAAGTAGCTTGGGAACTTAGCATCACGACCTAAAACGATACTCCTTGACACTCTATGAAACTGCACAATCTCCCTGAAGAATAGATTAGCAATATGATTAACATCATTTGTTTTCGTGCAAGGAATAAAATAAATCATTTTAGAAAATCTATACATAACCACAAAAATAAGATCCATACTTCGTTTGACCTAGGTAATCCTATAATAAAGTCCATAGAAATATCAACCCAAGATTTATTAGGAATTAGTAAAGGTGTATACAATACATGAGGTAAATATCTCAATTTTGCTTATCTACATGTGATACACTTTTCACAAAACTTGATTATATCTCGTTTTATGTGAGACCAAAAGAAATGCTCAAATATCTCAATTTTGCTTATCTACATGTGATACACTTTTCACAAAACTTGATTATATCTCGTCTTATGTGAGACCAAAAGAAATGCTCAACCAAAACTGCTAGAGTTTTCCTTACTCCAAAATATTCCATTAGTCTCCTACCGTGAGCCTCTTGGATTAATAATTTTCTCAATGAACAATTATGTATACACAACCTATTTTTCCTAAAAAGGAATTCCTTGTGCCTATAAAACTTCGCAAATGTAACATGTTCACAAACTTCAAACACATTTTCAAACTTAGGATCATTAGAATAAAGATCTTTAATGTATTCAAATCCTAAAAATCTAATGTTCAAAGTAGAGATCAAGATATACTTTTGAGACAAAGCATTTGCAATAATATTTTCTATATCTCGTTTATACTTAATCACATAAGGAAATGATTCAATGAACACCTATTTTGCACGGCGTCTATTCACCAATGCATACATCTCCTTGTCATTGGATAGTTTAAATCTGCTCCGCTGAGTTTCTCACTAAAATAAGCAAGGAGTTGACCTTCTTGTATCAGTATAACTCCAATATCTATTCTTGATGCATCACATTCAATTTTAAAAGTTTTAGCAAAGTTAGGTAATGCAAGTAATAGTGCAGAATTTAGCTTTTCCTTAAGTAAGTTGAAAGTTAAATTTTGTTCACTACCCTAATGAAACCCAATATTCTTTTTAACAATTTCAGTCAAGGGTGCAGTTAAAGTATTAAAATTCTTAACAAACCTCCAATAAAACTAGCTATCCCATTAAGGCTACGTATCTTGGTTATGATTTTTGGTGTTGGTCATTCACGAATAGCCTTAACCTTCATTGTTCCCTTAATACTAACAATGTAATTAAGAAACTCAATCTGATTAATGCAAAAAGAACATTTTTGAAGGTTAGCATATAATTTTTTATTTCATAAAGCAAGTAAAATTTTTTTGTAAATGATTGAGATGCTCATCTAAGTTTTTGCTATAAATCAAGATATCATCAAAATATACTACTACAAAATTCTCAATATAAGTTCACAAAATATAGTTCATTAATCTTGTAAGAGTACTAGGTGTATTAGTTAACTCAAATGTTGACTAACAATTCATACAAACCATGTCTAGTTTTAAAAGCAGTTTTCCATTCAACTCCCTCACGCATGCAAATTTGATGATAACCAGATTTTAAATCAATTTTAGAGAAAATGCAAGAACCATGTAATTCATCTAGTATAGATCTAATCTAGGAATATGATGACAATACTTTATTATATAATCTTGTTGATAGCTCTATAATCAACACACGATATCCTGCTTGGTCACAAACAAAACAAGAATTGCACAAGGACTAAAATTTTTTTGAACATACCCTTTTCTCATCAACTCTTCGCTCTATAATCAACACACGTTCTCCAAGTTCCATCCTGCTTGGTCACAAACAAAACAAGAATTGCACAAGGACTAAAATTTTTTTGAACATACCCTTTTCTCATCAACTCTTCGATTTGCCTTTGCATAAATTGCTCCTATAGGCTCTTGATTAGGAATTATTGCTTCAGGAAGTTTTTTATTCCCTTGAGTGGTGGCAATCTCTCTCATCAGGAAATACATCACCAAATTCCTATAAAAGAGAGTTTACTCTAGGCAAAGCGGTTAAGATTGTTAGTGTTGAAATAAACCTCCTTATACAAAAGTAAAATCATTGGCCGTTGAGAATAAAAGACTCTTATTTTGCATAACCTTTCTTTTTTTGCATAAATCTCCTTTTCTTCCTCTCTTGCTCTTGATTTGTCATTTGCTTTTTTATTCTTTTTTTCACTCCTCTCATCCACGTTTTTTTTTCTCACACTCTTTTTCTTTCCACTTTTTTCTTTTGTTATTTTCTTTTTTCTTCTCCATTTTTTTTTCACACATTCATTTCTTTTTTCACTCTCATTTTTATCCATAATTGATCTTCATATACTTACCTAGGAGTTAATGGTACAAGAGTTACAAGTTTACCATGCATCATAAAAAAATACTTATTTTTGAACCCATCATGCATGACCTTCTTCTCAAATTATCATGGTCTACTTAAAAGCAAATGACCGGCATGTATTGACACTATATTGCAAAGCATCTCATCATGATACATACCAATATATCACAAATTTCTTTCAAAATTATAACTTTTTTGTTTGGACATTGTAATGCAATATGTCCCCTTCCCAAGCACTTAAAATATTTAATATTTCTATTTTTCGAAGATTAGATAGGTTCTTTATCTTTGACCAAAATAAAACTTGTATCTTTATTCTTAGAAAATTCGATCTTACTTTTGAATGTAACTTTATCATCTCTTTTGCTCCAATTAGATTTCCAAGTAGATGAATTAGAATTCCGCCCATGTTTGGTTGAACCCTTTTGAGTTGCCTTTCAACTTTCATGGACACATGCACCATATCTTCAAGTTCCACATAATGTTGCAATTCCACTATATTTGCAATTTCTAGATTGAAGCCGTGTAAAAATCATGCTATGATTGCTATTTGATCGTCCTCCACATTGACCTGAAGTATAACAATCTCCATCTCTTTGTGATATTTATTCGCACTCTTAAACTCTTAGGTTAGATCTTGTAGCCATTGGTACAAATCTTGATAGTAATGTGATGGAATGAACCTCTTTCTCATAATAGATTTCATCTCCTCTCAAGTGTCAATGGATCTCTCTTGGTTTCTTCTCATGCTTAGAACTATTTGATTCTACCAAATAATTGCATAATCAATAAATTTAATAGCGACAAGTTTTACTTTTCTCTTCAGAGTAATTGTGACAATCAAACATTAATTCCACTTTCTTTTCTCACTCTAAATATGCTTTTAGATCACTTTTATCTGAAAATAAAAGGATTTTCATCTTGATAATTCCTAAGTTGCTTCATCATGATCATTCATCCTTTCACTTTGACGACCAATTCTAGCACGATCAGATTTGCCACTAGAAGCTCTAATATCTATGTCCTCAGAAATATCATCTTCATCAACATTGTCATCATAGTTATGTTGCCTGGTCTTTTGTGTAGGAATTCTATCAATTTGGTTCCTTTGCAATCTAGTAATTACATCTTGTCTCTCCAATCTGTCTATGATTTGACTAAATCTAATTTCTAGACGATCCAAGTATTGTCTCAAGGCACGTTGATCAAGTGATTCTCCAATCCTTCTCCGTTTGTTGCTGTTAAAGCAATCTGTTATTACTCAATCATTCAAATCGCTAAGATTAACTTTTTAAAAAACTTGAGATTGAGGTAATTCCCTGTAAACGTTCATTGATTAATTGAAAAATTCAAAGGGCATGGAATGATAATTAGGATAAAAGATAGAATTCAAAAAAGAATGCAACTTAGTAGAATTGATAAACTTGAATTAAGTGTTAAAAGAAAATTTGTCAGAATTGAATCTAGGCAGAATTGAATCTAGGCTGAAGTTAAAGAAAATATAGAATTGAAAGATAAAGATGTTTGAAATAAGTATTGAAAGGAAATTTGTCTAATTTAATCTAGACAAAACTCAAAGGAAATACAAAATTGAAAGTTAAAGATATAAGTGTTGAAAGAAAATTTATTAGAATTTAATCTAGGTATAACTTAATGGAAATACAGGATTGAAAGATAAACAACAATAGAAGGAAATACAACTATAGAAATAACAAAATAAAATAAGTTAATTTCCATTCCCTCTTTTATTTCTTTTCTTTTTTTCTCTATTTTTTGGTTTTCTTTTCTTTTCTTTTTTTAAATTTCAGCCTCTCTTGTTTTTATTGTCTCTTTTTTGTCCAAATCACAATTTTTTATTTTTATTTTATTTATTTTATTTTTTTTGATAGCAACAAGTCAAATAAGATTGTCTAAGATTGGAATGATAATAATAAATATCAAAAGATGAACAAGATGGATAAAAATTGTAGCAAAGATTCATGCACAAAAAGAGATGGATAACCAAATTGATTTAAAAAATATCAAAACTCTGATACCAACTGATGTGAAATCAAGGAGAAGGATGTCTCATGAACCCACAACAAATTGAAAGAAGAAATAAGAAAAGTATCTCGATCCAATGCTTAAGAAATTACGAATCTTGGTAGGAGTTGGAAGACTCCACAATCTTGGCATTTAGGTTGATAAGTCTTTGATCGCCACAAGGGATTGTCTTGATAAATTCTAGTTTAATGAAGAACCAACAAGTGAGAGAGCCTCACCATACTTTAGATTGAAAATAAGTCAAAAATTGTGTGGCCACCACATCCTTTATATATAACTATAGGGTGATCTAAATACTCTTAAAGGCCAAAAGGAAGTTCATTTAGAAAATGCTTATGTAGACTACATAATTAGTTTGGACTTAAGTCACCATTACAACCCCAATAAAGATAGAAATTGAGCCTACAATTCAAAAATATCCCTACTACATAGAAATGAGATTTAAGTGGTTAATTAAGCTCATCTAAGACTTGAATTAGATTGACTAAGCCGCATGATTTGTTTTTGATCAAATCTGTTTCAATTATAGCTTTGTCCTTGACATCTTGAATTAGCACATTAAGTGTTTCCTTCATTTTTTAGCCTTAGCTCTTATAATTGGGTCTCTATTGATGCATAATGGATCATCAAGAACATCTAGAGTGTGATACTCCTTTTCTTTCATAGCCTTAGTTTGATCTTCATCATTAGCTTGTTGAGCCGCAACTTGTTCTTCATCTTTGAGTCCATCAATATTTGAATCAATTTAAATTTTAGGTTTCAACTATTCATCACACCTAACCACGTCAATGATTCTACATTCATCACCAATCCTACACTTATCACCTATTTAAAAAGTCTTTCTCATCATAAAATTGAACGGTGAGGTTGATCTTGCACATGGCTATCGATGCTTCACTTTTCGTAACTCTATTGATATATATTTTTTATAACCACAATTGGGAGCCAAATTACCATTTAACTTTGGGAATTCCATGACTGTATTTTAGGAGCTGATCATTAATAAAATTATCTTCTCTAAAAATTTATAAGAAGGATTCTAAAGCTTAATTTTTAGTTTAACATACTTTGGTTATGATACACTTTTTTTTTGTAGTGTAAGATCCATCAGTATTGTTTGAAAAATCCAATTTTTGGAAAATCAAGGGTGAGTTTTAATTTACTTAAGAGTCTTCATTCTTTACAAGAAGTCTCAGTCGATTAAATTGATTTTTAAGTCTTTTATGTTTTTTTTCCTATGCTCTTAAGAGTGCATCTATTACTATAAATATGTTGTAGTGCTGGAATATGGAAAAAAGAGTGCAAATTTTATGAGAGCTTTAGTTTTAAGATTTTGTGAAACAATCTGCCTGATGCAGAAGCTTTCTATAACCCTTTCAACATTCATAAACTAAATTTTAGATTCCTACCATACACATCCTTAAAACAGGGTTGCATTATATTTCGTATTAGAACCCAAGTTAATGTCTACTAGGTTCGGAAAGACTTCTAGAAGAAAGTTGATCGGTAGTCAGTGAGTGAGAGCAGATATTCATGTGATGGAATAAGTTGATGGTCTACAAAGGAGAAGTATCAGAGACAAACAACAACCAAATTCAAGAAGGGCTTCCTACAATTTAGCAACAACATTCCTTTTCTTAGTGGCCTAGAGGATTTTTTAAGACAAGGAAGATATGGAGTATCGCAAAGATCTCAAACGTAGAGTGGGACCTACTCTATTTTATTGACTTGCAAGAATATAAAAATATTTTGATTGCTATTATAGGACAAATGATCATAGAGTAAGCTTTGCCTAATAAAGTTTGTGGCTTTAGCAAAAATATGGTGGACCGGTTTTAAATAGACAATAAGGAGAATGAGGCAAACACCAATTAGCTCATTGTAGGAGAGGAGGCTAAATTATGAGAGGAGTATTTTGCCAACAAATTGTTATGATAAACTATGCAATCAACTTATCAATTTGAAGTAGCATGAGGCAAACACCAATTAGCTTATTGTAGGAGATGAGGCTAAACTATGAGAGAAGTATTTGCCAACAAATTGTTATGATAAACTATGTGATCAACTTATCATCTCAATATATATAGAATTTTAACGAATTAAAGATAAGGAATCATATTGTTAAAGATGCTGACAACCATTTATGTTTAAAGGTTTAAGGTTGGTTTGAGGCTTGAAATAAGACGTGAATCATTAAGATAGTCACTTTTACAAGGTTGTCAAGTTGCATCGGATACGGAATACTTGGGGTATTAAGTTGGTAAAAAGTTTAGAGTTTCAACAGTTGGTTAGATGAAAAAAAGTTCCATGAAACAAACCATCAAGTGAGAGTTGGACCTATCATCCATTTAATTGACATAGTGACGCTAAACTGCATTTACAATTACCTAAACCTAAAATCAAGGGTAGCAAATGCTTGTCTGAAGTAAATGCTTCAAGTGTCAGTTGCCAAGCATACCATATGACTTATAATTTTTCTTGAAAAGGTTGCACATATTGAAGTGGAGCATGAAGATGAAACAAAACAACAAAAATGATCTAAGACACATGTTAAACTTAAGAATGGTGATATGGTTATGTATAAGGCTTGAAGGTTAACCTAAAAGGATTCGCAAGAAACTTAAGGAAAAATGGTCCTTATAAGATGCTAAAGAAAATAAAGTCTAATACTTATATACTTGATTTGCCAGCACACGGCAAAAATAGGTATTATTAACATACCTTACCTCATACTGTGAACATGAAGAGATTGAAAGAAGAATTGACCACCAGATTGTGCCTGAAAAGGTGGTTCTCTTAAATATATTGTCAAATGGAAGGCACGATCATTTTGTGAATGTACGCGAACTACGTTCTAAAAAAAATCATGCTTTTAACTCACCAAAGGTTGAATTTTGTTTCTTGGTTGGGATAGCTGATGGAGACAAGTATTAGTCTTCTCAAAAAATTTAAGCATAGAAGCAAGGATTCCAAAGCTCAATTTTTAATTTGACATAGTTTGAATAATGATGAGCCTATTCGGAAAGGAAAATAGTCTTTGTTTGAAAATCCAAAGTTTCGGAAATCAAAGTGTGAAAAGTTAGGACTTTTTAATTTGGTCAAAATGCTCTATTGTTTTTAAGAAATCTTAAGAGTCGATTTACGAGTCATTTATGTTTTCTTTCCTATGCTATTTTTTGTTTGGTGTATCATTGCAATATCAAAAACTAAGAGTGCAAATATGTGAAAGCTTAAGCTTCAAGATTGTGTGATAAACCCAATGATGTTTAGGATCCTTTAGTTGTGATTTCTAAATTTTCTAGGACCATTTCATCATCATCAAACTAAATTTCAGATTTTTACCCCATCCATCCTTAAAATCCTGTTCTTTGCCTTCTTGTATAGACTTGTAAACACTCTTTTCTAAGTTTACTATCTTTAATGTGCAAACATTATCAAAGTAATTTTGTGCATGTCCATCATAACTAGATTCCAACAGGGCAACAATATCCCCATTCAAATCTAGGATGTTGGCTGTTGGGCGAGGAGCTGCTTGTGCTTTTGGATTTGCTTGGTGGACGAACCAGGAGGAGGACCGACCTTTGGGTCTGGACACCTGGATTATAAAAATAAATGTCCCCATTCAAATGGTAGAGAATTGTCATGTAGTTCCTCTTAGGTTTTAAATTATAATTAACATGTTCTCTCTATGCTTTCTATCCTCTAACAAATGCCAACTAATTTCTTTCATTTTGTGAGGATGAGACAATATACTCAGAGAACCTGCAATAGGTGTTAGATTTGGACATCCTATTATTCGACTTAATTTTAGTTTAGATTTTGGTTTAAAATTTGGCACTGTGCCGGGTGACATGGTTGAAACTTAATTTTTTTGATACTACTCAACACAGATAACATCTCTCATGTCACTGTGTCAATCATGTTGATGAATATCTTGTTGTGCCAATATTTAATGCCCTTTGTTATGCAACAATTTAAGTCAAGATGAATTAAGATTGATATATTTATTTTTTAATTTGTGTTCATACAAGTTAATGCCATAACTGTATCATTTTAGATGGAATACAAAATCCGAATTAAGTATATAATTATTTTATCTTCTTGTGCTTCTTCATCTCCTTTCTCCTTCCATCTCCAATTTACCACCAACACTATATATTGGAACATTGGCCTCATATAAAAAAAAAATCGTTCTAGTAAAATATCGAAACTTCAGCGCTCTGAACCTTGGTATAGATAATTATTTTTAGGGATGTAGCAACTTAAAGTGTATGAGTTCTACTATACCAATATGTCTATATAAAAGATAATAATAATAATATTTCATTAATGAAATTGTAGATTAACAAATTAAGTTAATCAAATATTTACTAACCTGTTTTTGTTTAGGTAGTTTTTGTTTTAATTCTGCTTTCAAGTCTTATGAAGAATTATAATTGTCTATAAATCAGGATCGGAGACTCTTGGGGATGGTAATGGAACTTAAAGTGTATGAGTTCTACTATACCAATATGGGTCAATCTATATAAAAGATAATAATAATAATATTGCATTAATGAAATTGTAGATTAACAAATTAAGTTAATCAAATATTTACTTACCTGTTTTTGTTTAGGTATTAATTCTGCTTTCAAGTCTTATGAAGAACGATAATTGTCTATAAATCAGGATCGGAGAGTCTTGGGGATGGTAATGGAACCTAGGAAAGTCTAAGTTATGTATATTAACTTACATGGTTCCATTTAGATTGGCATTCTTATTTATCACTCACAGTATTGTTTCTGTTCTTCCTGTATCATATGGGATCAAGGTAACTTCCGTGCTTCTTGATGATAAACCTGTCATGTTTAGATTTCTTCTATAAACCACTGTTTCTTTTAAAATCATTAATTGTAATATTATCTCAATATATTACTAGAATTTTGAGAGAGTGGAAATTTTATAACTTACAACGAAAGCTGATCTTCAAACCCACTAAAGCGTGAGATCTTCTAAGATCCCTAACTTATGTAGTCATTGCTTTATATATCTAACATGTATTTTATTCCTACAACTACTATTTGATGTTCTGTTTCTTTTCAGCTTTACTTTGAAATTTCCTTCTGCCTTTCTAAATTTCTGTTGGAACAGTACCTAGTTATTGCCTTTTGTGATTGATTCAGACAGAGGTCACAACAGTGATTTGTGGAATTAAGGAACTGAAAAAATTGATTGCAATAAGTGGACAGCTTGACTCGGTAAAACGGGTCATTTATATTGATGAGGATGCTAGTGAGGTTTCATTGGCTAAGAAGATTACCACTTGGGCCATCTCCTCATTTATTGAAGTAGAGACAATTGGTATGAAAAAGTCTATTGATGCTGATCTACCCCTTTCTTCAGACCTTGCAGTGATAATGTATACCAGCGGAAGTACTGGTCTACCAAAGGTTTGTTACTATTTCACTCTATTTCATCAAATTTCACTGTTTATTTTTAGATATATATGCAACTTGTAGTTTTAACTATTTTTTTCTGCACAATTGTTACTCTTGAGGAGTTATATCTCTTACAAAAAACAATACTCCCACCCTAAACCATAACTATGTATTACCTTAACACAAAATAAATCCACTTATTTTTGCATCTCTTTTACTTTTAATATATCATTTGTGGATAAACAAAGGGGTAACGTTTTTCCTAAGATGGGTACTTAACTAGGTCAAACTATATGAAAAAATTAGTTATAATCTAAGAATCATTAATTAATCAACACCAACAACCAACACTAATTGATAACCAATAATGTTAGAGATAGGTCAGAAACATGTAAGAAGCAAAATTTTGTTTCAAAAACATAGATCGAGGGACGGGCTTCAAGGGGTTGAAGGTGAGCGTTGCAGATGAGCATACAAAGAGAGGGATGGGTCATAAGTTGTGGAAGGCGTGTGTTGCAGATAAGCAAGAGGAATTGGGGGAGATGAGAGGGGTTGGGTATGAGGGAGAGAAAAGATATTTAAATTAGTACTATTAGAGTTCTGATATTCTACGCGACACAGCCTACGCGATCCCGTGCGCGACACAGCCGACCCCTGCCGCTTCCGCCCACCCTCGCCGCGCCGCCCGACCATCGTCGGCCGCCGAACTGGGCCTGATCGACGCGCCACTCATCGGCGCGTCGGCCGATGTCGGATTCCGGTCGGATTGTGGCCGGAATCCGGTGAATTCGGTCGGAAACCGCCGAATCCAGCGCTCGACCACTGGCTGCCAAATCGCGGTCGGTCTCCGGCCGTGATTTGGCCAAAACCGGCTGCGATTTGGCCAAAACCGGCCGCGATTTGGTCGGAATCCGGTGCGACCACTGCCAGGCGTGATTCTGGCCAAATTGTGCCGGAGTCCGACGCGCCGGCGAGTGGCGCGTCGATCGGGCCCGGTCCGGCGGCCGACGGTGGCCGGACGACACAGCGAGGAGCTGCGGCAGCGGCGGGGTCAGGGGGCGGAGCACTGTACATCCTCAGTTTTGGACGGTCAGATGCGACGCACTATCGGTGATGAACGGTGGATTCGGCGTCGCACACGGGCGCGCAGGAAACAGGCGTGCAGAATATCATTTTCGAGTACTATCATATATATTTATATATATATATATGTAAACTTGGATAAATTTTAAATATCCCTAAATAAATTAAAATCAAGTTGGGTTTGAACTCTTTTGATACTAATTATTTTGTCTACTCGATAAACTTTACTTAATCTTAAAATGTTGATTATGCTTAGTTAGTTAATTAAAAAATTTTAAAAATAATTTAAAATTCAATAGGAGAGATTAAAAGATATCGTATGAAGTACGATATGGGACAACTAGAGTTCGAAGAGATCGATCTCCTCTTTTGTCTTTTTGCGCGACAAGGAACGATTATAATTCAACATCACATTTTGATTAAATAAAAATGTATTAATTAAGTTAAGAAATTAATTAATTAATTAAATTTATATTATTTTAATTTATTTCGTTGAAGTATCATTGAAAAATAGTTAGGTGTGCATTAATTGTATCAAAATATTTTTTTTAAAACTCCATCTAATTTTGAAGATATAATAAAAAATCAGATTCGAATTTGATTTTATCAAAAAAATTTTGATGTAATTTTTTAAATTTGATTGTTCAAGTTGAACTCAAGTTTTATAATTTTCATTTTTCTTAAAAATTTTAAACTTATAAAATTAAATAAATTTAATTTTAATCTAAAATATAATATTTACACTCAAACATTGGATCTCTTTATTTTTGTCGAATTTAATAATTGTAGTTATGTGAATAAAACAAAATGAAATGATAAACTTTTAAATTGTTTTACTGCATCTAAGATATTAATTAAAGTAAACTTTTAAATTGTTTTACTGCATCTAAGATATTAATTAAAGTCATAAAAAATACAAGAAGTAAAGTGACATTTATTTAACAAAGTTTTTATCAAATGCGGACAAACAAATTTCAAACACAATCATGTAAAACTATACAAATATTTTATTTAAACAAATTACATTCTAAACAAATTACATCTAAGATATTTTATTTAAATTTGAAATTGCTCTAATATTGCAAAATTTGAAAGCAAAGCATAGCTTATTGATTGAGTAGCAAGCAAGGTCTCATTTTTTTATTACTCATTTCAATATTCTATTTGCTAAAATTGAATAATATTATAAGCTTAAATAATTGTGAAATAATAGAAAAGAAGTTAACATATTACAAGTGAATAGAAGATAAAAATTAAAGGATGCTGGGCGTCTGGGCTGGCCGTTGCATGCACTTCCCGATTTACCTTGGTGGCCGGTGGGAAACTTCCGTGGGGCCGGTCACCCTCAGAGATAGTCAATGGGGCCAACTGGGATTTATCATTTTTTTTAATAGAAGATAAAAATTAAAATTTAATTGGTTGTAAATATTTCAAGTCTAGCACGCCACGATATGGTACCAAAATCTATTGTTCCAGTTAAATACTAAAATAGATATAAATAATTAATTATGAAAAAGATCATGCATTATTTATTAGCAATCTAATTAATTACTAAAGTAAATATTTTATTATAATAAAAAGTTAATTAAAAATTATAGTCAAGTAAATTTAATAATTCAATTAAATAAGTAATGGTACTAGCACATCACGATAGGGTTCCGAAATCTATTGTTCCAGTTAAATACTAAAACTCTTGAATGGTTCGAGATTTTAAACCTTGAAACTAAATCCAGTCTAGATTCAATCTGTTTCTGATTTAATTGGACTTAAACTTATTCAGATTAAATTACATCTTACTTTTAAATAACTAACATTAATGATTAATTTTCATCTGATTAATTTAAAGCTGATTTAATCTGATTTTCTTGAAGTCTGATTCTGGTTAAATCTTTTTTAACTGAGTTAATTACCATTAAAAGGAGATTTAATAGAATATGGTTTGAATAGATAAAGGGTAGTCCAGTGCACGAAGCTCTTGTCAGTGTGGGGTCTCGGGGAAGGATCGGACCATATTAGGTCAATTGTATGCAGCTTTGCATTTTTGCAAGAGGCTGGTTTGAATAGATAAATTTTATTAAATATGATCTTAATGAATTTTTTTAGTTAAATCATAATAAATTAAATTTAATACGTTTTGATTGGTTCAAATATGATTTAACTAAATGTGATTTTAAATAAATAAATTGAACAAAGTTAGTTAAAATAAATTTGGTCTAATCTAATTTTATTTAATCTATTTTAAATTAAATCTGAATTTTAATACATAGATAATCTTAAATTTGTTAATATAAGTATTATTTAATCTGACTTAATGAAATTTGCTTTTAGTTAATGAAATTAGATTAATAAAATTAAGTCACATTTAATCTAATAGTTATTGGATCTGATTTAACTAAATTGAATCTAACTTAAGCTGATCTTATTAAGTTAATTAGTTTACAATAGTGATATTAATAATAAATATGCAATTATTAGGAATTAAAGTGTTAAACTATTAGCAAGTATAACTATTAAAAAGTTTTAACTTCGACAACAAACTCCTTCGCAGATCACTCCTGACCCCCATTCGATTGATCGTGCAATCTGCAATTGCATGATGTTCTGGCTGTCTTTGCACCTCTTCTTCTGCAGACTGCAAACTAGCGTTCTCCTCATCATTGATAGCTTGTCGTTGGCAACTATGGTGGATGTCCTAGTGAAGCAGTGACATCTTTGTAGCTTCTCTTTGCTCCCAAATTGCCAAATTGGTAGAATCAGTCAAATCCTTCTAATTTTTCTCTGATCCATCACTTTCTCCCACAATCTAATCAAATCTAATTTCCATTGTTTTTTTCCCAACATTTGAAAGGATTTTAGAGATGTGTTCCTGAAATCAGTAGAAATCAGATTTGTCAAATGCCAAACTGATCCAACTTAGCCAATTTGTATCATCTTCTCTCAGTTTGCCAACTCTCTAATTAATTTTGAAGGGCTGAAAAAAAATCATATTTCTATCTAATTAAGACAATCAGCTGATCATGTAATACACTTATATCACATAATACTTGGTGATGCTGATCCATGGCAAATCCTTTTTAACTTAAACAAACAATTGTTGATAATTAAATTTCTTTCCTTTAGTTTTCCTCGTGTTGATTTCATTGTAAATTTGTTAACTTTTTAATCCCAGGGCGTGATGATGACCCATGGTAACCTTCTAGCAACAGTTTCGGCTGTTATGACTATTGTCCCAAATCTTGGCACTAAAGATATTTACATGGCATACCTTCCACTGGCCCATATTCTTGAGTTGGCTGCTGAGGTAAGGGGCTTCAAATTTATGTACCTCTAGATTTACACCGATCCTCATCCTAACATCATATCATTTTTTAGTTATCTTAATACATTCTTAGATGTCCTATGCAGAATGTTATGGTTGCTGCAGGAAGTTCTATTGGCTATGGGTCACCTTTGACTCTAACAGACACATCTAACAAAATAAAGAAAGGAACAAAAGGAGATGCTTCAGAGTTGAGACCTACACTAATGACTGCGGTGCCTGCCATCCTTGATCGTGTCCGTGATGGTGTACGGAAAAAGGTATTAGAATTTCCATGCATTAGATATCTTCAATTTATTGACATGATTTTGTGTGATGAATCATCATGCAATATAATTCTACTACTTGACTTCAGGTAGATACTACAGGAGGGTTACCCAAGAAACTTTTTGAGTTGGCATATGGCCGTAGGTTGGCAGCTGTTAATGGTAGTTGGATGGGTGCATGGGGTTTTGAGAAGGTTGTATGGGATCTTCTTGTCTTCAAAAAGGTTCGATCTATGTTAGGAGGTCGCATACGCTTCCTTCTCTCTGGTGGGGCTCCTTTATCTGGTGATACTCAAAGATTTATTAACATATGTCTTGGGTCAGTATACTATTTCATTCTATTTCTCAATGAACTGAACTTTTATGCCACTATTTGAGCTTATATAAGCTCATGCAAACTATTTCTCAAAATATTGTTTAATGCAAGTGTGTAGATCTCTCAAATGGTGCACCCTTGGATCTCTCTTTTGTCACTTATTTTTCTATCTCAAATCTTGACTATGATTCACACAATATCTTTCATCCTTATTTGGAACTAATGTGGGTTATGATATTTAATTTTGTCTCAATTATATATTAATAAGATGGTGCTAACTGCATAGGCTGTGCTTAGAATAAGTGGAGTAACATATACTAAATCATTCAGGAAAAAAGTCAGAACATTTATGGTAAGTTTGATTGATGTGATGTCATGGAACTATTCCTAAGAAACTAAATAAACAAGAACTAAAATAGTAATAAGCATTCAATTAGTTTGGTTCAAAGAAATACATAGACATTGACTATTCTTGTGTTCATTTGGTAAGGATGTAAGTTAGGTAATAGTTTTCATAATGAAAAATAAACCTATTTAAAGACTGTTTTATTCATTTAGCTTGCAAGATCTTTTTGCTTGCTAATCCAATAGGTACTAAACCTACCTCCCTTGACTAGTCTAATCAACATGAACAAATGCCATTGGCTTGATGCTCTGACCGACTTATCCTTTACAGTCAGCTTGATTGACCCACTCCCTCCACTTGGCATGTCTCGAATGATCAGCTTTGTTGACCTGATTGACTCATCTTGCATGATTGTATTCAACTTTAAGGTAAAGCAATATAATGGACAACTATCGATGAATAATGCCATATAAGTCATTTTTGAAAATAAATTCCTATGAAGATTATTCCCCATATCTATAATTCTACACGATAGCAATCCCTCGTGTTTTTAGCTCAATCTTGAATTTTCTCCCTCATTTCAACCATTGAAACATCAATGTATAGCCCTTTACAAAACAAGACATTTTTTAATCTTTAAATTCAATGGTTATCCTATTAAAATGATGCATAAGCAATGATATACAAGGAAATTATCCACCTTGTAGAAAACCTCCAATTCAAAGAGGGCTGCTGGAATCTTTCCATAGCCATTGCCCTAGATTGATAAAGGTCAACATTGCAAACAATGAGAACCCCAACACCCAAAGATTCATTAATGTCCCAGAATAGTAAAATATTTCATTATTTTTCTCAATAAACTGAACTTTTATGCTAGTATTTGAGCTTATATAAGTGTTTATGTAAACTATTTCTCAAAATATTGTTTAATGTTAAGCCTGCAGATCTCTCAAATGATGCACCTTTAGATCTCTCTTTCGTCAACTATTTTTTCGTTCTCAAATCTTGACTGGTTCAATCTCCTTATTTTGGAGGCCTAATATAGTTGTAGATTGTAATATATTTGACCATCATTAAATCATATTTCAAATCATTATATTAATTTAATTCATTATCACTAACTCAGCAATATTGCTGATTAACAGATAAATTAGCAAATCAATTTCACACTATTTAATATGTGAATCAATTAGTTAAGTGGATTAGCAATAAGAAAAAGTATTTGTTCTTGACTTGCGTGATAATTGAACAACAAACATTCATTGTCAACTTTAGCAGGTCATTTTTCATTTCTGCTATTTATTTTGGTAAATTGTTTAAATCAAACTCAATTGTTCTAATTTTTTTTGCTACTGTACTGATGTTGTTCGTTCATGATGTTCAAGTTGTAATTGTTTTTGAAAGTATCTCTAGTCATCCCCATTTTATTATATATATAATCTACTAGAAACCAGTTGCAATTTTTGTGGTGTTAATAACTTGACCCTGCAATTCATGATGCTTGTTGCTTCATCATATTATGATGCATATAGTGTCTTCCTTTGATCATTGCATGTGTTGTTATTGATCTTGTGAAAGATTTGCAGGGCACCAATAGGGCAAGGGTATGGTCTGACTGAAACTTGCGCCGGTGGAACATTTTCAGAATATGATGACACATCTGTTGGGCGTGTTGGTGCTCCACTACCATGTTCATATGTGAAGGTAGAAGAATGTTCTCTTTCAATTTTAGAAGTGAAACATTAGGTACCTTGCTTGCTTATTTTCATGTAGATCAGTGTATTCTTGCAATTCATGTATTCATCATGAGATGGTGAGACTAACCAAGATATAGGGTTGCAATTCCAAGATAATGTAGTTTCTGGGAATTGCCAAAATGATGAAACCTATACTCACATGACATTTGTTTATGCAAATCTCTTTCATCAAATTCTGCTATGCTTATGAAATGTGTTAATGCTGTTTTCTTGTTTATATTTTCTTCCTTATAGCTATTTAACACCTTCAGTAATTCCTTGTAAATTTGTTTCCTGTTCTTGTTTATATTTTTTATATTTCATTTCAACTCTTAGCTAACTTTAATATTGATATAATTGATGTGCATGGATGGTTATCCTTCAAACCAGAGTTACAACTTACTATCATTTTGATTATTGGAGAAATTTATTAGTAAATGTAAAGAACTCAAACGATGAAGTTCTTTTTTACTACGAGAGATTCCTGACATTCAGAAAAAGGCTGTGCTACCATGACATCTTCTGCAGCCAAATTGAACCAAGTTAATATTTTATTGAGATCTCCAATATTAATACTTCCTATTCTTGCCAGAAATATGATTCCTCTGTAGCGCAACAAATTTTGTGCAAACACAAATTTCTTGGACCCAATGTCATGAGTCGATCCATTATTTTTCTTTTGCATTGTCACCATAGAAGATTGGAGTAGTATTTTATGCTATATAGTCTTATAAGATATACCAATGTGCAAATAAGTGTTTTTAAATTTTTGATCCAACTTACAGTAAATTATCTTTTTGTATTAGTTAATTGACTGGACCGAAGGTGGATATCTAATCACAGATTCACCGATGCCTAGAGGGGAGATTGTTATTGGGGGTCCAAATGTTACTCCTGGGTACTTCAAGAATGAGGAGAAAACAAATGAAGTTTACAAGGTTGCTAAATTGCAGTTTCATCTAGTTTTAAGTGTGCGATATTTTTGAACCTATTGGTTATCTTATTTTTCATCCTAAAAAAGGTTGATGAGAGAGGTATGCGATGGTTTTACACTGGTGACATTGGAAGGTTCCATCTGGATGGCTGTCTAGAGATCATTGATCGTAAGAAGGACATAGTGAAACTTCAGCATGGTGAATATGTCTCTCTTGGAAAGGTAGGAAAATGCATGTCTATTTATCTTTTCTTTTTCTTGGTTTAGCTGACTAAACTAATTTTTTATTTCATAGGTTGAGGCAGCTTTGATTCATAGCCCCTATGTGGACAACATCATGGTGCATGCTGATCCTTTTCATGCATATTGTGTTGCACTTGTTGTTGCTGCACAACCGGCTTTGGAACAATGGGCTTCAAAAGAAGGAATTAGTTACAGTGATCTTTTGGAATTGTGCCAAAAGGAGGAAACTGTGAAACTAGTGCAAGAATCATTATTTAAGGTATCCCTTATTTGTTGAAATTATCTTTAGATGATATTAGTCCAAGGCCAGAAAAAAGGTCCCTTATAATGCCTCATGAATATGTGAGTTCGTCTTGCTACCATTCATAATCGTTAGACCCTCTGTGAAAATATTTCTTTAGCATTTCTAGTCATATTTTTAGAACTGCATCATCCTCTTTTGGATTCCGTTTTCGTCATAAATAAGTAAACAATTTTGTCAAGGCATTCTTTCTTAGAGTCGTATGCTACTAGAATCAGTCCTCAAAAGTTTCGGTTCATGTTTAGAATTAAAATAATTGTTTTCTTGTTCATATTGACTTTTTAAAGCTTATCGCCCTTCTACATGTATGAGTGCCAACTTGGACTTTAAGTATTAGACAAGTTCATGTTTTATAAAATAATTATGATCTTAGGTTGGATTAACGGATGCTAGGTTGGTCATATGACAGGTGGCCAAACAAGCCCGATTGGATAAATTTGAGATCCCAGCTAAGATCAAGTTGATTTCGGAACCATGGACTCCTGAGTCCGGTCTTGTCACTGCTGCGCTAAAACTCAAGAGAGAAGTTATAAGGAAAACATATGCTGATGACCTTGCAAAGTTATATGCTTGAATCTGAATTATTTTTCCATAGATGCAAAAACAAGTGTGCCAAATGTGCTGAATCTGCTGCTCTTCAAACTCATTTTGTAAGTGTGGCTGCACATTTTTTGCTTCTTTAGTTGTATCAAGATACAATGAGCTTGAGCAGGCTCAGAGGGGTTTCCCCACGCAAATTGTGATTAGATAAACTAGCTGATGAATTCCATAAGCTGGATGACAATTAATGAATTGACTGTCTTTTCCTTGTTTCGATTTTTCCTGCCCATCTATATTGTCAGATCCTAACAGGGTTCATGTTTTTCGCTAGTGATGCATGTCAGATCCGTTTCCTTCATTTTTTTGTAAATTTTCTCCTATATTGCTTGTAGGATTGTCATAGTAGTTTGTTATGGTCAAACTAAAATATATAATTTTAATATAGCTCCATCCTCAATGGAGAACGTCGAGTAGAAATCAGGTTATTATAGAAGTTGGTGGGGATCAGGTTAGGTCTGGTGGAAGTGTATTGTGTTTGATTGAAAAGGGGAGTAGATAATTAGAGGAAAAATGTGTTGGCTTAATCTTGGCTGCAAGAGTTCAGGTGCAATTAGGTTGCACGGGGTGACAGCTATTTTAAGCTACATGGTAGATTTGAGATGGAGTATTATGTGAGTTAGATGAATTTAGATTATATGTTCCAAGTGCTGATAAGTTGTTGCCTAGCGCGCTGTAGAGTACTGTACTGTAGTATGCCATATTTTCAAAATGTCAATTTTCATATCGCTTTGATTCCTCTTTCATAGACCTCAAAAGTGCTCGTCTAATTACAATTTGCCATGTGTTCAGATGACAAGTTGTTCTAGTATATCCTTGTAGTGATTTTACATTGGTTGGCTGAAATTTACTTTTCTCCCTCGTTGCAAGTTTTGAAATTTGTTACTTTCCCATTATTATTTGTGATAATTCCTAATCTTCCAAGTTATTATCATGTAATGTTGAAAATGCATTCTCCTTTCAGAATCAACCAGTTTAGGATCATTATAAATAGATTTAAGATCTACGTAAAAGTCACTCTTTGTGGGGCTTTATTATAAGTGAGTTTGAAAATTTCTGATAAGCATCAGTCTGTCTCACTGATTATCTCAAAATAAATTAGAGAATTTTCAACTTTTGAGTCAAGTTTTGATTTTATGCTAAGTAGTGGTGCAAGATCTGTTGAGAAGCTCCAAATTTGTATCATAATGAGCATTTGCATGACGTGCTCAAGGGTTCAAATTTGAGCGTTTTTTGGTAGGTTGATTTGTATCTTTTCAACATCAAATTGAGATCAAAGTCTATGATTAAGGGTAGTTTTTTGAGTGTGAATATTGTTGAAATCGAGGCATCAAGACGTGCTTCATGATTTGGGCGCAAGACTTATTACTAAAATCTCCTTATTGGTTGACATTCAAGATGATTTTAATATGAATTTGTTTAGATTGTATGGGAAATTTTGAAGATTTGAGTATTTGACCATAATTTGGAGAATTTGAGAATCACTTGGTAATTTTACTCATTCGAGTTAGTCAAGTTAGATCAGATCAGAATGGGTCTCCAACGTAACTGTATATTCAATTGAAGTTGATTGAATTTTGAAGCTCTAATTTGATGGTTGCTTTGATAGTTGACCCATTTGCGTTGAGTTGGATTAATTGATTCTTTTTATTAAAGTAGATTAAATCAAGTTAAATTACTTGATTTTCTAAGATAGCTTAGATCTAGATCACTTTTGTTTTTTGACAATTTGAATTATCTAGTTGAGCTATGTGGAACCAATTTGAGCCCTCACAGGAGCCTTTTGCCAACATTCTCCATTACTTTATTCCCTGAATTCTTGAATGTGGAGGATCTTGTGAGTTTATAGTAACTGATAGCTTCCTTAAATTCACCTTCTACCCGCAGATGGCCATTATGTTGTCTTAGTCATGGTCAATGGTTTTTCTAGTGAATATTTTGTCTAAGTTATATAGTTTGTGAAGGTGGTGATGAAGGCTAATTCGGTAGTAAGCCTTATGCTTTATTTAATTTACCTTGTCTCATGGCTACCCCTTTGCTTCCTTGCTACGAGATTGTTTGGAGGGTTTTGTCAAGTCTCTTAGTTGGATTGAGGCTCAAGGACACCCTTAGCTTATCTCGTTTGTTTGATTGCATTGGCAAATAGTGTACCTTATGTGGATGTGCATGGGCATGGGCCAATTTTTACTTATTTATTTGTGTCGGCTTTGTTAAGATTTTCATCTCCCTCTACATTTAGATAGGAAAAGGCTTTGATGAGATTGATAAAGGGTTTAAGTTAGATTTGTGATTATCAAATTTGTGTGCTAAGTTGTGTAGGGTCTATTGGATATACAAGTTGACTTGGCATGGTTTTGATAGCTCAAGGTTCATGAGACTAAGAAGGATGACACATTCGAGGGATCACAAGATGGATATTGGAGCATGGCAAGTTGAGGAGTAGATCTATTTAAGTAAAGACACACATATGACTACGGAGGAGTCGAGGGGTCAAAGAATCCGAGGGACCCAATTTACATGAGAAAACTTAAAGGCTTGGAGAAACTTGACAAGAGATTTGAGTGGAGTGATTTGTATATAAGGGTCGAGGGTGGATGACCAACTTGCGTGGATTCGACCTTAGATGTGGTTGAATTAGGGGAGTAAGTATTAATTGTTTGCTAGTCCATTACCTCAAGTTTGGTCTATTGGGGTATTTTGATTAGGTTAGTCGATTGATGGGTAAAGATTGGTCGACTGATGATTTATATATTCAAACAAACAAAAAGATGTTTAGTAAACTTGTCAAGTTGATTGGGTCCTTTTGAAGCAAATAGAAGGTTTTGGAGTCGGCTGGTGCAGTCGATTGAGCTTTGTTTATAATGGGTAGAATGTTTTGGAGTCAACTGGCGAAGTCAACTAAGCAATGATCAATTTATTGTGTAGGATTGTTGGGGATCGATAAGGGGGTGAGTATCGATAATTTCTCCTCTATTTCATCGTGTGTTCTTTTCTATTCGATATGTACTTATAGTGGAATTAAATAATAACACAAACAATATTGAGGGTTTACTTGGTTCCCAATCTCTCAAGATTGGCATTCCAAGACTTATGTACAAGAGTCGCTTGTCTACTAACGTATCTCCTTTCTAGAATTTTTTCGGAGGCGGAGAAATCTTTTACACTTTTGTATTAAGCACAAATTAGAAATAATAAAGCACATATAAGAAATACAAGCAAACTTGTTGATGATTTGTCCGGAAGCCCTGAGCATCTCACACTCTTGGTACTTTCCCGGTCACACGAGCATAGCCTTGTCTTTTTTTGAGCATAGAGTTGGAGAATTAAAGAGTAGAGAATTGATGTCTTGAACGTAGAGCCTTTGTTTCCTTTTATAAAGGGATTTGGCCTTTATCGATTGACTGAAAATCTTATCCGATCGATTGAAAACTTGGCCAAACTCTCCAAAGATCGAGCCTCGTGATCTCGTCTCTATCAAGTTTATTAGTTGATTGAACCTCTTATCGGTTGATCGAACCTTTCGGTCACCAGAATCAAAAGATCTAGGATTCAAACTTGACTTGGGTTTATTCGATGGACTAGATAGGTTTGGGTTCAATTTGACCCGGGTTAAATTCGATTCACTCCGAATTTGGTTTAGTTTTATCCGGTTGTGTTTGTCTGCTCTCCATTTTATTTCCAACTCCAAGTTCCTATAAAACAATCATATAAAATATAACCAAACAAACAAGCTTAATTCTTTAAATATACTTGATCTACTAGGTTTACTTCTTGTTCGGAGTTTACTTATTCAAGACTTCTACATAGAGTTTATTTTCCTAGGATTTTTTCGTTGTCAAGTATCCAGTCATTTTGACCTGCTTGAACTTGTCACTTACTAGACATTTGATCATTCTTGATCTATTTGGATTTTCCCTCACCAAGTATCTGGTCATCTTGATCGGGTGGGACTTGCCACTTGTAAAATATATAGTTATCCTTGATCTGCTTGAATTTTTTTCTTTGCTAAATATTTAATTACCTTGATCTGTTTGGATTTATTACTTATTAGATATCCAGTTATCGTTGATATACTTGGACTTTTTTTGTTAGACATCTAGTCAATCTTGATCTATCTGAACTTTATCCTTGTTAATCATCTAATAAATTTTGACTTAACTAGACTTTCTCTTTATTAATCATCTGGCCAATCTTGATCTAATTAGTCTTCTCTTTATTAGTCATTTGGTCAACTTTGACCTAATTAGACTTCTTACTTAACTTGCTTTCAAACATATAGTTTTGTTTGGATAACCCTTAGTTAAATTTGATCAGACTCATGTATATTGTCGAATATTGAAATCTTAGAAGTTGATTGTATTAATAAACTTCTTTTTTTTTTACGTCAACAATACTTTTAAATTATGTTTAGGTCTGTCTTATGCCAAATTGAGAGGGACTAAAATTTCTAATTTAAAATTTTCTCTCCCCTTTAGTATACACTAAAAAGATATTATTTAAGATTTATCTTAGATTTTGTACCAACAATTATAATGTTTTCTTTAATCAAAATTTCTATCCCTTCTTAAAAATTTCCCTTTGAAAGTTATCACTTAATTTTTCAAAAACCTTTGAAAAACCTTTATAAAGTAAAGTTTTTCAAAATCTTACATTTTCAAGATATTTTCAAAATTTTGCATAACATATATTTTTTTAATTTTTTAAAAGTAATTTTTGAAATAAATTTGAAAGTACTTGATAAAATATATTTTCAAAATTTTTTTAACACAACACATCATATAACTGGAGTATTTATTAGTTGTCTATGCATATATTCCTATCATTTTAATTTTTATTTTTTGTCTAATATTTTTATTTTTTATTTTGTCCTTTCTTGTATGCTCGTATATTTACTTTAATATCCTCATCTCTGTAACTTTCATCTTCTGCTGATGTGTTCAAGTCATAATTCGATATTTAACTCTATATAACATAGCAAGCCTAATCGTTTTTTTTATAATTTTTTTAAAAAATTTTTAGAGGTATTTTACAATCATAAAGAACATCGATATTCTCTATTTCTTTTCTGCAAAAAAGGTGAAATTCGCCACCCCAGTGGCCCCACACGATCGGTCCCACAACCATCTATGAGGAGGTAAATCGATGTCTCTTCGGAGACATCCGATAAGATGCTCTCCATTTTAATCATCCCGTTTGTATTCTATGTAAGACATCTCTTAATCTCTCCAACTTTTTGTATAAATGATCTTAAATATTTAAAACTCTTAGTTACAGATAATTTATTATTTCTTATTTTAACAATCATCTCATTACGTCAATATTAATAAACTTACTTTATATATATATATTTATTTTAAAATCTAAAATTTTTCACTTCTAGTATTTTTTATCAAGATTCGACATTTACTCTTTTATGCGTCTCATCTACCAAAATAATATATGCAAATAATATACACTGTGGTACCATATCTTAGATATGTCTTATGAGTTTGCTCATTATTATTGTAGAAAGATAGGGATTTAGAAAATATTGGATATGTCTTATCTTATAACCCTATTTTTATGGAAAATATTTCGATTAATCCGTCTAACATTTTCATTCTTCTCAAATATACACACATACCCTATCAATCATTAATTTTAATTAAATATTAATTTTTTGAAAATAATTTTAAGAAAATATATTTATAAATTTTGAATTTTTTATTATATTTTCAATTAAATAATCTAGCTTTTTTATTTTCTATGTCTCAATACATACAATACACGGTAATTTTAAATGTTTGTGAGACGAATTTCAATTTGATTATGATTAATTTTGAATTTAGAAAAAGTTGTTTGATTTTGAATTAGATTCAAGTTTAGCCTTTAGTAAATTAAGTAAACATTTCTAGATTTGACTTCTAAATCATGACGAGACATAGATGCCTTCTTAATCAGATTAATGATCATTTCCTTAGATAAAATCAGCTCAAGAAATTTCATACTTAATCAACTTAGGTAAAATCCTAATTTAATTAATTTAGGATGTGATGGGGTAGATTTAGTTAATTTTTCTTAGTTGAGTATACTAGGTAGAATACTTCTTATTCAACCTGGACACTCATACTCAGTGTCTCTAGTACACGATCATCTCATTGTATCATGATGCTGTTGTCAAAGTCAAATAATTTTTTTCTTATTTAGTCATTTTATGATTAAGCATGTAATAAAAGACAAAAAGTATGTAATACGCCAAACAAATCAAGTAAAAATAATTATTTATTTCTAATAATATATTAAAATTTTGATTTAATACATTATGTATTAATCCGTGAATGTATCAATTAAATTTGATACATTTTAATTTTTATTAAATTAATTATTTTTAAATATAATTTATTAATTAGTTTCATAATTAAATAGTAATAATTTGATTTATAAATTTTAAAATTTAATTTCATATTTTTAACATTTAAATTTTATTTTATTTTATAATTTAAAGATTTATTCTTTAATTTTTAAGATTTAATTTTAAATTTTTAAGATTAAAATATATCTCTTTTAAGAGTTAAAATTTTATTATCTGAATTTTTAAAATTTATTTTTAAATTTTTGATATTAGAATTTATTTTTTAATATTTAAAATTTTAATTTCTAAATTTTTAAGATTTAATTTTAAATTTTTAATATCAAAATTTCTTTTAACATTTGAATTAATCAATTTAAATTATTTGATTAATTCTTTAAATTTAAATTGTTGAATTTAATTTAATTTGATTTGTTTAAATTAGATTGATCGTGATAATTATTTTGATTATTAATTAAATTAATTTTAATGAATTAATTAATTATTAATTAAATTTGATTTAATTAATTTAATGTAACCCCCTCCCCTCTCTTACTAGAATGTTCAAGCATACTACATGTCATTCATCATACATCCATCAATTATTACATGAATCTTGTCTATACATATTCACACAACATTGTTTATTCACATAACATACACTAATTACCATACAACAACAAATTGAATTACACATTACAAGTTAATCCATATACAAAGAACGCAAATGACTAAGTTACATTAGCATACAACAATTTTCCATCTACAATCACTCATCCACAAGTTTCATTCATAATCACACAAAACACAATACATGATACACACCCATTTCACTTCACTAACTAATGAAACAAGGTCTCAATAACATTTTCCCCACCAAGCATGTATACAACCGGTTCAAATTATTAGCATGCTTAATTCATCTCAAACATGAATCATGTTCACAACAAAGAAAGGCATACAAGCTGTTCATGACCAATAATACAAACACTCCATTACTTCATACCAATAACCCATCAATCGAATCAAACTCCTTACAAGAATCAATCGATTAGTATTCCATCCCAAACCAAATTTAGGGTTTCTGATCCCTAGTTCCAAACAGCAAGAACAGCATGAAGGAAAACAATAAACAAACAAGTAATGGGGGTTTTGATTCGTAAAAGAAAAACAGGACAAGGATTGAAACAAATAAACACGGTGAATGGCGTTAATCAAAGGAAGAATAGGAATGCGGATCAGCTCCTTCTAATTGCCACAGAGCAAGGTTCAACATCAGTAAATCCACCGCACCAAGGAGAGCGAATCAACCCAGGGAATTCACCCTAGGCTGCACACGGCAGAGACGAGAGTTGGGAACCCTCATTCGTCCAGCATCGGCTGCAATCCAGCAACAAATGTTAGAGAAAAGGAATTGAATCCCTTACCTCGCCGTCTCTGGTGGATGGTTGCGATTGGAACCAAGCGCATGCGTTCCAACACTTCAGAATCCACTTCGGTGCAGGAGCACAGGAGCTAAGGTTCGGTGAGATGAAGCGCCGGAGTGAAGAGATGAAGAAACACTCACACCTCTCCCTCTCGGGCTATCGACCGTCGAGCACCGGTGGTTGGAGAATCCACCCAAGACCTCCGTTCCGCGACGACGGGGATTTGGAATCAACGCCTCCGAATCCACTTCGGCATAGATCCAGCGAAGGAGATGGCGAACTCTGACTAAGAGAAGGATGCTCTGAGTGATCGGAAGGTTGGATGAAGGGAAGGTGGTGCGCGATGGAGCTCGGCGAGAAAATCGTCGCGGCGGCGGAAGAAGTCGAAGGAAAACCTAGAAACCGAGCTGCCTCTCCCCAACGCGTGCTTCGCGTTTTGATTCCTTCTGATCTGATCAGCCGAACCCACAAAATCAGAGTAAACCGAACTCAAGTTTAAGCTTGAGCCTGATTCAGCTGATCGAATCCAATGTGAGGCTACTGTTTCAACCGGTTGGAGTTGATTTGGTTTGATTTAATCTCCATTTAGACCCGAATTTGACTCAATTCCAGCTTGAGCTTGACTCAGGTTTAAATCTGATCTGAATCTAGGCTAACCCGGTCCGAATTGCTTGTGATTTAACTGGCTTCTGAAGTGATTGGGACTCAACTTCCTGATTTCGAGCCTTCTAATTGGGTTCAACTTTTGGCCTCATCTTGATTTCCTGCAAATCATCAAATTAAAACCATTAATTCTCATAAATTGCTAAAATATTGAATGAAGCTAAAAAATTATCTAAAAACTAAAAATTAAACTTATAAACCCAAATGATATCCTGAAGTGCCACAATATAGTCCAAAAGTAGACCCTAATTGACCCTGTTAACAACAAATTATCACATATTACAATAGTATTTCTATACTATAGTATGAAGGAAGTAAATTTGGGGATCAAATTTTTGTTAATGGGGGAGAATGTAAAATACGAGAACCGTAGGGGGTTAATTGTAAACAATTTACTCTATTGGTATTGATTAAGGGAGGATTTTTCTAACCCTAATATTTGTCATTAGAGGCTTAGAATATTATTGGGTTTATTAGGGCTAATGAAACTCAATTAATAGTGGTTAACCTAGGTTTTAAATAAGTACACCTAGCCATTTTAGGTTAATATGGTTAAGGCTTATTGGATCTTAACCATTTGACCGCTAGCCAAAACCCGTTAACATCTTCCTCTCAAATCGTGATTCATCCGCGCTGAAACTTCTTTCTTCTTCTCGAGCCCGAAGCCTTCCCCATCGCGATCTTGCTTTCTCTCCCTCTCGGGCTGTCGACCGTCGAGCACCGGTAGCTGGAGAATCCACCCAAGACCTCCGTTCCGCGACGACGGGGATTTGGAATCAACGCCTCCGAATCCACTTCGGCGTAGATCCAGCGAAGGAGATGGCGAACTCTGACTAAGAGAAGGATGCTCTGAGTGATCGGAAGGTAGGATGAAGGGAAGGTGGTGCGCGACGGAGCTCGGCGAGAAAATCGTCACGACGGCGGAAGAAGTCGAAGGAAAACCTAGAAACCGAGCTGCCTCTCCCCAACGCGTGCTTCGCGTTTTGATTCCTTCTGATCTGATCAGCCGAACCCACAAAATCGGAGTAAACCAAACTCAAGTTTAAGCTTGAGCCTGATTCAGCTGATCGAATCCAATGTGAGGCTACTGTTTCAACCGGTTGGAGTTGATTTGGTTTGATTTAATCTCCATTTAGACCCGAATTTGACTCAATTCCAGCTTGAGCTTGACTCAGGTTTAAATCTGATCTGAATCTAGGCTAACCCGGTCCGAATTGCTTGTGATTTAACTGGCTTCTGAAGTGATTGGGACTCAACTTCCTGATTTCGAGCCTTCTAATTGGGTTCAACTTTTGGCCTCATCTTGATTTCCTGCAAATCATCAAATTAAAACCATTAATTCTCGTAAATTGCTAAAATATTGAATGAAGCTCAAAAATTATCTAAAAACTAAAAATTAAGCTTATAAACCCAAATGATATCTTGAAGTGCCACAATATAGTCCAAAAGTAGACCCTAATTGACCCTGTTAACAGCAAATTATCACATATTACTATAGTATTTCTATACTATAGTATGAAGGAAGTAAATTTGGGGATCAATTTTTTGTTAATGGGGGAGAATGTAAAATACGAGAACCGTAGGGGGTTAATTGTAAACAATTTACTCTATTGGTATTGATTAAGGGAGGATTTTTCTAACCCTAATATTTGTCATTAGAGGCTTAGAATATTATTGGGTTTATTAGGGCTAATGAAACTCAATTAATAGTGGTTAACCTAGGTTTTAAATAAGTACACCTAGCCATTATAGGTTAATATGATTAAGGCTTATTGGATCTTAACCATTTGACCGCTAGCCAAAACCCGTTAACATCTTCCTCTCAAATCGTGATTCATCCGCGCTGAAACTTCTTTCTTCTTCTCGAGCCCGAAGCCTTCCCCATCGCGATCTTGCTTTCTCTTGCGCCCGGAGCTGCGTTCTTCTTCTTCTTTCTCAAACGAAGCGCGATCTATCTTCTCCTAACCGCGATCGAAGCTGCAATCTTCCCATTCGCCTAAAGCTTCCTTCCTTACCGAGCGATCGTGAGCAGCTTCTCCGCGATCACCTCTCCACGCTAGACGCCGTCTTCCCTCTTCAGCCCTACGTTAACTATTGCCTGAGATCAGGAGTATGGCCGTCCATTCTTCCTCAAGCCATTGAATGATTACCTTCTTCATGGTTCACCCCTGCCGATCGGAACTAGCTAGGGAATACATGGCTGCAAATTTGGGTAAGTGATTGATCTCTGGTGTCTACAACAATAGATACACCGCCCCTTATGCTTCCCTAATTCTTCTTGATTTCGTATGCTGGTATCACGAGATGCAGATGATGGATTTTGTCAAGGGTTCTTGAATTGCTTGGATCTGTTCGATTAGGTCTTGGCAGCTAGCATCTATCAAGAATTGAGCAAGAATACTAGGGCAAAGAGATTTGTGGAAAAGGGGCTGATCCGGATTTGAGGTAAGGCTTAGAATCTTTGGTTCATGGGTTTTCGTTGATGATCTAGGTCTATTAACTTGTTTCCTGTTTGATTAGATTTGTGGCAGCTTGATCAAGAACAGAGCTAGGGCATTTGACCAGATTCAAGCTAAGTTTATCCTTGTTGATTTGGTTAGGCCTTAAACTGGATAGAGATTTGGGATTTAGGGTGTTGGATGATAGGATCTGTTTAGTTAGGATTTGATTTATGATTAAGGCTAATGGATTAGTCCTATTCTATTTCTGTTAAGAACCTTAATAGAGCAATACTATAATTGATTAGGTTCTTTATGGATGGATTGATTAGGTTAGTTGGTTAGCTTAGGTTTGACTCAACCTAAGATTAATTGTGTTAATGGGTTAATACGATTAATTAATTAATTGGTTAATATCATTAATTAATTAGTTAAATCATGTTAATAGAAACCTAATGGGTAGATTGGACTAACCCAAATTAGGTTGATTAGATAGAATTAAACTAACCTTTGATTTAATTAGGGTTCTATATTATATCATTGTATTTAGGGATATTGTTTATTATTTTCTTGCAGGACCTTGAGTGATTGTAGGACTTCGATACTATACGAGGATATTTCTGGGGGTTATAGGGTTGACTTGCAATATATCAAGTGGGTAATCTCTGCATTTGGTCAATACAGATATATTCTCTTTCCAGTGTAGGTTTTCCTTTTCTACTGCTATTGATTAGTCTCTTGATCACATACCTATACCTGTTTATGGGTAATTTATTGTATTTAGTCAATACAGTTCTTTTCCATTTCTAGTGCATGATTCTTTTACAGTTGTTGTAGTTTGATACCTTGATTCTATTCCTTTCTGTTATTTATATACTTCTTATATTACTCATGTTTATACCATGCTTGTCCTTTTGTCTGTTGATCTTGGATTATCATTCTTGATTATTGTTTCTATCCTTGAGTATGACATCTGTGATCATTATTGATTATAGCTCTTTTCTTATGATACTTATGATCATTAGGGTTTATTACCTACGCTTGTTGATCAGTATGGTAGATTCTGATTACTATGATTTGAGCATCTCATCATGATGCATGATAACAATTGTAAATCCCAATATTGTGGGTCTATCGTGATGGTAGATGGCTTTTAGTGGTATATCTATATAGGTGGTTATCATACCCTATTTCCATCACGATGATGGTGACTGTATGGTAGTGTACGCAGGCGAGTCGATGATTTGACCTCAACATCGGCTAGGGGTGGTGCTCGTAGAGTACATGGATGGTACTTCAGGGATGAGTATTAGAGGACAGATATCGGTCATAGGATATACATAGCTTTTCATGGCTACTCTGGATTTGGGTCACCGGACTACTTTATTGTAGGGTATGGAGTACTGACCCCCCGATGTTGGACACCCTCAGACTCATTATATACATGAGTGTTGTAGTGAGTGTAGGCAGCTGCATCATGCATATGCGCATCATGTGCATAATATATATGTACGGACCGCTCGTATACTGTATGTTTTTCTCATAGTGGAATCGTCGGCTATATGTGTGGATCCTTGGATTAGTCACCTCATAGATCAGGTGGATACCAAGTAAATCGACCAGGTTAGCGTTTGGTTCTTTGCAATTTATCTTTATATTTTTGCTTCCGCTAACAAATTTGCAGAGAAAGTCGAAAATTGCTATTCACCCCCCTCTAGCGAACGTACCGATCCTAACACCCTGCACCACATAAAATTCAGACGTCCCGATTAGAATCCAGACACTCGGATCATGTCTATATTGGCGCCCGAGACCTAAGTTTCCAAACCACCCAAAACCTCCTTTCAACCTCCAAAAACCTTCTTCTCGGGCCACCGTCAAGATTTTTAGGTCGTCAATTCTTTATTTTCAACCCAATATGCCTAGGTAAGTCTCTGAATGATCTTAAAGTCAATTAAATTATCTTTCATTAGTTAAAATTTTAATTTATACATTAGAATTAAGAGGAAGACCACTGAGGTTGGGGCTTCTAATATCTCTAGTATAGATCCTAGATTCCACTCTGAGGAGCATAGGATTAAATTTGTATTATTGGCATTTGTACCACTGCATTCTAGATATTTATATAGGATATTTTGTACACGTTCATACATACCTTCCATGGAAGTCGTAGTGCATTACGGCTTACAGAGACTAGTATATTGTACTAGCTCGGTTAACACAGATTTGTGTGTCAAGCTATACAATAACCTAGTTCAAATCGACGATTTGACTTACTCCATCCGAATTGAAGGGAGAGATTTTATCCTATCTCCCACCATAATTAGAGAGCACTTACGACTTAGATATTCATCATGTCTATTTACCTGCTACCCCTAGAGATGGACCTTTTGGTGATCCCTATTTACATATCACATTAGACATCTTGCATTCATTTTTTTAGAGAGGAGAGGGTCCCTACAGTTGATGGGAGCCTAAAATTCTGTTCCGTTCAATTCATGCCGGATAAAAAATTTTCAGAAACAGAATCTTATAAAGCAACCCTCATATTCGATCAACTAGGGGCTTGATCGATGCATTAAGATTATTGGGCTCTTGTGTTGGTATTCAGGATCCATATTTATGAAAGAAATAATTTATGCAACGGAAAATAAATTGTACCTTTCTTCTTGAGATGTGTAGGAAAAGTTCTTTACCCGAAGACCCCTTGATCTTCTACTATATTCCTCTCCTCTTCTTGGGTGTTGTGTGGGCAACGATCCTCCAAGATTACTTCACCAAATTTCTTCCTTCTATCCGATGGCAAGCAAGCAAGAATTCTTCCTCTTCTTCCTCCTTTTTCTCTTCTTCGTCTTCCTCTCTTGGCCGCCGACCTTAGCAAGGATCAACTCCTTTGTGCGCCGGCCCTAGTAAGGAAAGGAAGGGAAAGAGTTGGACGAACAAGGAGGGAGGAAGCCTAAGGGGGCACCGGCCCTAGCAAAGGGGAGAGGGAAAGATATATGTCGCCGGCCCTAGCTTGCAAGGAGGGGATTGATGTTATCTTTTTGCCTCTCCTAACCATCCCCTTTTATAGCTATGTCATCTTAGAAAATTTAGAAAGAACCTAACAAATTTTTCTTATCCAGATTTAGTTAGAAAAAATCTAATAAAATCTCTTAATAAGATTTTGTTAGTTTTCTTAACAAATTTCCTTAACTAAATTTTGTTATTTTCTTAACAAAACCTCTTAATAAAATTTTGTTAATTTCTTAACAAATTTTCTTTATTAAGTTTTGTTATTTTAACAAAATTTCTTAACAAAATTTTTATGAAAAAATCATATCAAAATTTTATTTAAGATTTAGAAGAAATAGAATTCTTAACAGAATTTCATAACGGAAATTCTTAACAAATTTCTTAACAGAAATTCTTAACATAATTTTTCATAGAAAAATTTTTAACAGAATTTTTCACAAGAAAAATTCTTAATAGAATTTCCTATCCGAAATTCTTACAGAATTCTCTTAGGTGGATTCGAGGCTTTATTTAGAGGCTACAACAGAGACCTAGAGGAGGAATTAGTTTTGGCCTCCTGATGGGCTTGGGCTTCCTGTGTTCTCCCTGAACACCTAACTTAAGTCCATCAATAATAACCCGTACCACTAAAGGGTTATTATTGAACTACCGCACCAATCCCATATTATAATATGGGTTTCTTCTTACCATGAGTGCATTAATTTCCCTGTGTTTAAGATATCTTATATCCGTCAATTAATTGAATTACTGACAACTCAATTAATTAACTTCTGAATCCAAGAGTAGTACCACTCAACCTTATTATCATGCGAAACTAAGTCCACCTGCAGGGTTTATATGATAATCCTTATGAGCTCCTCAAGGGGACATCATCAGCCTAAATATTAGGATAAAATTTTATTCTATAATCAACAACACACCATATACATAGCATTATCTCCCAACTCATCGGGCCTCTTGATTTAACGAGATAAATCTCACCCTTTGATGAATTAAAGAAATACCTACTAAGTATATGTGCTTGTTATTATATCGGGATTAAGAGCATACACATCCATGATAACTGAGGTCTAGTTCGATTATATAGTCAGTATAAATTGAACGACCTCAAACGGTCATGTTCAATACACACAAAGTGTACTTATGTAATTTAATAGTCAAGATAAACTAATGTCAATTACACTACAACCACTCCAATGGTTTGTCCCTATCCATCTTGATTGTGAGCTACTATTTATAATTATAAGGAACCGATAACATGATCTTCTGTGTGTGATACCACACACCATGTTATCTACAATATAAATTAAGTGGACAAATGCATTACATAAGAAATGTAAACATTTAGACCAAGGTGATTCTCATTTCAATATTATTACAAAATAGATGTTTATACAAAAAGTAAGGCTTATAGTATACATCCCAACAAAAGTAACCCAGTTTCCTTGAGTCAGACTGAAGGTATAGGACTATATACTGTACAAAGTCTTAGTGACTTGTATTCTGCCCCTGATTACCAAGGATGTCGCGATGATGCGACTATTTCATATATTTCTTTTATATGCACTACATCATAGGCTAGATATAGATATTAGTTTACATATGTTCTATGCCATCATTTTTTTCATCTAGTGTCACTACTAGCAGTAGGGTACACATGCCCTACTGCCACATTTTGACTTCACTCCTAGCATCACTTGAGTTTAACATCACCTCAGGTGAAGTCAAACCAGCTAGTGAGTTTGACATATTAGGCATAGGAACTTCTCCTTAGCTGAGGTCCATATAGATGAGGATGAGATTTTATCTTGGAGACTAGAGAGCCAACCTCAGTTACAGCTGGTAGCTGAGGATGACATCGACCTAGCTAACCTCCTACAGATCCCTCCACCTCCTATCACTCTAGGGCAGAGAGTGATCAAACTCGAGGAGTTAGTCACCAGTCTGCATGAGTCAGTTACAAGTCTGCACGAGTCAATTGTCACCTACCAGTCGACTGTGGCTAGCTAGTATGAAAGTCAGGAGGAACAGAGTAGGGCTAGACACGCTTAGATCATGGACATGCTCAGATCTTGGGGTATGGGTCACCCCTCATCCACTACCCCAGTAGACCCCACTTGTCTTAGTTGTTGCTATATTTTTGACTTTGTTTAATCAGTGCTGGACTAATTTACTATTTAGTGCATTAACTTACTTTATCTTATGTTGATTGTATTTTTTTTCTCTCAATTAGGAATGTATTTGGTAAACTAAAGATAATTTTTTTTTAAAATTAATTTTTAAAAACTCATGATTTTTAAATCTACTATTACCTAGTTTTTAAAATGTTTTTAAAATTATACTTATCTTTAAAGTCTTTGAAAAACTTAGTTTAAAATTTTTGATTTGAAAATTAAAAGCCAAAATTAGACTTAGCCTAAGCACTCTTAGTAGAAATTATGCACCTATAGACTTAGCTTACTACATCTCACAAAGCACACTAGATAACTTTCTTGTGTAATATGAAACCTAGAATGGTGTGAGATGTATGAGTAAAAGCCTGAGTTTTAGATGCTTATGTACATGCATCAAACCAAAACTTGAGCTAAAAATAAAAAATATGGATCAAGTTAAGTGTTCCTGCTTAGTAAAGGTTAGTTGGAATGATACACTTTAACTTGACTAATCAGTCAATACTAATGAGATAGACATTGTAATACCCGCAATTTTCCTTAAATAATTCTTTTGTAAGATACCAGAAAATTTTAAGTTTATTGGTAAATTTAATTGATTTTATAAAGGGTTTAGTGGGAAGATTAACTAATATTAATCTTGGTTTAAATTGATTGGTTAGGGAATTAAAAGAGATAAATAAATTTTATCTTTACTGATTATATTGAAGCCTAAATTAGTAATGAGAATTTAAATTGAGTTTATGAGTATAACCCAATTAAAAGTATCATAGTATAGTAGTTAGATCAATTAATGCCTAAGTTGTTCTTGGATTTGATTTCAACCCGTTAAAACCAACCATGCCCGTTAAGGAGACTTACGCTCAGTTTACTTGGAGGAGTGGAGGATGGATGGATGACATAACCCTAGGGATGACACAAACCTAGGGAAAAGAATAGAAGAGGAATAAAATCCATCCTCTAATTATTTTGTTTACCTCAAGTAAGGAAGGAAAATAAAATTTATTATTATTGTCTAAAATACCCCTATTCAAAATACTCGAATCGTTCTTCTTCTTCCTCGCGACGCCGACACGGAGGAGGACGAAATCTGAAAGTTCCTCCACCGCGCTTCCTCCGCCGCCTGCAGCTTCCTCCACCGCGCTTCCTCTGCCGCCTGCAGCTTCCTCCGCCGCGCTTCCTCCGCCGCCTGC
Source organism: Curcuma longa (assembly GCF_044706935.1). Classification (NCBI taxonomy): domain Eukaryota; kingdom Viridiplantae; phylum Streptophyta; class Magnoliopsida; order Zingiberales; family Zingiberaceae; genus Curcuma; species Curcuma longa. The sequence goes on along the minus strand of NC_133880.1, from coordinate 12,399,460 downwards.
AGCTTCCTCCGCCGCGCTTCCTCCGCCGCCTGCAGCTTTCTCCACCTCGCGACGCCGACACGGAGGAGGACGAAATCTTTAGGAGCAAGGTGGATTTGGAAGCGGGAACTTTCCTCCACCGCGCTTCCTCCATCGCCTGCAGCTTCCGTTGGGGAGCAGGAGAGCAAGGAGAGAGCGCAAATGTACCAGCGCCTGTAGATCAGCGGTGACACGCCGACGCGCCGGCGAAGACCCGCGGCAACGCCGAGCCGACGAAGACCCGCGGCGACGCAGTTGGACGCAAGGTAGCCGCTCGCGCGCTTGACACGGTGTCAAGGAGGAATTCGTCTTTTTTCTTTCCGTCTTTGGCTTTCCGTCCAATTTTGGGGTGATTGATTTTGAGGGAAAATCCATCCGTTGATGGATTGTCTTTCTCTTCTTTCGTAAAATTTTACAAAAGTAAACAACGGATGGACGAGTACGAAGGAAAACTTTCCACAGTTTTCCTTTTCCGCGCTTCCAAGTAAACGGACCCTTAAGCCACGATCGCGACTTTCTCCTCTCCACTCCGCGCGATCTGCAGCCGTGACCTGGCCTCGCGCGCACCCCGCTTCCGCCGGCGAAGAACTCGGGACGGGGGCTTTAAGGAGGGCTGTGGGGAGAACCCTAGGGGATGCGATTCCCTCCTCTGCCCCGATCGCAGTTGCATCGCCGCCGCCTTCCTCGAGTCAGTGCCACCGATCCCTCTTCCTCTCCTTCCTCCTTCGCAGCCGATGGAGCAAGCCAACGTCGCCGGCCGAAGCTTTCTCCTCTTCTCTTCCGTGCTATGCACCCTCCGCCGAAGCTGCTCCCTGGAGCTGAGAGCCCCTGCTGCCTGTGGCACCTCGTCGCCGCCCTGTTTCGCACCTCTGTCCGCCACGCCTCTGTCCGACGCCGCCCAGCCAGCCGCCCCAAGCGATCCCCTTTGTTACCCTGCTACTAGCCTCGACTACTTCCTCTCGCCGAAATCTGCCAAAGTCGTGTAGCGCTCCGCGGAGAAACACGACCGCAAGCTCCCTTCCTCCACTACCGACGCCAAGCCTGCCTTCATCACCAAAGCCAAGCAGCTAAGCCTCGCCCTTCAGCGGCGAGTGTAAGTCGTGGTCGAGCAGTGCCGTGCCGTCCTCGAACTACTCCAGCAGAACAACAACGAAGCTCCTCTACAGCCGGAAGTCCCTGATCTCTGTTCTCCAAGCGCCAGTTGGAGGTGAAATTTCTTTTCTTCCTTTGCTTCGAGTTAGGGTTAAGGTGAACTCTGATTTGCTTGATGTAATTCCTTTCTCATAAACGAATGCCAAGCCAAGCCGAGACAAGAGGATCAGCTGTCGGATTGGGAAAGTAAGGGGAGTAGCT